>NC_086177.1:76251250-76594375 GCF_023053635.1 Elgaria multicarinata webbii | reverse complement strand
GAAAGGGTAAATTACACAATGTTATAGGGTATTTGCTGGAATGGTAATAAATTTTCAGTAAAATTCCTCCTTTAGAGATTAACATCAGGCATTATATCACACTACAATTTCCCCTAAAACATTAAAATGTGCCCATTAAAAATTACCAGCAAAAATTACCGATTAATTCAAATCTGTTTGATAAGCTTTAAGGACACTAATTGATATCAGCCAGCATCTCTGAGGCTACTCTGCTACAAGTACCACTGAATACATAATGTCACAATTATCATGAAATGTTATTAACTGAACATGGTCTTAAATGTTCAGCATAAATTTCAAACTAAGGTAGTAGACTAATGACATATTTTAGAAAGTTTCAAACTTAAAAAATAATAATCTATGCATCCATTTAAATACTTAAAGTGCTTTATTATGCGAATTTTATTGTTGCATTCTGACATGGGAAGGCTTTTGCCTTAAAAGGCAGCCAAGAAATATAATAATAATAATAATAATAATAATAATAATAATAATAATTTTCAAATGTATACTATACCCCTGCATTTACCTTCACATATTTAATAGCTATGCTCCTATTGTGCATGTACAATATTTTTCTGATTTTAATATTGAAATAATTTCCAATAAATACATGCAAAAAGTATATTGAAAATTCATAAGATAATAGAAGGATGCAGTCCGTAAAAATGTGGCTGGATCAATCTGATGCTTTATAGGTGCTCCATGCTGCCAGACTATGTGCTGATGAAATGAGAAATAGGCGAGCAACGAAGTCTTTAAAATGGATTTTTAAATTTCATTTTTTGCAGTATGCTTCTAGTGAAGATCAGCACTGTTTAGATGAATGTGATGTAAGATGGCTCAAATATGCTTTTTCATTTGTCCGGACAAATGAAATTTGCTCAAATCACTAACATCCTAAACACCTAAGCTAGTACATATAACTACAGTCCCAGTACAACATCCTTACAGAGCTGGTAAAGTACCATATTTTGAGACACACTGACGGTATAAGTGTCTGTACGCTCAGCTACAACTTAAGTACTTACTTAGAGATGCGGCAACACTTAGGTGTCAGATGATTCAGCTGATATAGCTCAACCAAATTTGTCATGCTGTTGAGTGTTTAAAAACGTGTTATTCCAAATACATTACCGTCAGGCAAAGTGTGAAGAGCAGGTACTTTTGCTATTGCAGTAACTTTAGACAACAATTTAGACAACAATTTTGTTTCTCTCTGTTCTAACATCTAAAGAGCTGCATGAAACAAAGCGTGCACATTAGTGGGAATAGTAGTTACGATTTTAACATTATATTTGGTTTCAATGTACATAGAGGACTGTCACATTTTCTGATCAGCTGCTGGTTTTTCCCCTTTAAAACGATGTTCACCAACAACCTTTTACCATTACAATCAGAACAAGGACAATGTTTCTTAATGTTTCTTAAGTCCATGCAACACAGGACTTTGCAGTGCTTAACAGCCCTGCTTAGAAGTTCACTGGTATATTAAGCAAAGTAAATTAAATGTATTAAGGCAACCCAGTTGGTTTAAAAGAGAGAAACACACGCCCATGCATGCTCACATACACACTCTTGTATCGGTAGACTCAACCAGACGTTTTCTCTATTTCTCTTGCAAGCTCATTATTATTATTATTATTATTATTATTATTATTATTATTATTATTTATATAGCACCATCAATGTACATGGTGCTGTACAGAGTAAAACAGTAAATAGCAAGACCCTGCTGCATAGGCTTACATTCTAATAAAATCATAATAAAACAATAAGGAGGGGAAGAGAATGCAAACAGGCACTGGGTAGGGTAAACAGGCACAGGGTAGGGTAAAACTAACAGTATAGAGTCCAAACAACATCAGGTTTTAAAAGCTTTAGGAAAAAGAAAAGTTTTTAGTTGAGCTTTAAAAGCTGCGATTGAACTTGTGGATCTCAGATGTTCTGGAAGAGCGTTCCAGGCGTAAGGGGCAGCAGAAGAAAATGGACGAAGCCGAGCAAGGGAAGTAGAGACCCTTGGGCAGGTGAGAAACATCACAAACACATTTTCTAGGTGCACAGCTATAATAGAGTAAAAGGATGCAAATGAAATAAGTTGCTCACGTTCCTGATAGAAGGGCATTGTTGTGTGAAATAAATAAAAAAAGTCAATATAGTATGGTGGTACTATAGTACAGTACCATGGTACTATAGTATAGTACCACCATACTATATTGTATACTATAGTATACAATATAGTATAGCTTGCCTTGTTGGACCCCCACCCCCACCCCACTTCACCATACTGTATGGCAAACTCAATGAAATTCCACAGAAGTCTTTTTATCAGGGCACACAAAAGAAGGCAGTCCGTTGTTTTTGCATATTGCTGTCAGTCAGCTGTTCATCTAAAGGAAGTTAACCGACCCATTTATATAAAAGTGTTTGGGGGTGAAGTGGAAGTTAAGGGGATGCTTGACGCCTAGTGCCACTTCTCTTTCCAGCTGGCATGAATTTCCAACCACTCTCTCCATGTAGGTACACCTGTAAATTATCTTTTTGGATACAACAGATGTCCTTTCTTGAGATAAAATGAGTGTGCTGTCTTGATTCCACTTCTTAATGATCAAAAAGGAGAGAAATGTTTGATACACTGCATGTAAACCTACCAAAAAATCAACACACCAGTCCATAACGCAGGGGAAAGACAGCACTAGGATTTCAGGAGAATAAGGCTGCAGTCTTATGCACAGGAGGACTTCTGAGTAAACGTTTATAAGATCCTGCTGCATGATTGTAATCCTATCCTCATTTCCTTAAGGTTTCATCACATTGAGCTAAGAGGGACATACTGCTAAGTAAACAGGCATAGAATTGAGTTGCTAGTCCCACTGACTTCTGCACGTGTGAACTAATTTGGGAACCAATTCATGAAAAAAAACCCTTCATTAATCTTGATGGGCATTTCCTTATGTTCTCTTTTGATGTGGAAGTATCACATATTTTTATATCTATTCTAACATTTCCCCTTTATATATATATATATATATATATATTTGTTGTCTGAAGCTGAACCGATTCCTAAGCATGCTTCTTTGGAAGTCAGTCCCATTGAAATCATAGATGTTACAATTTCGTTTTGCCCAATAAGGACCAAATAAAATAACATTCCTTCAGAATAAATTGCATCTAACCTTAACCACTGTGATTTTTATCTGTTAAGAATTTCATTTAATAAATTAAATTAAGTGCAAAATTAAATGTGCAAAGTGTAATAATCTTCATTTTAAAGATTGCATTGCCTGCCATTTGATTACATTTTCAGCTATCAGTATATTTATAATTTGCAAAGGAAATTCTTTTGTACCACTCTTCTGACTGACTAGAATGGGTGTCATCCTTTGATTTATAGATGTCTTTGTTAATGTTCCCCCAGTGCCGCCCACACCTTCTCCTCTATTCCTACCCTGTTCCTTTATTTCTGCTTGTCACTGTTCTGTTTTTAATGTATGTGGCTAATAAAATCACTTTTATTAGTCACATATTCTACATCCCTTACATTCTATAAAGTAGCAAGTGTGGGGGGGGGGGGTGTGAGAATCCTCATCGCCACAAAGCCAGAATCCTTTTTCTAAACAGTAAAAAACTGAATCTGCTCATACAATTATGAAATCTTACACTGTAACCAGAAATTAGGTAAGGGTCGTATTTATAAAACAAACAACAGCCATTTTGCAATGGCCTGACAAACCTTAGGGTAGAGATGTGGGAAGCCATAGAAAGTTAGATCTAGAAACTTTTTTCCCTTCCTGAATTATGTCATTTATTAGAATTGTTTGGTAATAAGACTGGGCTTTCAGTTCTTTCTTAAAAACAAACAAAAACCAATCCTAGAAAACCTTGATTGAATTTCTTGTAATTTCTATTGTGCAAGATTGGTGAAAGTTAGTTCTTCTTATTGACAATTGAATCTGTAGTGGTTTCCAGTTTTAGAAAAATTATGCCTTTCAATTTGGTGATGTGTTTATATATGTATACATATACAGATATTCTGATATCGCTATATTGCCTTTGCCAGGTTATTGCTGAATTCAACATGCCAAGCCTGATGCCTTAGAGACATTGCAAGCTGGATTCTAGACGAAGGATACCACCATAACATTTACATTTTCCATAAAATATAAGTAGCCACCATTTTCTGTAATCCCACAGCAGCAACGAAATGGTGGTACAGTCAGAAGAAAACTACCCTATCAGACACATTTCATCATTGCTTCTATCCATTGCTATCTTCTTTTCTCAGCATGATTATCCTGTATCTTCTCTTCCCCCCCAATGCACACAGACACACACACACACACACACACACACACACACAACACACTAGCAATTTACTAATTTGAGTTTTTTTTAAAAAAGTTATCGAGCCCAAAAGGGGGGGGGGGGTAATGCCTATTAGGCCACTAAGGTATCTCTCAGTAAATGTTTTCTGATTTAAAGAAAAGGCTCCTAAAAGTACAGCATGATGCTTGTAGCACTCACTGATGAACGTATTTCTTGGAGAAGGCACAATAGAAAAGCTGTTTCCTAGAAGTAGAGGACATAAACATGGAGCAAGGATGCAGTATTGGTCAGTATGGTATTTTTCTTTTATGCTAAAACTGCCATATACAGATGCAGATTCATGTCATCAACTCCATTTAAGCTAACTGCAATCATTTTCCATTTGTACCGTGTGCTTCAGCCTTTATTACATTTTTTTAACACTTCAGACAAATACGTGTATTGGCATATTGGATTTATGCACCCATCTCCCTTGTAAATAATGTCACTTCACATTTTGGTTTTGAATACTCCTTCCTTGAAGATATTGCATACGAAAAAAATACAAGCTCTTGCATGGAAATGTAAAGTAAATATAGATACAGACATGGTTGTATAGGTAGAAGTAGAAGTAAAGGTGTAAGGTTCTCATTCAGTTAATCATATAGTAAGGATTCTAAGTTTTCAAGTTGTGTTACATATTGCACCTGGATATGAAACTGATAACTAAATTTATTGATTGTTAATTTCCTGAAAATTATTCACCACAGCTGTCCTTGTATCTTGTAGCTACAGATTTCTATTGACATTGTGTGTTACTTTTAATTGACAAAATTTAAATATGATTTAAGGTTTATATCTACATGCTGTAGTTGAAAAAGATGATTTCCAGGTGTTATACAATAAGTATCTATTAAGACTGTGTAATGTTTTAATTAATAATGTTTAAAAGAGGGGAAATAACCTATGTAAACATTGGTTATTTCAAGTAAACATAACTTGCTAGAAAAAGTTTTCTAATACATCTTGAACCAGATTAAATTTGCTTATACCTACAATTATGTACACGTAAAAACAATGCAAAATCCCTTTTAAGTGTTTCCATCTTTTCTGAAATCCAAAGAAACGTGTATTTAGGTAACACTGCCACCTATTGTTCAAATACACTAGCAACACTGTTATGGTTTATGTAACCCCCTTTCGGAATATGCTTAGACTCTTAAAATATCCTGTTATCCTTGCTTAGTTTTTAAATGTAAGGATCCCAGCAACAATGAAAAACAAATGAATGTTTGCAACAGTGTTGTTTATTTAGATAATGTAATGACAGCAACACTGTGAACAAGAAAAACAGGAGTATGTTCAGATGGAATAATATTTCAGATATGAAGTATCAAATAAAGTCCTGTTCAAAGGTAAAATTTAAACTTTTTTACAATACAGGTAACAGGTATCAAAAATCTAAATTTCAGACTTATACATGTAAGCAGCCAAAATATCCCAGGACGGATCCCATAAGAAAAAGACTACTCTAGTTTTGTAGATAAAGATTAATCATATACAATCAGGTGCAAATTATGAACTTGCATCTCCAGTTCTACCCATCACCAACAGTTGCATTAAGTTCAAGACTATTAATCTTAAGCAAAACAATATTTGGGCCTATGAGTATGCAAGTAAATATTTAAACAAACATACATTTACCTTAGCCCAAATTGCAAATGGCAAAAACCAAATGCAAAATTTCAGTTATACACACACACACACACTTAAATTTAGCATGTCTGTATAAAAAGGGGAGAAAGTGTGATGATGTACGATCAGTGTATGTGTGTGTGTGAAATCTTTCAAGCAAATCGGAAGTTGCACACATCTAGGTAAAGTTCTGTCCAAACTAAGCACAAGAAAATGGAAACATACCTACATTTGTTTGACAAATTGTACTGAAATATATCATTCAATGATATTTTGATATCTGTTCCATAATTAAGAAAATTATATACTTCAAATTCTTTAAAAGGTGTTACTGCTAGATTCTCAAAGGAGCTACAAACCTGCTTTAGAAAGCTCAAAGTGTGTGTGTGTGTGTGTGTGTGTGTGTGTGAAATGATATGTATTTTTAATCTGTTTAGACCTATATGCAGTTGAATTTCAAGGATTATAAACCAGATTATTAAGACATTTAGATATTTGAAATAGCTTTAGAGTTCAGACTGAAACAGCAAAATACCCTGTGTTCAATAGTTAAATAATCCTCACACATAGAAGAGTTTTTGTATTACTTAACTTTAAATCAGACTCATTTTTAGCTTTTATAGGATGACCGTGGAAGTTTTGATGGGGCTTAAACAAAGTTTAATTTCTGTGTAAATTTATTCAATGGCATTTTATTATTTCATTGCTCCAGAAAGTTACCTATCACACCATTGTTTCAGAGGCAATCAGATAGCAAAGATATTGCTCTACAGTTTCAGTACAACAAAAAAGTCAGTAGTGAGCTCCAAACCTGTTGGCATTATGAAAGCAATTGATATATAGTCTTCCCTTTTCAGTGTGGTATCATTTTCTCTGTACTGTAATTCCTAGGTTTACATTGCAGTGATGTTGAAATTGAAGAGGAAGCAGAAGCTGAAATGTATAAAGGGTAGGGAAGCACACAGACACACACACAACCTTATCTTCAAGTCAAACTTGGGCAATCTATAAGACTAACATATTGGTTCCAATACTTCCAAACCATTCAAAACAATGTCTCTTTGATTTTGAAAGACCATACTTGAAAGTAAATGTGTTTAGGACCATAGAGTAAATTGTCTATGTATTTGACCAGGGTAGAATTTTGTTAGTTAATGAAGAAAAAAAACTAGATGTTATTCAGAGATTAGGGGCCAATCTATACCAAGCAGGATATAACACTTTTAAAATGGTATGAAAACTGTATATGTAATGTGTCTTGAGCCTGAACAGTTGTCATAACCATTATAAACTGTTATGAGCAGTAGTGTAGATCCTGCCTAGATCTTCATGTATCTTACATATTTAGAATTTGGCATTAAGATATACAATAAATTTGGTTATTTTACTACATATTGATACATTTTTAAATATTTAATTGATAATTAGATTATAACTAATTCAGACAAAGGCCTTGAAATCTAAAAGATGTATAGTGGGAAACTATAATGTATTAAGTAATGCTGTTGTGAAGCATGACACTTGTTGGATTTTAAAAGGCATAAGAGAAATCTCATTTGCCAGGGCAACAAACTTCTTCCATCACTAAACTTCTAATACTTGACTTTCTGCTATATTTCCAATCTCTTACAAGTGACTAAAATTAAGATAGGCACAATTCAAATGGGCATTTAGAGCTTTAGAAACATGCATTCAACTTATACTAATTTTGAAGATACACATGTAAAGCAAGGAGCCAATGCAAGAGACAGCATACTTAGAATAATAATATGAAATATAAAGAGCAATAAAAGGACCTTGGAATGTAATCATGGGGGGTGGGGGGAAACAATCCATTACAGCATATGAACAATTTCTTAATTTTCCTTTCTTCTAAAAATATCATGTAGATACATTCAAATTTGGAAGAGAGAAGACATTATGATTTCAGTAGTTAGTCTTCTAATTAGTGCATCTCAGCCTTGTATATAATTCAAGAGAATTCAAGAAAAACAAATATAGGCATTTGTATAGTAAAGAGCACACTTGTTAGCAGAGCTTGTATATTAACAGAGGTAAAGAGATCTAGCAAAGGTATAATTAAAATAAACCAGAAGGGGTGTGTGTGAAAAATAATGCCTTTTCCTATGAGATATGCTGTCCTTGAGCACAGATACTACATTCAAATGCATTTTAAAATGCAAAGGAAATATGGTTATACTCCAATAGCTAACATCATCATTACTTTTATATCTTAGCTTTACTAGATCATTGCTTTAAATGAGCATCACAAAACCAATGGAGCTTTCGTCTCCACATTACATTTTCTTGATAATCATTTTCATTTTTTCCCCCTCCCTTCCATGTCATCATTTTAATGTAAATCTTTTTCTTTTCAATAAAATGAAATGATTAAGTAATCCTGCTTTTTGCATGATTAAAGATGACAGATAGGCTTGGGTGGATAAAAATCAAGGCTTCTCGCAGAATCTGTGCCCCTCACTTGTCAGAATCCTTCCAGATTGCTTAGTGCTAATGACAGAGGAGGGGGGAGGAATTAGCATGTCCATGAAGTGACTAGAAAGAATAACAAGCTAGCAAGGACCGATTTTATATTATCTACAGCTTCAGCTAAAGAGTTCCTTTAAATCATTTTCTGTAATTAACCATCAACTAATTGTTTTGACAGAATATTAATAGAGCAATGACTATTGCTGTGTTCTTTAAGAACATTTATACAGCAAACTGAGAGAAGCAATATATAAGGCTATACTGAACATAAACACACAGAATAGGTTAAAGTGGTGTGTGTGTGTGGGGGGGTTGTTTTCACCCCCCAAAAAAATCCCTATAGCTAAATACAATCCAATTTTAAAAGCTGGGGAGGAGAGAAATCTAGCAATATTTACCAGTGTTTCTTTCCTTTCAACAGCCCTACACAATATGCGTCCATCCTTTTTTTCTTTTTTCTTTTTTGACTCAGACAAGTAAACCAGAAAGGGGATATTACTGCACAGCACATACATACTGCTATCGCCTCTAGACATATGACCCAAAATGATGCTAAGAAGTCTCTCTCTGACCTCCTGCTAACCAGCCTCTTGTGATTAATCCAGCATGTCCTTGGAACTATCTGCTTGAGATCCTGGTTTCTTTCTTTCTTTCTTTCTCTTTCTTTCTTTCTTTCTTTTTTAAATTTAAGAGTTCTTGAAGCCCACCTATAGTTTCCCTAGAGAATTATTATTCCTTTTCTTTAATCTGATACCCTCCATTAATTTGCTACCAGTTTGTATCAAAACACCACCTGCCTTTGCATTTGCCAAATAGAACCATAAATACCACAACATTCCCCTGACCTAAGTTTTGTAGACATCTGTATCACAGTAGCACTGTATTCCCCTTCTTTGACAGATAAAATTACTATTCTTTGATTTTTTAAAAAAATTGATTCCACCCCCCCCCTTTTTTTTTCTCTTCCCCCTTTTCTGATTATGTTCTGGATGGCAAAATTTGGGCCACAAAATGCTAATTTCTAACCTAACACCATGACAGCAATCACAGCCATCACAAGGATGGAATAAAGAGAGCAATCTAACATCCAGGGATATGAATTTCTGATCAGTGGCTGGCAGACTGCCGTGAAAGCTTACAGTAATCCCATTGGACAGCTTGGGTTGATGAAGCCTGGGAACAGGCAGCCACAATGTAGGTAGTTCACAATTGCAAGCATTTGTCCATAATTTAAAGCTATATGAGAAGTGGAGAGTATTCATCTGAACAACAAGCTGTAATTTAACTAGAGTAACATTTACATAGTTTTTAACCCATTATGTCCTTGTCTCACACTGAAAATTCTTTCTTTTAAATGATTGTGTATTTGTGTGTATGCATGACTGTATGTTTGTGTGTATACCTGTTTATGTTTGTGTGTGTGCAGATACTCTGCCTAAAATGCATATATCTAAGAAACATTTAGAAAGCTCATCTACCACTTAGGGATATTAAATTTTATTGTGTAATTGCACAAAAATCAATGTTGGGTTTTAAAGTACAAAGAGCCTTAATCAGGAAATATCTTACCTGCATTAACAATGCAGTGAAGTCAATGGAGTTTTCCACTTGCATAAGCGAATATTACTTAGGAGTTAATTCCGACACCCTTACTTACAATGAACAGTATTTTATTATAGGCTGTGTGCAAGTCAAGTACTCACTGAAATTAAATCCAGAGCTTTGCAATTCTGGTGAATGCTGTTATACTGGATACATTGCTACTAACTCATTTTGACTGATACAAAGAGGTGGACAGTGTAAGCAGCAGCATTAGTCATTGACATCTATGGCAAATGATTCCAAATTTCATCTGATGTAAGTAAGCAGTGGGCATTTGAGGACCAAACATATGAACATATGAACCTGCCTTCTTCTGAGTCAGACAATTGATCCATATAGCCCAATATTGCCTCCTCTCCAACTACTCTCTAATACAGAGCTATTTCCCAAACCTGGTAGCTGAAATGTTTTTTAACTGGAGATGCCAAGGATTGAAGCAGAAGCCTTCTCCATGCAAAGTATGGGCTATAGTTGTTCCCAAAGATACAGTAAAGACCTAGAAAGTCTTCACCTGTTTGAAAGGATTTGGCAGGACTGTCTTGAGGAACAATGCAGTGAAACATTTCTTCATGTATTCACAGAACCCAGCAACCCCTAGGGATCACTGGATTACACATGGCTTCCCTATCAGGAAGTCCTTCTGCTTTGATCTCATTAGAGAGGGCAGCTCTGCAAATGCAAGGAGCTTCGCCCATTGTTGAAGTGAACAATGAGGACAGCATACACAGAAGGTCCACATGTGCGCAAGAGAGCAAACATGTTTTAAAATAATCTTTAACAAAAATCTTCATAGAAAAGGTGAACAACCCCCCCCCCCAAAAAAAAGGATGAGAGAGAGGGTGGGGGGCTTTTTTTAGAACCATTCACACCAATCTCTGTTATTAAAACCACAGCCTTTAGAAAGTTCGTGAAAAACGCAACGAGTCACACAATGGTAGTAATGACAATAAAAATGTGAAAGTTGTAGACCAAAAATGTTATAGATTTGTTTTGTGAAATTGAAGTGGCATGAGTGATAGAAGAGTTTGGAACAAGAAGATAATGGGAGAGATTGGTGCTCATTATCCATATTCTGAAAACCATAGCAAACCAGCACACATGGCCGGCCCTACCATTAGACAGGATTGGCCCAGTCAGCAGATTTTGGCAGCAAATAGCTTTAAAATTGTTATTATATTCTTGTATTCTACTCCCAAAGGGAGATTCATGTACGATTTTCTGTGTTAGGTACCATTTAGAGCATTGTGGGTTTCAAGAGGGCTATGGACATCCCTCTTTTTGATCTACTCCAATTAAGTTGTTCCTTATTTTCTAAGTAACATCATCACTCCATAGTTCTGCTAACAATGATGGGGGATAATTTCATTTGGACTACCTTTTTAAGGAAACTGGCCTAATTCCCAGACTAAGAGTTTTATCACACCAGCATTATACTGTGCAATCATTGCAAATTGCATGCAAAGGACTCAAAAGTTTTCCACCTTATAATCTGCTTTGATTTTGAAGTACTCCCATGCATCCTACCTTAATTGTGCTATAAGGCCAAAAGATTTGCCATATTTAGCCCCTACTTTTTTAGCGTATCCTCCGAGCCGCTGCTGGGGCACAAGAGCAGGATTTTAAAGAAATGCTTACATCTGAGTAAGATTTAAAGATAAAGACACCAAAATTGGCACAGTAATAGATATTAGGGAGAGCTTTAAGCATACCATATTTGAATTGGATTGGGTCATCCATTGATTTTTTATGATTTTTTTTTACATTTCCTCCCTTAAACTCACTTCCTGGTATGCAAAGGATCACTGTCGCCTGGTAGCAAAAACAACAACAGCAACGGTGAAAGCTTAGCACTACGGGGATAATCTGAGGGAAGCAGGTATGTGGGATGAAACTATATTATGCAGATCAGGGCCAGATCTACACCAAGCAGGATTTAAGTGGTTTGAAAATGATGGAATGTGTCCTGGGCCCGAATAGTTGTCAATACCATTATAAACCACTATAAAACAGTAGTGTAGATCTTGCCCAGAACACACTTTTCATCTGGAATGTGCATTTCTTAGAATCATAGAATCTTAGAGCTGGAAGGGTCCTATAAGGCCATCAAGTCCAACCCCCTTCTCAGTCCCCTTCAAATTTTGTGATGGAATTCTGGTATATAAGGGGAAATTTCATGTAATGCATATGTTTGGGGAAATTGCATGCAAAAATATGTGCAATTTTTCAAGCATTGTTGCTGTTCTTTAATTTGCAGACTGATGCAGAAATTGGACAGAAGAGTCTTATGCTTGAATACATGCAAAGCTGACATGGACTGGAATAGACTGGTTTACCAATCCCTACCTGCTAATCAAGAAAAGGAGAAGGACTGAGAAGACACTGCATGCAGTTGGCTATCATGCAGACAAGTGCCAGAAACTATGTGGGTGAAGTAAGTGCAAGATCTATCATTCTGAAGTAACACGTGTTGCCAAGGCCCAGGTAATGAGGTCAGTTCAGATGTGGGCTCCAGCTCAGTGTGTTCCAGTCTCCTTTTAATCTGAGAGCTGGTCACCCACAGGGATAGCTCTGTAAAGGCCCCTTGACCAAAGAAGTTGCATAACTGAAGTCTGAGTTTCAAGATCAATGAGACTTTGGGCTCAGGGGTAGACCAATGTGTTGTATCTCCATTTTGAAATTTTTGCTTGATAACTTCCACCCTTTCACCCTGGAGGATCCCTTCTATTCTAAACAAAAATTGAAAGTGAAACTGGATTACTTTTAAGGCAGAGGTGAGCACACATGGACCACAGGCCACATGTAGCCCCCACTGCCCCCCCACCGTTGTTGTTGTTGTTGTTGTTGTTGTTGTTGTTGTTGTTGTTATTTTAAACAAAGATAACTATGCTCCGTAGTGGCTATGGAGAATCAAAAGGGTGATATTTAGCTTGCAAGAAGCTACATTTGTCTGCATTAATTCTACTGAGCAATTCATTTGAAATGTATAGCTACTAGTTGTAACAGTGTAGCCAGTGTTATCTAGATGTGCTCTTTCTATCCTTCTTGAGTCCCACCTACCATCTACCATTTATGATGTCTAAGATCCCCACACTCTCATCCTGTCATTGCCATAATGGAGATATTCCTTTTATGATTGAAGCTTGAAATTGTATTGTCAGCTTGTCGTCCATCTTAGGGAAGAAAGTTGAAAGACTTTAGTCACAAGATGAGGTTTGAAAAGGAAGAAACCCTTGCCCTAAATATCAACTGGATATGCTAATTATCATTTTTTAAATAACAATAATAGAGTGTTCATTATTATTTAATCTTCACTCATTCCCTCCACCCAAAAAAGTAGGAAAACCACTAGGTTTTTTTTTTGCCAGAGATACTTCAGAATACCACATTTTTCCAGGAATGATTAGAAGCCTCTAAACAGACAAACCATGATTTGGTAGTTTTATTATACATTCCGAAGGCCTCAAGCAGCTCCTATTAAGGGCAAAGTAAATTGCATATTACTTATGTAATGACTTGTCCTGTTCTATGTTTTTGTTAGCAATATTTTATTGAAAGATTAAGTGTTATTTTCCATTACATTCTTAAAAAATCCCTCTGCCTCTGTCCTTGCAATTCTCCAGCATTCCTGTCATGAAACAAAAGAAAACATCCAAGAATAGGATGAACTCAGACCAAAAAAAAGAAAAAAAGATAAAGAGGTGGAAAAACTGCAGAAATGCTGTGTTAAATGGGAAATACAATGTACTAGTTACACAACTATAGACTCTGGAAGGTCTGGTTGCTATGCCTGGCTAGGGAGCAATTTGTATAGTTTGAAGAATTTAGTCAGATGTGTTGGACTACAATAACCAGCATGCCTCAGATGACATGGTGGCTGAGGCATGCTGGGAGTTCTTGTATAACACATCTGGAGGGTTCCAAATGGGGAAGGGCTGAATAAAATGGTAAAGCTTTTCTGGATTATACCGTTTCAGCATACTTGATGAAATAGCATAAGAACATAAGAAGTGTTGTGCTGGATCAGACCAAGGGTCCATTTAGTCCAGCATTCTGTTTACACAGTGGCCAACCAGCTGTCGACCAGAGACCAACAAAGCAGGACATGTTGCAAGAGCACCCTCCCACCCATGTTCCACAGCAACTGATGCACACAGGTTTACTGCCTTGGATACTGGAGGTAGCACATAGCCATCAAGACTAGGAGCCATTGATAGTCTAACCCCCACTTCCGGAATTTTAAAGCCATCCAAATTGGTGGTCATCATGTGGTAGTGAAATCCATAGTTTAACTATGTGCTGTGTGAAGAAGTACTCCCTTTTATCTGTCCTGAAACTCCCACCAGTCAGGTCCATGGAATGACCCTGGATTCTAGTATTATGAGAGAGGGAGAAAAATGTCTCCCTATTCCCATGCTCTGCACCATACATAGTGTTGTACACTTCTATCCATGCTTGTCATATCCTTCTTTTTCCCAAGCTTTGAACCCCTCTCTTCAGTTCCATGCACATAGGTGGATATGGGTTTTATGTGTGCGTGCGTGCATATGTGTGTGTATAAATATTTAAAGAAATGAGCTCTCACACTCCAGTACCATATCATTCTACTGTATGATCCAAAAGCCCTTGCGTAAGCTGGGAGGAGCACTCAGCAACCAACCACGTTCAGTCTTAGGGCCACTGCACCCTTTATGCTTTCTCTTATATACACTGCAATTATTATTATTATTATTAATTATTATTATTATTGTCCATTAAACAAAAAAACCCACTATGGTTTACAAAACAACATTAAGGGTCTAGAGCTTTCAACCAAGCACCAAAAAGCAGGGAAAATGGGAGTTAAGTCTCACAAGCCTTTAACGCCACATCCTCCCAAAGGAGGCAGGAAGAGCAAGTGAAAGCAGATTCTCCCAAAAGCAGATAAACCATGAGGACAGGATGGAGAATAGGATATGCAGAGGTGACTGTGGGGTTGTAGAAAACTGATGACAAACAACTTATGGCCACCTACTTCTCTTTTTTTGTTTAGAACAGTCCTTCCCCAACCTGGTGTCCTCCAAAGGTGTTGGACTACAGTTCCCATCATTGTAAGTCAATATGTCCCATGGTCAGGAATGCTGGGACTTGTAATCTCAAATAACTGGAGGGCAGCAGGTTGGGGAACGCTGTTCTATATTCTTACCAAATACAGAGTCTGCCCAATACTCTTCTCTCATACTCATCTCGCATATAGCAGCATAATTGATGACAAAAGGGGCACTCTTCATTAAAGATCTAGAACCAAAGCATGTGCCAGGCACTGTCCCCAAGGAGAGTTCAAAAACTCAGGCAGCTGTGATGACCCTTATCAACAAACCAGTACAAGCAGTTTTCATCTCCACTAGGAAGCCGCCACCCCCTTCAAAAAAACTTTGCATTACAAGGGGGAACAATATAAGGCAGCTAGAAAAATTCATTTCCCCCCAGCTACTGTGAAGATTGCAGCTAATTTTAGAAGGCACAAGGAATTCTCGAATGGGGGTGCAGAAGAAAGCTGATGTCAGCCGACTCCACGGCACCACTAAGAGTAATAGGCCCTGTTCAGAGGAGACCTTAAACCACGGTGATTAAGACTTTTTTGTTAACAAAAATGCCTTAACCATGGTGGTTAAAGCCTTAACCACAGTGGTTTAAGGTTTCTTCTGAACAGGACCATTGAATCATAAAGTTGGAATGGATCTCCAAAGTCATCTAGTCCAACCCTCTTGCTAATGCAGGTAATACACTTCACCATCTAAAGAGCCGCTGTCTGACCACACTGACTGGAGCATGTTGAAAGTTGTAGGGGTTTATTTCTGTCTAAGCCTTCATGGGATTGGGTCCTAACTTACTGCACCACTGTCTATGGCTAATTGTGGCTTCCCTTGAAGTATTGTACTTTTGCATGAAGCGCTCTGCATGTGGATTTCACTTTAGCTGGGAAGCCGGGAGTGACTATCAAAAGAACACCTATGACTCATAAGTACCTAAACAAATAACGGTAATTGGTTTGGAAAAGCATACACTTCAGCACAGAATGTTCTTTTGGAAATTACTGTGATACAGAGAGGCAATAAGCCAAAATTGATAATGAGATTCAATATAACTAGGCCTGCCCAACATGTGACCCATCCAATTATGGTGGGCATTTATAGAAAAGGCTCTGTAAACCTTCTTTATCTTCTGCCTACCTAAGAATGCCCAAAAAAGGAGGGTGAGGGCTTGTCAAGGACCTGGCAAGCCAAAAGACTTGGCTGGTGAGGTACATTTGGCTTGATTGGTGACAAGCTGTACAGACCTGAGCGTAACACAGACATGTAAAACATCAAAGAGTCTTGTTGCTCATTAAAGACTCATACATGGATTCTGCCATAAGCTTTCTTGGACTATAGACCACTTCATGCAAACTAGAAGATACCATGTGGGAGTGGCTAGGGTGTGTGGTGGTGTCTTAATTATTTGTGGGAAAATACTAGGCATGTGCTCCGCTCCTAATAGAAGCGCAGAAGCAGGAGTGAATTGGCCTGCTCCGCCTTGCCCAAAGGCGGAGTAGAAGCGGACCGCGGACCCCTAGAAGCAAGGCGAAGAGAAGCGCCCATTTTCGGAGCACTTCTCTTTCCGCGGAACACTCCGATCGCCATCTTGAAACATTTCGCCCATAGATAACTGGGTTGTTTTTGAAGCTATTGTTCTGAAAATTCTTGTGCTTAGACAGTCGTGGATGGGGGTCATTTTGAGACTACTCTCACCTCTCTGCGTCGTGCGGGTCGCGTGCTATATTTTTTAAAAAATCGGGTCAACAAACGGACAGCGCGGGTCAAACGGCGGTTTTCGCCCATAGGATTGCATGGCAGAAAAGAATCGGGGATAACTGGGTTGTTTTTTAAGCTATCGTTCTGAAAATTCTTGTGCTTAGACAGTCGTGGATGGGGGTCATTTTGAGACTACTCTCACCTCTCTGCGTGGTGCGGGTCACGCGCTAGAATTTTTTAAAAAGTAGGGTAAAGGCGGGAAAAAGATTACCTTTTCGATTGCTGAGGGGCAGAGTCAACTCCCGGTCATGATCACATGATCCCAAAGTTGGAGGAGGGGATAGGCAAAACGGGTAACTTGGGATTCTGGGAAACTTCTCTTTCTTAGTCTGAACGGACTTTTCCCAGTGTTTTTTAAAACAGTAGCCCCACCAAATGCACAAACACAACCTGTGAAATCATATACTAAGCCAATAATAAGAGATAGAAACACAGCACTGCTACCCACCCTAACTTTGGGGAACAACTGAAAAGATGTGGTGCAAGGGGATGAGCTCCCCTAGGGCATCTCATTGTGGACGTGCCCCCACTCTCTCCTGTACTTGGAAGGCCATCAGAGCCTTCCAAAGAGAGTAACCCAGTGGAGCAATGCCTATCATGAGTTGAAGTGAGCGGTCTACTTCTCTTAGTGGTGGAGCGATGCCTATCATGAGTTGAAGTGACAGTTCTACTTCTTAGCGGTGGAGCAATGGCTTTCATGAGTTGAACGGACAGCCTTGCTTCTTAAAAGACTGGTTGACCACCAGTCAAATTGGCAGCTGCTGCTTCCCCCTCCCCTGGGCACGTCCCCCTATTGCTGGTAAAAGACAGATATCGCCTTTTTTTAAAAGTTCTTCTTTCTGTTTATTCAGCAACACTGCTGCTTTTAATTCCACCCCTCCTTCGTTTATTTATTTATTTATTCCATTTTATATGCATTACTGGCTTATCCTTGGCTCACTTCCTTATGCCCCCAGAAATGTCTGCTGCCTGCCTGCCTGCCTTCCCTCTCTCCTCCCCTGCCCGCCTTGCAGGGATGTTGTGTGTGTCTGGCTTTGACTCAGGGGAGAAGTCCTTCCTGCGCTCACTTGGAGTTTTGGAAGTTCCAAATCCATTTTTCAAGTGTGGAAGAAGATTCATATAGCTTGATCTCTACTCCCCAATTCATGGCATGTTGGGATTTCCTTTGAAATGGCCCCATTGAGAGGTCTGCAGGTTTAAGCCCCGCCAAAAAACAGGGGATGATGGGACTGCCTTGAGTCTCGGTGTGCGGCGTAAGTATCCCTGGATAAGCTGTCATGGTGGTGAGTTTGAGGGTTTTTTTTAACGTGCAAATTGACGGAGCTATTGGAAAGGGGTGTGAATGGGTGTTGGATTTTCATAAATTCCCCAAAAATCAGAGGATGATGGGACTGCCTTGAGTCTCGGCGTGCGTATGTATCCCTGGATAAGCTTTCATGGTGGCGAGTTTGAGGTTTCTAACGTGCAAATTGACGGAGCTATGGAAAGGGGTGTGAATGGGGTGCCCGATTTTCAAAAATTCCCCAAAAATCAGGGGATGATGGGATTGCCTTGAAACTTGGCTTCCATGTGGACACATGGATAAGCTATCATGGTGCCGAGTTTGAGGTTTCTAACGTGCAAATTGATGGAGCTATCGAAAGGGGTGTGACTTAGGGTTATGGGTGGTGTGTTAGAGGTTAGAGCCCCGCCAAAAATCAGGGGATGATGGGACTGCCTTGAGTCTGGGCGTCCATGTGGACACATGGATAAGCTGTCATGGTGGCGAGTTTGAGGTTTCTAACGTGCAAATTGACGGAGCTATCCCAAGGGGTCTGAATGGGGTGCTCGATTTTCATAAATTTCCCAAAAATCAGGGGATGATGGGATTGCCTTGAAACTTGGCATGCGTGTGTATACGTCCATGAGGTGTCATGGTGCCAAACATGAGGTTTCTAACTTGAACCAAAAAAAAGTTGTTTAATTTTTTAGCTTTCAATGCAACCCTATGGGGGGGGGAAACGGAGCTCCGATCCAGATCCGGAGCTCCGAGCGGAGCGGAGCGGAAATGGGCGGAGTGGGGGCGGGGCGAAGCGGCCCAATCCAAAAATCGCGGATCTGGAAGTGAAGTGGAGCGAGGGGTCCATGCACACCCCTAGAAAATACCATAGCGTGCCATTTTCAGGGTGTTACTGCTGGTTTATGAGGGCCTAAACAGTTCAGAGCTAGGTTATCTGAGAGACCAGCATCTCCCAGTCACTACATTCTGAGGGGGAGGCCTTGCTTATCGTACTGAAGTTCTTTGGCTGTAGCGTGGAGGGAGAGCCTCTCTCTTGTGGCACCTGCCGTGTGGAATGATCTCCCCATTGAGAACAAGTGGGCTCCCAGGGTGGAGGGTTTCTGCCAACAAGATAAGACACCTGCGTTTCCCTGACCATTAGCATAGCCAGCTACCCATGGTTATTTTCATTATTGATTTTAACTAATTTGGCTGGTTAAAGAGGGAGTTGGCTGGTTGTTCCTGAGATCAAGCATGCTAATAATTTTTGAAATGGCCACGACACATTTTATATGGATTTTTAAGGTTTTATTGTTATATTCTTTTAATTTCAGTTAAGGTCTTTTATTAGAATTGTATTTATTCCATTTTTGTAAATTCCTGACCTATTTTATCTCAAGTACAGCTCTTTGTTACCAAGTGCTATATAAAGTATTATTAGTATTAGCATTATTAATGTTCCACTGTGGTTTTATGGACTCGGTATTTTTTCATGATGTAATTTTTTTGAGCAGCTTTGGGATTTATTTATTTTTTTAAAAGGAAAGTGGTAGAGAATTTTTCTGAAACAAACAATATACATACAATAGTGTTTATTCATTTATAAGCGACATAAATATGGCAAAATATCGAAAGCCATATTACATTCATTTAATGTATTGTTGCAATGCCTAGAACATAGAAGAAGTCTGACCACAGGATAACCATCATTGGTAATTTTACTGCATAGCTACTGGCCATTGCAAAAACTGGATGAACACCAACAGTTAAAATATGAAATGTAAAAATAAGACAAAAATGTATACAACAAAGTACATTGAAACTTTACAAAAACTCTTGGAAAAACCCTGCGAACACCATATTGTTGCTGTTGTTGCTGATATTGTTGTTGTTGCCAGTTTTATTGTTGCTTTTATTACTATTTTATTGTGTTTATGTTTTTATTGATTTTAATATTTTAACTTTTTAAAATGCAATTTATTGCTGTAAGCCACCTTGGAAGTGTCTATCCCCTAAATAGTGGCCAAGAAATATTTTAAATACATAAATATTCTTAACTACATTTTGGCCCTGTTTAGAAGATGCCTTAAACCACAGCTTTAACCACGATAAATAAGGCCTTTTGCCTCATTCACCATGGTTAAAGCCGTGGTTTAAGGTGTCTTCTGAACAGGGCCTTTAAAATTATAACTGAATCATAAACGGCTAAGATATGTTTTAGTTTAATTCTGATAGGTCAGTTCATGGTGGACGCTATTATCTTACTCAGAACTAGGGACAGATGAATATCAGTTTCAATTTATTTATTTATTGCATTTATATTCTTTTTTCCTCCTAGAAACCCAAGGTGGCATACATAATTCCCCTCCTCTCCATTTTATTCTCACAACAACAACCCTGTGAGGTAGGTTGGGCTGAGAGTCTGTGACTGGCCCAAAATTACCCAGTGGGCTTCCATGGCCAAGTGGGGACTAGAACCCAGATCTCCTGACTCCCAGTCCGACACTTTAGCCACTACACCACATTGGCTCTCATGAGGGAGTATTTAAAAAAAAAAAAATCAAATACTTTTCATCCTGTTTATGAAACAAACTGAGCAAACACCCATCTGCACCAGGCAAATTCAATAGTTTAAAGCTATTTCTAGCATGGAGAAGACTGTGTTGCACCTGTCTACCACGGCATTGTTAAAGATGAAGAGCCTGCCAGAAAAAGAAGTGGCACCACAGCGATTCAAACTTGTAATTTAAAACTTAAGTGAAGTGAAGTTTTAATTTAAGATTCAAGTCTTTTTAAGACTGAAACCCCTCTGACCGGATGGTTGAATCTCAACAGTATTGTTTTCTCCCACATTTGAATCTTTTAAGGCTCGGATTCTTTCCATTTTATTTATGAAAAAATATAGCAATTTTGATAGGTCCTTATAAAAAAAAATTAAAGAAAAACTGAACCAAATGTTCTCTTCCATCCCTATTCAGAACTCACTCTGTAAGCACACATTTTGATCATACAGACAGTCTTCTAAGAACATGTGTGTTTCTTCACACAGTACTGAACACTTCATTAGTGGGGGATCTCAAATTATTTATAAACAATTAAGCTTCACAAAGCCCATGTGAAGTATTATCTCCCTACAGCTGATGGGGAAACAAAAGCATGTATAAATCATTTGCAAAACTCCCACGTTTCTTCCCTAAGGAAGTCACGCCTGTTTGCTGGCAAAAACAATAACCCAAGGAAGCCTCTGCTTGTTTAATAGTAATGAATTGTGCCTTTTTATCAAGCCATACATATATGCTCAGAGGCCAGGATTATGGTGTTGCAGTGCAACTTTTGTCTGATCCCACTTGGGACAGAAGACAACTGCAACCACAACCTTTATTAATATTAACAGGCATCTTGTTACAACTAAAACAGGCAAAGGGGGGAGAGAAATCAAAACCAGCATCCCAACTCCCTACATGCATTAACCATTTTAGTGGCTTTTTCAGCCAGTTATTTCCTCCTCCATCCAGTGGGTTTTAACCAATGGTGGCTGCTTATCCAAACTTGTGGTTCCATTCCTTGGTGGCAACAGCAGCAGTACCAGCAGCATCGCACTCACCATCATCATTGTACTGTTGTCTAATGGTCTGCGAAATTATCACACTCATTCATAACCATATTCGTTTCAAACTAATCCAAACCTCAGAAGGCTGCAAATGAACGGCAACAACAATTAATGTCATATAAGTATATCAGGTATAGCTCAGTGCAAGTGATAAGACTTAACACTTGCATCCAGTTAGTGATGTGAAATACACCCATTTCCAAAATGGGGGAAGCAGCTGCAAGGAGAAAGCATTATAAATGTGCTGTACATATACAGGTGAAATTCCGACATTGCATATTTTTTTTACACACCTGCCCACTTTTGTATATAAGGATGGAATGTGGAAATGTTACAGCAAAATGTTCTTTTCATCCCAGTGCCTATATCAGAAGACAAGTCATGAAGCCAGCACAGTGAAACCTGGGGTCAGGAACCTTTTATGTTGCATGGCCTCCATTTTTCTTTACTAGACTTTCTCTAGTTGAAGAGCTTTATGTTTACAAAGCAAGCAGAGCGTACATAGGATCTCTTAAACTCTTAAGGTATACAATATTTGTATTACGTGACTCTGAAGGCCAAAGAAGAATTCAGTACCATAAGTGTGTGGTCCTTATCAGACACACGGGCCAGATCTACACCAAGCAGGATATAACATTCTGAAAGCGGTTTGAAAAGGTGATGGGAATGTGTCATGGGGAATGTGTCATGTCAGTGCCCTTCAATACCATTAGAAAGCATTAGTGTAGATCCTGCCTAAGTGTGGGGAATGGAGACCTATGACTTTGAGCATGCCAAGAAAGGTGTTTCAGTCTTTGTTAAGGTGAATTGTTGCTGCAGGTTTCTTCTTCTGACTAATGGACATGAGCAGAACATGCTTCAAAAGAAGTTAGTGCCTTTAGCCTGTTCTATGTCAGGGCTATATTTCAAGCTCCAAGGTGCCTCTGGACACATCCTCAAGTAGCAGAGCTGTGAGTGGTGAGTTTTTGGATTTCAGCGCTAGCAAAGAGCCACTCTCTCCTCAACAGGTTCACACAACTTTCAACACTTGGCGGGCACAAAGTAATGGCCCATGTTGGCAGTTAGCCATGAGGAGAGCTTTACTGCAAGGTCTCAGTGGATTCAATATATATTTTAAAGCTTGGGTAGCAAAGGAGCAAAATCAGGATATGAACATGTAAATAATCAGCCAGGTTGTATGAAGCATTGTGGAATAACACCTCCGCGTCCTTCCTCCTTAAACTATAAACAACAACAAAAAATCCATCGACATCTAACTCCATTTAAATAAACTCCACGAACATGCACATGGGTTTTAAAAAAACAGAACAGTTTTCTAGCATTGTCCGAATGTTATTGTACATTATTATAAACAAAATACAAGAAGGTCACAGCTGACTAAATTCCTATCAATTATAAACTTTTTTTTGACGCACATTTAATACAGATTTCTGTTTTTTTCTATAAGGAGAGGGGTTTTTTTTCCTTTAAAGAAAAATGGTTTATACAGTTCACTTCCTGCCATAATCAAGGCCTTTCTAACCTGATATCTGAAGGTTCTGCTTCAGTGAATAATTCAGTAGGTTAGTGAAACTGTGGCAGCAAAGAAAGTGCTAATCTTAGATGGAAGCTGTGAGGGATATTAAGAAACAATTGCAAAAAGTGACATATTTAATAGAGAAAGATTACTCTGTGCTACATCTATTTAATTTGAAATGAATAAATTTTGCCAGTATTTTATGAGATGCAGTCTGCAAATTATGTGAAACTTCACAGTGTCACTGAAGTCTAAGGGAAAGAATAAAAGGTGTCCTTCCCCCCCCCCAACCCCCTCCACCATTTTAAGAGCATTGTGATTTTTGAGGACTTTTCAGTCTTTTCAAAAGAATTTTCTATGGAAGAGAAGGACCATTCACCACAGGACTTTATTAATTTGAATTAAGAAGAAGAAGGGGTAGGAAAAGGTGATAGCACAAAAAGATAAATAACAAGAGGCAATAAAAGAATCTTATGTAATGAGACTTTTTGAAATGACTGAATTCCTCCTGGACTGTGACTGAGTGAGGCCGGATAGATCCTCAATCTTTCAAGGGAAATTTAGCTGATCTAGCCAAGACAAGTCTGGAAGTGTGAGGGAACACAAGTGTGAAAAATGATAAGGGGCAGTTTGGGGTTTAATCAATAAGGAGATTCTTAAAACCAGCCCAGTCCTGATGGAAATAATTTATTTTACTGTTCATGAATAAGCCCTAGTAGGAAAATGATGCTAGTACTAAAGAGACAAATTTCAGAAAAGTATTTTGTGAGAGAATTAGATATTGCTTTTTTCCCTTTTTTATTTTTTTAAAAATGAGGTTCTGTGCTTATTTTATAAGCACAGAACCGCTCCATTTTTGGCATTTCATGGGGGGGGGGCAGTTTGGGGATTTAACCAATAAGGAGATTCTTAAAACCAGCCCAGTCAGGGGGAAAACAAAAACCCAGGCGAAAGAGCCCGGGAGAGGTGAGAATTTCAGAGATTTTTCTCCTTGAGAAAGGGGACAGGGTTTCCACATACCTTTTTAAATGTAGGCAGTTGTTGAGGGGTCTTCTTTCTTTCTACTTTTTTTTTTAAACACTCCCAGCATTTTCAGGAGCCCAGGAATGGATCTCACAATGCTTATTGGAGAGGGAATGGATCTCACAATGCTTATTGGAGAGGGAGAGGTCACATGGCCTCCAATAGGCATTCATTAAGAAACTGCTGGGAAGATTGGAGGAGGTCCTATGGATTCTTCTGAATCTCTCAGTAGCTTTGGGACCACTTCTAGATTGGGTCTTCTTTAAGGATGACAGTTTGGGAGTATGCCCAGTTCTGGCATGTCTCCTCAGCTCCCAGAGTGCCTTCTTTCAACTTTGACTGATATGCCAGCTGCATCCCTTTTTGTAGACTGAAGACTTAGGCGTGGTCCTGTGTGCTCTGATTTAACCAATGAAATTTGCTGTACATGGTGCTGCCATTGGTCCAGAATGTGGCAGCTCAGCTCCTAACTGCTCAAACAGCCCACAGAACACTGATAGTTTTCCATCTTAACTGGTGGCTGATTTGTTTCCAGGCTCAGTTTGAGATGTGGGTTTTATCCTTTAAAACCCAAATGGTCCAGGCTGAGAATACATTAGGGAGTGCCTTCTCTCATATACCCTGTCCTAACCTCAGCCCTCACTATATACACCATGGTTGGGGAACTTGAGGGCCATGGGCCAAATCTAGATCTCTTGGGATCCCAATCATGTGTTCCATAGTTCCTCAGATGGCCATACCCATTCTGTTGGTCCCACCCCTTCCCCCCAACCAATGACCATTTGCTAGTTTCCTGTCTCCTGTGCTGTTTTTCTGCACTCTGAAAGGTTAAAATGCCTCATCTAAGACTTAGGCCTTAGCTAGGCCTACCTTTTATTCCACGACGGTTTATTCCTCATGATTATTGTGAGATCCCTCCTCTGTTTACATGTGAGGTGCGACGACCTCAGGAGGAGAAGCGTCGCACCCGCCATTAAAATTTTTTTTAAAGCAACAGGAGCACATGAGCACTCGAGTGCCGAAAGGTAAGGTTTTTTAAAAAATAATTTAATTCCCTGCTCCCCCCACCCTACTCCTGAGGAATCACGTGGAGCCGGGTCAACCCGCAGCAATGGGCCACACGTTCCGTGGTCTTGAGTTCAGCCCGAGACCACAGAAAAAACGGTCTCAAAGTGTAGAGCTCTGTCCCGGGGCAAGGGAGGGATCATCCCTCCCTGATCCCAGGATTCCCTGTGCGTCATGTGGACGCACAGGGACGATCCCGGGGTTCACCCCAGGATAAAGTCCTATCTAGCTAAGGCCTTAGTCACTGGCAGTAAGAGCTTTAATTTACAATTTGCTGGTATTTGGGGGCCCAGCCCCTTTATACTCATTTTTGCACACTGTTTACTCTAAAATGCACATTTTGGTGCTTTTTTAAACTGTCTTACAAAATTTGAAGTGCATCATCTTAATGAGAACTGCGTTCCAATCCACATATTGGTCTGGAAAGTGCTCATCAAGTCAATTTGCTTGAAAATGCAGGCCAAATAAAATCTTCAGTCATCCCTACACCTCAGAACCCTAGCCATTATGAGTGATAGATACACAAGCCACTTTTGCAGAACCATGGTGTGAATAAAATATCATTCCACCACCTTATTAGAAGAAAGCATGCCAACTTCAAGTAGTTGAGTCCAAGGAATGTTGTGCAATATTCTAATCCAGGTACCATTTGTTCTGTCTAATGCAACAGTGTCACCAATTCATGTATTTCCTAATCCTAAATATCCAAGTATCCTTCACTGTATCCAAACCTTTCCTAATCTGGAATATCTAAGAGTCTTTGGCCAGATCTACACCAAGCAGGATATGACACTTTGAAAATGGTTTGAAAACTTTATATGGGGTGTGTCCTGGGCCCCAACAATTGTCACTACTGTTATAAATAGTTTTAAAGCAGTAGTGTAGATCCTGCCTTTCGCTGGCAATGAAGCTAGAGGCCTCATGCATTCATAATGGGTGCCCTGCCCCAGAACTTTAGGGCAGACAAAGGTAGTATTTCTCCATGCAAGGCACAAATAACTTGTAGAAAAGATGTAGTGACCACTAGCATAGATGGCTTTTTAAAGCATTAGACATATTCATGGGGAAAGATCTATTAGTAACTACCAACCATAATAACTAAATCAAACCTCCAAATACAGATGGAGAAGATTCTTACCATTCTGTAATCCAGGGCTGCACACTCATTTCAGCCCTGGGGGGCCCATGCAGTGTCAATTGCCAAGTGGGGCAGGAGTTGCACATGCATACATGGGTGTGCTCAAAGGCACATCCACAAACATACCCACTCCTGCCCCCACGTACATACACTTCTTCCAAGATACATACACTTCCCTAGAAGCAACTTCTGGAAAGCTGGTCCATCTTTGGCAGCAAATCAGGTGGTAATTTATCTGGTGGTGGATCATCAAATTGTACATTGGGGTATCACATGTGGGGCACTGCTCTTAAAAAAATGCTCACAGCTCAGATCATACTGGTGATTTTCTAGGCGCCCCCCCCCCCCAAAGAAGACCAACTGTAGGATATGACCCATGGTTTAGATTAGTTCTCTGTACTACCAAAATGTACCACTGTTATCTGTGTGCACCTCCTGCAACAGTGACCAACCTGGTATTCTTCTTGAGCGTAGCTCATCATTCTTGTGGTGCCGCCTAGCACTGCGTCTTATTGTTCGCTTTCTCCTTCTATTATGTTTTACATTTAGATGCAATGCGCTTGCATCTCTCTAAAGCTAATAGTCAAAATCTATGTGCACCTTGGGAGGAATATATTATGTGTAGAGTACCCATGACAATCACATTTTAAGCTTCTTGCATGGCCTACACCAGGCTTATTGGTAAGGCACTTAGTTACAAGCGTGCGATTCCCAGGTTCACAAACAGATTGCTGTTTTTCTGACTTGTCATTCTGTATGGGACTTAGGTGAGCCTTGTGAGATTTTACACCTATTTCGAATGCACTTTCTGCTTTGAGTATGTCAGCAACAGCTTGGAAAAACCTCCTCTGCCTTCTTTAAGTGCAAATGAAGCTGAACCTAAAGCCAAAGGAAACACAATCAAAGATGCATGTTCCAAAGCAGAGGAGAGTCGTTCTAAATTCAAAACTAGCCTCAGAAATTGTCACAAGTTTTGATATGAAGCTTGATAGTCTAAAGCAGGCCCACCCAACTTTGTGAACTACCAAACATCATCTCGCAATCATCTCATCTCTGGCTTGGCTGACAACTGACCAGCTTCTGTTTTGCTACTTACTGGGGAAGTGGGGATTGGGAATGGGGAAAGAAATTTTCCAGGTCACAGTGCGTTATTGATGCATTAAATTGTACAGGTCTACCTAGAGTAAACAACTAACGGCTGATCTTCCCTGTTGGCTTTTAAATGCCAACTTTGGAGTCACAGTTTGTTCTCTTTCCTCTCAAACTGCTCATACAACTTTAAAATACCATTGCACATAACTGGCTATATTGGCCCACAAAAATAAGATCACATTTGATGGAACTCTGAATATTTCCAACGCAGTCTTTTACGAAACTCACCCTCATCTCTGTTAACCTTGGTAATTTTGTCACTCATTTTCTATGCATGCTTCCTTTTGCTTTGATTAAGTTCACTACAGGCCTATTCAGACAACATGCTAAGCCATGGGTAGGCTGCTAACTCTTTGGCAGCAAATGGTTAGTGAGCATGTTTAAACTATGGTTATGTAGCCACCATGGTGAGGAATGGTTCATTCAACACATAAGGCCATAGCTAGACGGGACGATATCCTGGGGCGATCCCCAGAATTGTCCCCATGCGTTCACATGCACAGGGAATCCCAGGAGCAGGGAGGGCTGATCCCTCCCTTGCTCCGGGATCTCACCCTAGCTTTTGAGCCTGCTTTTTCCACAGTCTCAGGCTGCTCCTGAGACCGCGGAACATGTGTGCGGGCATTGCGGTTTGTCCTGGCTCCTCAAGATTACTTGCGAGGAGCAGGGACCCACGTATGGGGTGCAGAGCTCCTCAAGAGCTCTGCACCCATCGGGGGTGGGGTGGAGGGAGCATGGGAAATGGTAAAAAATAAAAAACTTACCTTTTGCACAGGAGCATTCGTGCGTTCTGCTCCTTTAAGAAAAAACAAACAAAATGGTGGGCATGACGTCCTCTCCCTCCAAGCTCATTGTGCGCCACGTGTAAACAGAGGGGGAGACCTCGCGATGAACATATCGCGAGATCTTCACCCATCCGTTGCTTTAGGCCAGGTAGGTCTAGCTGAGGCCTAAGGGCTCAGCTACACCAAGCAGGATATTCCACTATGAAAGAGGTATGAAAGTGGTATATAAAAGGCAGGAGCCATACTACTGCTTTATAGCAGTATTGAAGTGCACTAACAACTGTTGGGGCCCATTGACACATACCACTTTCATACCACTATATTCTGCTTGGTGTGGCTCCTCCCTTTTATTTATTTATTTATTTATTTATTTATTTTATTACATTTTTATACCGCCCAATAGCCAAAGTTCTCTGGGCAGTTCACAAAAATTATATACCGCTTTCGTAGTGGAATATCCTGCTTGGTGTAGATGAGACCCCTGTCATAATGTTTAGTTCAAAACGCTTAACCACTATGGCTTAGTGTGTCGTCTGAAAACCCTAGTCATTACTGCTCACCCCCGAAATAAATCATTCACATGATTCCACTAAACTTGCTTCTTCTGCAAAGAGTTTTCTAAGTTCAGAGCTTTTCTGTTGCTCATGGACTTTCTATTTCACCACTGTTCCTTCAACTAGCCTTGTCCTTTTCCACTCTGCTGGACATCAACCACCTTACAACAGAATACTGCCACAATGAAACAAATTTTGAACAATAGTAAAGATCATGGTTTTACCCATTTACTTTTATTCTACCCTTCATCCAAGGAGCTCAAGTTCCCCTGCCATTTTATCAACACGACAATAGTGTAAAATAGATTTTCCTAAGAAGTAGTGACTGGCCCAAGGTCACCAGTGTCCTTCATAGTTGAGCAGGTAATGAACCTGGGTCTTCCTGGTCCTATTCCAACTTTCCAAAGATTGCACCATTACAAATATTCTGTCAGTGGCTTGGTCCAGGATATTCTACAGCATTCTATAACCACAAGAACCATTATTTAAAGCCAGCCACCATTATTTCAGCCACCACTCACTTAGCACTTCCAAAGTTCTCACTCTTAAGATGAATTGCCATGAAGGGAAAGAGAGTTGACGCAATTCTGAAGCTTTACACACGCACAAGGGATGCGGGAGAAATTCATCCATCTTGTATTTTAATGCAAACTTACCTAATATTACACTTTTTGAATCACTATGCAAGGTAAAACTCAGATATCTTTCAAAATTCGCAGTTCTTCAAATTTTGCAATATTCTCTCATATATTTTTTAAAGCGAATTTTATAAATTTTATTTATTTTTAAATTGTAACCATACAGCACACTTATTAATTAGTATATTTGTTTATTTAGTTATTTCTATTTTGTTCTTCTTTCTCATTCTTCTCTCCCCCTTTTTTCTCCTTCTTGTATTGTTTCCCCCCCTAAAATTGTATTAATTAATTTTTCTTATTCTTATATAACAGCTGTTTAGACATCTATTGTTAGGGAACTGATCACTTTTTAGTTAAAAAGCATATATTGGGAAAATAACTTCGAAATGCATTGTATATTAAGACATTTGCTTGAAAAAATATGTACATTAGGCAAAAAAATTGCATACAGAAATATGTGCATTAGAAGAAATGTGTACAAAACTACTTATGACTTTTCATGTGGACTTTTAAAAGCAAAATTCTCAAATAACAGGACAAACTAAACATAAGATTGGTAACAGAAGAAACTGAGATCAACCTAAATTGACAGAACCATCCATCCCTAACATACACACGTATACACAACGCCTGGAAGATGGCTTCAATTATTTTTTATCATGTGGGTATCCACATATTATTTACCTATACCACAGATGTTGGTTCTCAATAGCAAATTACTATTGTCACTAATGTAACAGCATCAATGTATATGGCTTATCACTTTCAAAGAACACACACATACAGGGAGAAACATTAAGTGGACTAGCAATACATGGAAAAATTCAACTACCACTGCAAACATCACTGTTGATAGTTAGCAGTGTACTGGAGTTTTACAGTTAGAATTGGTCATTCCATCACAGGCACAAACAAAGATACAGACAACTCTAGACCTTTTTCGTGCATGAGGAATTGGTTACCTTTTTTGGCAAATTGGGCCTTTTGAGTAATTTCAACAGAGTCTTTTCTTTTGCTTGTACAGTTCTTTGGAATAGCCTCACCTGCCCCAAGCCAAAATATGGCCACATTAGAGTTAGCAGTTAGTCAATGCAAGGCTGAGTCTTCAATTAATATTCCCTGCTCCTCAATTGTTATTAAATAAATATCCACAGAAGGAATATTGGGTTCTGCAACGCTGATGACAGTAGAGCCCCTGGCCAGATGTACAAATGTATGCTGTGTTTTGGCATAGTTATATAGGGGATTTGATCATAAAGCTTCCAGGCACATATCTATATCCCTTAGCTTGCTGTCAAATTTCAGACCAAAAGACAAAGGGCTTTTCATTGAGAGAGAAAATCTCATAGTCAAAGGATCTAAGCTATTAGAAAGATTTATAAATGAAATCAAAATCTTCATTTGAACCTAGAAACAAATTGGAAACAAATGCTATTTCAAAGCACTAGTATAAGGTTTCTTTTGCCAATACTCAGTCATGGACAGCGAGCTCATGGTGTGCAAACTGAGCACTGAGTGGTCTTTAATGTTATCCAAGAGCCACATATTGATCAATGCATTCAAAGAAGTCAAACATAGGTACATAGGAAGGTATCAGGTCAGATTATTTGTCTATCTAACCCAGCATTTGTCTACTCCAGGGGTGTGAAACGCTTTTGAGTTCAAGGGCTAGATTCAATTTCAGAGAAACTTTCAGGGGCTGGGTGCAGCCATAGGTGCTGGGGGTAAAGGCAAAAAGGATGGAGACAAAATATCAAAACTAGTAGCATATTTTAGCTTAAAGCACCAGTAATGAAGCCTTAGAAGAAGCATTTCAACTTTGTAGAGTGGGCAAAACTTTGCAAAACCAGGGGTTTGGCTACACCAGGTTTTTTTCTGGGGTTGTCCCTGCATCATCCCTGTGCATCCAAATGATGCACGGGGGGGGGGGGGCAGGGACGACCCCTCCATTTTATCCCAATCTTCCCCGTGGTCCCGGGACCATCCTGAGGACTGCGGCTGGTGTGCCATGTGGTCCCAGGGCCTGAAACAGGCACAGAGCCGCGTGGGATGGCTCCGTGCCCAAGGGGGTGGGAGGGCAGCAATTTCGCCATCCCTGGGATGGCGGAGGTGGGTGGGCACAGGTTTTTGTTTTCTGTTTTTTGTCTTGGGTGTGTGTGTGCGTGCGGCTCCTCTTCTGTAAAAAAAATGGTGTCCCCAACATCCCTCCTTACTTGCGAGATGTTGTGCAGCTGTCTAGACACTGGGGGAGGATCGTGGACGTTGGTAGGTCTGCGATCCTCCCCACTCCCTCCCTCATGCCACAGGAAACCACCAAATAAAACCCCACCAACACATATACACAAAGTCCAATTTTGTATAGATCGACTTTATGACATTCTTTCCCCCCTTCTTCACAGTGTTGTAGAGAATAGATAGATAGATAAACAGATAGATAGATAGATAGATAGATAGATAGATAGATAGATAGATAGATAGATAGCAAAAATAGGACCTTAGCAATCCACAAGCATTGTTGTAAGGTTAATCAAACAAGACATATTAACTAGACATTGTCGTAACTAGAGCTGAATCAAATGTTATTCAAGGCAAATTTTCTGCTTGACTATTGGAGTTAGTTAAAGGCCCTGAAAATGCCTTACATTTTTTTCCTGTTAGTTATGTGTGTGTCAGAGAGGGGGAGATTTTCTAGTACTCCTAGCAATGGCTTACCCTTTTCTTGTCTTTTCTTTTAAGGTTGATTTACCACCAGCACCACTTGGTGGGAACCATATTTATTTATTTATTTATTTATTTCAGAGATTTCTATACCACTTTTCATTTTAAAAATAAATAAATCCAAAAGCATTTCACTAGATGAAATCATGATAAAAAACACAATAAAATCAAAACAAACAATGATAACACAATACAAATGTATTAAAATGGCCGTTGTTATCTTTTCGGCGCCAGGTCAAGACTTTTCTCTTCTCCCAGGCATTTTAACAGCATTTAACAACGTTACGTTTGTTTTTAATGGACCCCAGAACTGTTGTTTTTAAATGGATACTGTTGTTTTTTATACTGTTTTTATGTTTTTTAAAATTTTGTATACTTTTAATGTTTACTATTTTTAATTGTTGTAAACCGCCCAGAGAGCTTCGGCTGTGGGGCGGTATATAAATGTAAATAAATAAATAAATAAATAAAATAACCAGGAACAGCTGACAATGTTAGCTGTCAGGGAAACACCTGGGCAAACAGATGTGTTTTAAGGCATCAGTGGAGGCCCTCCACACTAGGAGCCCATCTGATCTCAACGGGGGGATAATTCCACATGGTGGGTGCCACAACTGAGAAGGCCTTCCTATTATTCCTGCACAGTATGCCCTTGGAATGCTTTTTGCTACTTCTGCTACTGAGTAAACCCCCAAACTAGCATAGAATTGTTGCCCCATGCCAGAAAAACATACCCCAAATGTCCACCTATATTTGCTGCCTTCGAATGAGAAGGCAGATTTAGCTCAGCACTGTAACACAAGGAAATGACTTTAGGTGTTTTTTGTTGTGCTCTGCTGGATCATATCATAGTGCCATCTAGTTGACCATCCTCTTTCAACAGTGCCTAACTAGGGAGGTTCGCGCAAGCAAGGCACAGACATAACTATGGTGATGATAATGCATTTCCACTTTTTCAGTGCTTAGCCCATTAAGACTCACATCTACAACCCTGTGAGCTAAGAGAAGGCATTTTTTCTGTGAGCACTTTCATGGCTGAACAGAGATGGGAACCTGGGTGATTCCCAACACACTGGCCCTTTAAGAGAATGTAAATATTCTTAAAGGACGTGTTCCTAAAAGAAAGCCATGTCGCCTATCTTTCTCTCGTTTGAGTATTGAATAGCTTACCTGCTGGGTTTTATACAGGAAGGCAATCTTGCTCTCCCTTTTGACGTATTTCTAAACAATGTGTGATGGTGTTGCATGCGTGCTACACTAGCACTGTGTTTTGATTGCGTCCCGATCCATGCAGAAGAATTGCATTAAAATCATATCCCGTGTATGCGAGAGAACATTTTTATATATCTATGCACATACACAAATGCATGCGCTTCATACAAATGCCATACAATCACCCAGTCTTTTTTAAAAAATGACTCGAAAATGCACAATCAAATGGCAGATTTGGAAGCAAATTTAAAACTCTGGTTAACAAGACATTCAGTGAAGCTTGCTGAACCTTTATAAAATACAAATTAACAGGAGTGTATCTGAATTGTTAAAATGAACATTGCCTTTCAAATTGGTTCGTGACTATTTCCTTATTTATCATAAATATAAGAAACCTATTGTTACAGCCCCACCTAGTGGAGAGACAGATCAATTGCAATCACAAAGAGAAGCCCAGTGAAACGCCATGCCAACGCTAATCCCAAACAAGCAATTCCTAACCATCTTTGAGGAGGAAAAAATGCAGAAGAACAAACGGTCCTCTCTTCATCTAGAGATGCTATGGGATTACAGGCATGAATCCTTCCCTATTCTTCATATTCAGTATCTGAATTTTATTCTCCGTGCTTCTTGCCTTTATGAATCATGTATTGGTGTTTCCGAACTTTTGCAAAGGTACCTTAAGAGAAAACCATGTGTGTGTGTGTGTGTGTGTGTCTGTGTCTGTGTCTGTCTGTCTGTCTGTCTGGCACAATGAATATTCTCCCATGCTAGTTCCCAATGAATAGATATAGGATTTCACTGTTAAGGTATAATCTTTAAACTATGGCTACTAGACGGCTACATATCATCTCCAGTGTCAGAGGCAATAAGCCTATATACACTAGTTGCTGGGGAACATGGGTGGGAGGGTGCTGTTCAACCTGTGTCTGATTGTGAGTCCCTAGACAACAGCTGGGTGGCCACTGTGTGAAGAGGATGCTGGACTAGATGGACCCTTGGCCTGATCCAACAAGGCTCTACTTCTGTCCTTAACCAGCAGTGGGCAACTACTGGCCCTCCAGATGTTTTGGCCTACAACTATCATTGCTCATCATTGGCTATGCTGGCTCGGGGTGATGGGAGTTGTTGGTCAAAACAGCTGGTGAGCCGCTAGTTTCCTACCCCTGATTTAAACAATGTCATAAGGGAAAATTAACTGAAAGCAAATTCACAGAATACCACCAATTAGCAAATATGAAGGAGGTTTCAATTGAATAGATCCTTTCAGATCCAGTTTCTGCTTCACCTAGCTATTTTCTTTAGTGGGGAGCCTTAAAAATACTATTTTTGATACTATGTTTTCCCAAAGTGTCACCACATAGTTCTGTTGATGGAAAAACAAAAGATTCCTGTGGTACCTTTACGTAATATGAGTTTTTTGCATACAAAAGTCTATCTCATTACACATGTTTTTGCAATCTGCTTTTAGCATATACCACTGATGTGTGTACACACATAGTACATCTGAAAGGGCAAAAGGTTTAGCTCACAAATACTATAGCATACTTTTCTGTATGCTAGTATTTGTGAAAGTAGCATACTTTCCTTTTTTCTGTATTTGTACAAAAAAAAAAAAAGTTTCATCCCAGCTCAGGATTGGAAAAGTTTCAACATTTATGTTTAACTATCTCAGAGATGTTGACAAGTAAAATACAGCCTTCAGCTTGAATTTTAATGGCAGCCTCAAATACTCCAGTATCATGAGAACATTACATCTCACTGTCAGACGTTCATTACATTTCAGAAATTATTCTCCCTTAACACTGCTGTCACTGCTTAGGACAAGCACTCAAATTCAAGTTTTGATTTAAGCACTCAAATTCAAGGTTTGATTTTGATTAAGAAAGGGTTATGCACTGTTCACTATACAGCACCTAGAGATAGTTTATTAGGGGGAAATGGTTCCAACGCAGACTGGAGGGAACAAATAAATGGCCAGGAATAAAGATGACTGTGATTCTTTTTCTCTTCTTTATTTTTATTTTTTGATGGAATGACCATTAAATTGACCAACGGTGTAAGCTTCCAGCCAGAAGTTGAGATTCTTATGTAGCACAATCTACTTTTAGCTTTCCGCTTTTGAACAGTATACTCGTATGGCACTGAACATGGTGGATGTTTTCCTATCACACAACATGACAGTCTCTAGCATGAGCAGCATATTTCTCTACCGTTGCTCATTCCCTTTTATCAATGCAACAGTATCCAAGATTGAGGGTGGGCTCAGCCTACCCAGTTATTTTAAAGGGTCAGCTCAGCATGCCTAGTTATATCTTAGAGCTTCAGTACTTTAACTTTGACTTGTGTTAGGTTAACAGAAAACAATGGAAATACTTAGAAAATTAAATTTCAGTAGTGTACATCTGTAAAATGAGCAATTTTTCTAGCCTGTCATCTAAGGCACGCTAGAAAAATGTAACCATTTAAAAATGCATAATTCTTTAATAATAGCATATGTGAATGCATGTTATATGTTTTGTGACTTGATGTGTAGTTGTGTGCTTGAATTATTGACTTTGCACACCCTTCTGGTTCTTGTTTTGTGATTGTGTCACCTTGTACAAGTCTTGATTATGGTAGCTTGATAGTAGATGCTTTATATTATCTGGGGGGGGGGAGTAATTTCTTCTTGAGTTAGCTGCCCCTCAGGTTATCTGCTTTTCTAAGTAATGGGTTTAAGGATTGGCAATCACTTGTTTGCTTGGCCCAAAATCAATTGAGTTAAAAACAAAACAAAAATGAAAATCTCAGTGTTGTTGTTATTGCTGTTGTTTTAGAGTATTTCTATGTTAAGAAAAAAAATCCACATCGTTACCAGACTTACTTTTCCCCCCGAGGGTTTTCGCATTCACTACAGGCGTCTATCAGTGACCGATGGCGACCACGTGATTTTGAAAACATCCCCTTTGGGAAATGCTATTCTGTTAAATGAAACAGCGCCATCTAGTGGCAGAATAAATGCCATGATAAAATAGATGCTGCATTATTTCTGTGTTTTAAAAAAATCAGGATTGTGGGAGACATTCTGGCTGTTGACGATGTCCTGTAATGGACAAGAAAACTTCTGTCAATCTGGCCAATCATGAGTGTGCTATGAATCACTCAATTTGAGAAGCCCTTAGTATTCAACTTAAAATACTTGACACTACTAAAAATGTATTTTAGTAATTAAGGATCTGCTCCTTGAAATAAGGAGCAGGATGGAAGCTCAAAGCTGAGGGGCAAAGAAGGGTGAAGGGGAGGAAGATATTGAAATTCAAGACTTAATTACGCCAGTCCTTTTACAACTTCATTGGCTGCCAGTCCAGGTCCGGGCCCGATTCAAAGTGCTGGTATTGACATTTAAAGCCCTAAACGGTTTGGGGCCAGGTTATTTGAAGGAACGCCTCCTCCCATATGTACCTACCCGGACCTTAAGATCATCTACAGGGGCCCTTCTCCGTGAGCCCCTGCCAAAGGAAGTGAGGCAGGTGGCTACTAGGAGGAGGGCTTTCTCCGCTGTGGCACCCCGGTTGTGGAATGAGCTCCCCAGAGAGGTCCGCCTGGCGCCTACACTGTACTCCTTTCGTCGCCAGCTGAAGACCTTTTTATTCACTCAGTATTTTAACACTTAATTTTAACTTAAATTTAAATTATACTGTTTTAACTCTGTATTTTAACCTTATATCAATTTTGCTGCGTGGTTTTATCCTGGTTGTGCTTTTTATATTGTATTTTGTATTTGTATTTTTAACTTGTTGGTTGTTTTATGATGATTTTAATTTTTGTGAACCGCCCAGAGAGCTTCGGCTATTGGGCGGTATAAAAATGTAATAAATAAATAAATAAATAAATAAATAAATAAATTAAGCAGAAACCAGACCTTGGTTTATTCAGGGAGAAATTCAGATTGTGTATCATGATTGACATGTGGCCAATGGAAAGAATTTCAGGCTGGGAGGGGAAGCCATACCTGGAAAGACTGGAACAGGTCATGTGACAAACCTATTTCCTTGTCCAGAGGGGTTCTTTGGTCTTAGCCTGGCCCTACTAGGCCCAAGGACCCATTGGATTCTGCAAGGTCTAGAGCAGCCATGGGTGGATTAAGAAGGATGATAACTATGGAAAGATTCAGCCCTATGCAGGGTAATTGGAAATTTTACTGAATCTTAGTGTCAGCCAGTGTGTAATCTTGGCATCTCTGAAAATCGAGATAGGTGCAAGAGAAAATTTTGCACCTACAGAAATTGCAGCAGATGATGAGATATTTGGGATGCTTTGGAAGAAGATGTTGGTGTGGAAAGGCAACGGAAGAAACAGAGATGACTTCTCCCCTAGAAAGCCCAAGGGCAATGTGAGATGGAGTAATCTACATGTCCGCCCATATGCTGCATCAAATTAATGTAAAACTTGAAATATGATATGATCCCATCTCTGATCAATATAAAGAGGGCCTTAGGATCACTTGTATGGCAGCAAGGAGGCTACATACTTCTCTCTGTTGCAGCTTCCCACAAGATGGTGCCTTCCAGATGTTTTGGACTACATTGCCCATGCCAACTGGAGGATAATGGGAGTTGTAATCCTATTATTGTTATTATATTTATTTATATCCCACCTTTTCCCCAAAACTGGTACTCAAGGCGGCTTTACAAATTGAAATACGTACAGTTAAAACAAGTAGAGATATACAAAAATTAAAACAATAATTAAACAAGCTACAATATTAAAACATTTAAAATATTATATATATATATATATATATATATATATATATATATATATTAAAAATCCAATATATAAACATTGCATTAACAAAGGTCCAGACTACTCCACAAAGGGCAGCAGGAACAAAAAGGTTTTAGCCTGCCTCCGGAAACACACCAGGGAGGGAGCCTGTCTAACTTCCCTGGGAAGGGAGTTCCAGAGCCCCGGGGCAGCCACTGAGAAGGCTCTCTCCCACGTTCCCACCAGGCATGCCTGTGACATATCTGGAGGGCACCACGTTGAGGAAGGCTGCTCTGTTCTCTCTCTCTCTCTCTCTCTCTCTCTCACACACACACACACACACACACACACACACCTCTGATGAACATTTGTTACTCTCTGCGCTGGATTGATAGATAAGAATTTTGCCTATCATACCAGAATAGTTTAAAATAGTCAGGAAATATATGGGCTAGAGGGTGATATGGGCCTCAGATTACTATTCAAATTGCTTTAATTGCTTTATCAGTGACATCCTGAACCATTTATATTGTTTTGTGAGCTTGGAGATTACTTTCTTAGTAATCTACACCACTTATACTTTAATATTGTCTCAATACTAATGTCTGTCCTCAAATTAATAATATTATTTTCTATATGACGAAATTATTAAGTTCACGCATTGTGTATCCATAAACCAATTGTTTCGTTTCAGGTGCAATCCTGAGCCTGCAGTCATTGACCCTGGACATGCTTTACCCCCTGATCCACTGGATTGCAAAGGTTGCAATATGAACCCAGATTCGACCACCAAATTAACATTTGGCAAAAGGACGTAAGGACCATTTCAGATAAGAAACACCTGAAACACAAGTGCGTGAAGGCCCTTTGTGGTAAGTTCATTAGTTTGTTTCTTGTTCTGTTTCTGGGTGAGCAGCTTGGTAGGTGATTCCAGTTATTTTAAATTACATCATATCCACCCACAGCCCTGCATTTCCCTAACGTTACAAGGGCCAGAAGTGCCTGGGAGGCATAGGAGGCTGCTCTCATGCCATATGCAGTTACTTGTCATGGCTCATGCGTGAATAAGGGCTGAACTAAATGTTCTTGTAATCACACATAACGGAACTATGTGTGGTAGATAAGTTAATGCTGCATCGCTAGTGCCACCATATGCTATTGCTCGTCATCCTCTTACTTATCATTGCTACTATTTGCTTGCTTGACAGGCAGAGAGCTAGTGACCAAGTAGTCATGAAAGTCATCTATTGCTCTTCCTTCTCACCGTCATTGTTGCCTGGACCATTGTTGTCTGAGTGATAGGCAGGTAAACAAGCAGGTTGCCGTGGTGAAGAGAAGAAGCAAATCCAGAAGGTTCTTGTCAGTGGGCCTCTGCTGGGGTGTGGACCCTCAGCAGATGCTGGACCATAACTGCCCTTGATACTGGTCCTAAAGAAAAGATGGAAACTTTGGGACCCCACAACATACCTGCCATGGAGTAGTACCTCTGCCACATTGGTATATTAAAGTGAATAGGGACTGGGGAGACTCAAATTCAAATGTTCAGATATGAGGCAGACTGGATGGACTTTGGCAAGTCATCATCACAGCCTAGCCTCCTTTACAGGGTGGCTGTGAAGGTAAAATGGCAGAAATCCATGTATGCTATCAGAACTCCATCAGTATATGAACATGATACATATTTTTCATTCCCGTCAATTTATGTGAGGAAGATTTGACCATGTGTTTAACAATCCCATAGAAATTAATGGGTCTTAAAAAGTGTTGAATTTGGGCTGGTTTGTGCCCATAACATACAAAATGCCAAAGTAATGATATCCTATACTATATACACACTGATAATTCAGTTCCATTGGCATTGATATAGAGCAATAATTTATCCTATGTTCACGGACATATACAGAGTACATCTGTCAAAAATATTTCTAGAAATCAGCAGATCTGTAGTTTACAGTTTGAAAATTTTCCCATTGCCTGTCTCGTCGCTCTTGGAAGAAGAAAAAAAATCCTAAATATAAATAGAGCATTTTGCTGTTGTCTTTCCACTAAAGCTTTTAAATTTAAGAAATAATAGATGCCTGTCTAGACAAGCCTAAAATTGTTTTAGTTACTGATGTATGGATGACTGATAAATGTCATCTTTTTCTGCCTGCAGTGCATTTTGCATCCAGTCTACTGGCATTTGTCTATAGCTGACCTGATTCTGCATTTTTCGTTTGCATGAAGCATTAAAATTTTTACCACTATGAAACTTCAGGATTCAGTGTGCAAAAAGAAATGACTTGTATCTTTTCTTTCTTTCTTTCTTCCTTCCTACCTACCTACCTTCCTTTTTTGTAGTCACACTAGCAGGAAAGACTCCAAATAATGAAATTCATTGCATAACATTCCAGGTGAAATAGCAATTAATTTCCTGGCTTTATGTGGTGATGTCCTCACACAGATAAAATGAAATGGAAAAGCATGGAAATAATGGAGTAATTTCACACACACAAAATATGCTTCCTTTTTGAAGACAGTGCAGATGTGCTTATTGTTTAACACTAGGACATCATTGCTGTAAAATGTATGCTAAAGTCCCCAGAAAAGGGCAACTGAAATGATCAAGGGGCTGGAGCAACTCCCCTGTGAAGAAAGGTTACAGAAGCGGTGATTGTTTATTTTGGAGAAAAAGCAAATGTGAGGAGTCATGATGGAGATGTACAAAATTATGCATGGTGTGGAGAAAGTAGATGGGGGGGGGATTCCCGCTCATAATACCCTCTCTCATCCCATGAAGCTGATTGGTGGGAGATTCAGGGCAGATAAATGGAAGTACCTCTTCACTGGGGGATGGTGGAGGAGGCAAGGCGTTCAAACATCACACCCCCAGTGATTGTGGGGTGTGATGTGGGCACAATAGAATCCACATTCAAAACTTTAAAACTGCCCATTAAAAAATAAACAGACTATTTTCTGAATTTTGTGATGGTGTTGTGGGTTGGGTGGAGTGCGAGCTCAAGTCTGTACTGAGATATTGCCCATTACTACCAAAGAGTCAAACCAAAGTAGGCATTGGCATCTAATGTTATACACAAGACACATCAATGACAATAATGCAGAAATTCCTTGTCTGTTTATGACTTTTCAGAACCAGGGTCCCTGATTCTTGTTCAGAGTTGCTATTTACAGAACTGCATCCCAAGTTATGATTGAACAAGTTCAGATGAGTCAGATGAAGTCCTGGAAATGACTTCAAGAAAGAGCTGAAAATAGACTTAATAATACAGTGCAGTAAAAGTTAGAAAAAGTAAAAAAGAAAAAGAAATTACACTTCAAATCCCACTATAGGATAGAACAAAGAATGGAGTGAATATGGGTAGTCAATTGCCATGATAAAGAAATACAAATGAAAAAGCCCAGTAGGGACAGTAATTGCCTTTGCATCTAGTGTCTACTGCTTGAAATAATAATGAAAAAAATAAAGTTACGAAAGCAGCAAAATAGGAATCGTCATCATAAAGAGGTCCCATTGTGATTGATCATCTTTCTGTGTCCAGTTTGGCTCTGCAAATTCAATTTGTAACCAAATAGATATTTGGCAATGCTTGTTGTAGTTCAACAGGCAAACAAAAAATAAAAAATCATTTGCACATAAATAGATGTCTCCAAAAATGAAAAGTGTTCCGTCATCCCAGAGAACTCTTTCATCATACACAGTGCCAGTTAGGTGTGTCTTTAATAGGGTGCCCACATGTCCATTTTTCACATGGATGGTACTAAATGGAATACCTATGTCCAATATCCTGACCCAGATGCTCAAAACTAGGTGTGGGCTTATCTGCAGTGTAAGTGGATCTATTCCTTTCAGAATTTGACTCTGAGGCTTTGATCACACATCACTAGTCACCCCTTGGCATTGATGAAATTGGGACAAATGCCTGATGGGCAGTCCTGGCCTAAATACCACCTTCAGTTTCGCAATTCCATTTTCATGCTGTGAATTTGAGGCCTTATGTAGATAATGTTATGTTTGGAAGAGCGCAATTTGTGTGTGTCCAATGGGACCAAAATGCACTAAAGCTCCTTGTAGTTCTGATTGGCTGGTAGCTGCCTTTCTAATTTTTATTTTATTTATTTATTTTCCCCACCATCCAAAATATCCTTTGGAGCAGGGCTTTCTGAGATAACCAAAATGGCAGTCGCTCACAACTCCAGTACATTCTCCTCCACAAAATGTGTGGAGAAGAAGAGGGCAGTTCTTCCACTCTTTTACCTCAATCCTGACCCCACCCTGGCCACAACACCACAATGTTCTGCCAGCCCTCCTTGCAGGAGTTGTATTTAGAGTTTGCATTTGTTTGTTTAAACTGTGATTTCCATGATAGTCACAGCTGAAAACTCATGTGGAAATTGGTAGAAGAAGAAGCTACTGCCTGAAAACTGCGGAAGCAAACTGCAGGTAGTACCCAATGTTAGTCCTACATAGAGTAGACCCATTGAAATGAATAAGACTTAAGTTAGTCATGACTTAAATCCCATTTATGCCAATGGATCTACTCTGCATAGGACAACCATTAAAATTACACTGCGTCTTTACTAACCCTTAAAAGGTAGTGTCGTACATAGTATCAGAATGGTGTAGCAACAACCTTATTAAGTATATGCTCTTCATCAAGGGTAATATTTAGACAAATGAACAGACTCCTCTCCACATTGCTATAATAAATTAAAATTTGACATGTCTCTTGGTGACATCCATGACAACCTAAACTAGAATGTACAAAAGATAAAGAAAGGAACCATATAGTTATAAGGTGGATATAATTGTGATAGTACAATATGAATATAGTGTGCTTGTTATAAGATGACGACTGCAATTGTAGTCAATGGGACAGTTGTTACACACACACACACACACACACACACACACACACACATTTCATAACTTTGTCAAAACCATCTTAAACCAACTAAAACCTAAGCTAGAAACCAGAGTTTCTTGATCTCTATTAAACTCAATGGCTGCAATCCAGAGGCATCATTAGACATGGAATGTGGGGCAGCCGTCCGGGCCCCTGCAGCAAGCCCCTTGCAGCAGTGGCAGCAAGCTCAAAGCCCTGTTCCAGCCAAAGCTCCAGGCTCTGCTTCATTCCCCTCCCTTGTTGCCTCGAGCTTTTTTTGATGAAAGGCGGGAAGTAAATAAATAAAATACACCCATTTTACCTATTTTACAAATCCATATGCCACGTTTGAGGAGGAGGGACCACTCCCCTGGCCACTTCCCAACCCCTGTGCTCTCTGCCCCCACATCATGTCTGCTCCGTTCTCCTGGCTCTCCTACCACTGCCACGCTTCTCCCCACCCTCCTCCACACACATACTTCCCTGGCTACTTTGCTCTCCTTTCCCTGATTGCGCCCCTTCCCCAGGAAGTGGTGCGATCCATTTTGGAGGGGAACCTTTAGGGTAGCCAGCCAGAACACAGCATGCTGGGAAGCAAAGCACAGCATCAGCCAAGACTCCAGCTGCTGCCATCTTCATTTCCTTAGTATGAAATTTTATTTATTTATTTATTTATTTATTTTGCAAAATGTGTATACCACTCCATATCTGAAACAGATTCTGGGGTAGTGAACATAAGAATTAAAACAGTAAAAGATACAAAAATTAAAAAAAACGTGGCTCTCAGTCAAGGAATGCCTCCTAGAATAGTGCTGTTTCAGGGGGTGCCGGAAGCAGCACAGTGTTGATGCCTGCCTGACCTCCAGAGGCAGGGAGTCCCACAAAAAAGGGGGCCACCATGCTGAAGGCTCTTCTCCTGGTATACTCCATAGGTCCATCTGACCATAGATCCATGTGGAACCACCGGGAATATGCCCTCTAACGACTTCCATGTGAGGGAAAAGGTGCTCTCTCAGGTATCCTGGTCCCAAGTTGTTTAGGGCTTGGGGAATGAAGGGGGATAATAAAAAGAGGAAGAGCTTCATCTGGCAGAGAACGTTGCAGTGTTCTACACCACTGCATCCTGCCCCCCTATCTGATGCAGACTCTGGTGACTTCTACCCCAAAGTTCACCATTGTGACTATTGACTTTAAGGCAACTCAGCCAGCTTATTTTGTAGCGTCTTAAGAAATTTGGGGCTCAGCAGTGGGCTAGTATGATCCCCTTAGATACCTTGTCTCTACAATAGGAATAGTTGATCCTCAGAGAAGTGTTTGTGACAAAGATTTTATTTTCTTAAGCTGGAATGAAAACTTACTGGAATTCAAAAATGAACATGTTAGCGTTGCTCCCTAGAAGAAAAGGTAAAGCAGGATCATTCAGATTACAAGATCTATGATGGATTAATTTGTGGCAGAAGTAAGAGAAAGAAGGTTGCAACAAGGATATTAGTTAACAAGGTTCAGAAAGGATTTCAGAAGGGCTGTCCTTGCTTGACAAACACGCCAGACGTTTTGAAGATATTGCTGGCATGCCAGATAAAGGGAATGTTCAGTGCATTATATATTTAAATTTTTCAAAGAGGTAGCACATGAGTACCCTGTTTTGAAAATAAAGACCCCATATGATACAGTGGAAGGAACAAAGTGAATTAAAAAAGAGAAAAGGTGATAGGAGGAAAGCAGGAATAATGAATATAATGCATTTATTTAATGATGGGGTCTATTCTCCTGAGAAGACTGGCAAGCATCAAAGATAACCCTTCTGCTCTGATCGACTGCAATACAGCCTTTGAAATATAATCTCACAAATACACTCTCATTTGACTGCAAGAGTGAAACCTGTTTATCTACAATGCAAAAATATTTTTCTATCAAGGATTTTTGAATTAAGCCCCCTTCTTGGTGCCAGACGGGGCAAGAATTATTACCAATACTTCAAAATAACTTTGAATTGGTATTGTACCTGAAAATATTTGCTTTTCACCGGCATGACACCTTAAAACTTTGTATTGGACACAGGTACATTTAACTCCTACAGATGTACATTTAACTAGCGTCTAGTACACACAAAAAAAATATAGGATGTGACTCCACTATAACACACCTTTCTTTCCAGAGCCATTACAACAGAAGTGGGCATCTTGCTAACTAAAAGACTCTTTTGTTTCTAACCGTTTTCTTCTTTCTTCTTTAACATCTGTTTAAAGGTAGCAACAAGGCTAAGAAGCACACATCGGGGATATGTGATCATGTTGCACTGTTTGCAGGGACTGTATGGGGGCAGGGAAAGATGGCTGTCCTTGTGGGCCAATGGGGCAGCCATCTTTTTTTTCCATACAGACCCTGGAAACAACATCACATGATCATGTTGTAGCATTTCCAAGGACAATTCTGGCCCTGTTCTGAAAGCGCTTACTAGCTCCTTCAAGGTTTTTTTTTTTTTGCCTTTAAAGATCTTAAAGAAAATAAAGAAGAAAGTTGTTTAAAAGCTCTTGGGCTACCTCATATTATAATAAGTTGAAATATGTTGCTACTCTATGATCTTATAATAACAGGCACCTTTTGTAAAAACTTAAAATGCTAGATTTGTAATTGGTGAGCAAATTACGAATGATGACAGGATTAGTTTTCCCATCACGGGTGAGGACACAAAAATGGTTTGCTATGTTCATTTCTCTGAGAAAGAGGAGTCGTCTAGATATGTTTCCATTTAAACTACATCAGTGGTGAGCAGTCTTCAAGACAGCATGATTTACTTAGTATTTATTTATTTATTTATTTATTGTATTGATATCCCACCTTTTTTCCTACAAGGAACTCAAGACGGCATATATCATCCTCCTACTCTCAATTTTATCTTCACAACAACAACAACCCTGTAAGGTAGGTTGGGCTGAAAGTCCATGACTAGCCCAAAGTCACCCAGTGAGCTTCCAAGGCTGAGTGGAGACTAAAACCCAGATCTCCCAACTCCCAGTCCAACACTCTAGCCACTATATCACACTGGCTCTCTAGAGACCCTTGATCCACCAATTGAAGCCTGGTGAAATAACATATACTTAGAACAAAGAATTCTGAGCTTACGGATTTGTTTTGAGTACCAGAACTGAATGTAGCTCACTGTCCTCCTTCCACACATGAATGCTCTCCTGGAAGCGATTATCACAAGCTTTCTTCATTTTAGCAGTACAACGTAGGTCAGCAAGAGAGTCATTTTGTTGCTTCTATTATTAAATAACTAGGAATCAGAAATCCTCACTGAACTATTCAGGATCACCCAGAGATCTACTAATAAACTAAGATCTACTGTCTGCCCCCCCTTACACTAAATAATATTCTAAACTCATGAATTTCATGGTAGATGAGATTAAATGCATAAAATTTGATCATTCTTCTTTTTGCCACCCCCCCTCCAAGCTTGATTTCTGATTATTTCACTTCCTTACAAATTTCTCTTTAAGCAGCCTTTGTGCTAAAAAAATTGGTGAAGCTGTTCTTTCGTAGTTGCAAAAAAGCCCTTGTTACAGCAAGAACACACTGCTTGAACCATGTAATGGCATCCCATTTTTAACCTCATCGCTGCTGTATTTTGTCCCTGACAAGAATCTTAGCTAATCTGTGATATTAATATTTATTGATGCTTTCCCTAAAGCAGGAGCTGTCTAGTCTCTTCATTTTAGCCCTATTTGCCATTAATATCACTGTTTTTAAATGAACTTTCTATGAGACAATTTCTAGCCAAAATAAAGTAATGATACTATTTGCCAAAGACCCAAACTTTCATGTTTTACACTGGTGTTCATGCTTTCTTTATTACATTGGCTAAATCTATGAACCTTTCTCCAGAACTCATCTGAGAACATTTGCTTGACACAAATCATAGTGTACAAAGCCCTAAACAACTTGAGACCAGGATATCTGAGAGAGCACCTTCTCCCTTACCAAGCTGCCCGATCGCTGAGGTCATCGGAGGGCGTACTTCTGGTGGTTCCACATGGACCTATGGCCCAATTGGAATCCACCAGGAGAAGAGCCTTTAGTGTGGTGGCCCCTTCTCTGTGGAACTCCCTACCCCTGGAGGTCAGGCAGTTGCCAACACTAAGCTGCTTCCAGCACCTCCTGAAAACTACTCTGTTTTGAGAACCCCTCCTCAACTGACTAGCCACTGTTTTTCTGGTTCCTTTATTTTATATTGAACAATTTTAATTTGCTTTTTTAAATCTTCTTTCTTTTGCTGTTTATACCTATGTGCAATGCTCTGAAATCTGTTTTAGATAATTGAGCGGTATAAAAATATTGTAAAGAAAGAAAGAAAGAAAGAAAGAAAGAAAGAAAGAAAAAGAAAAGTGGCATAAAAAGCAAATGATACTATATATTTTTAGATATTTCTGCCTGCCAAAGCCACTATTGTTATATTTCATTTGTAAACTCATAACGTACACAGCAGAATCCTATACGTAAGTAAGCCCCATTTATTTCAGTGTGACTTAGCATAGGATTGTAGCTTTAGAGATGAGATAATATATGACAGAAGGGGTTAGCTTAAGATGTAGTCTTGCTCAGTGTAGGACCATTAAAATCAATGGGACTTAACTTAATGATGAGTAACTTGTCCAGTCGATTTCAATGGGTCTTCTCTGAATAAGACTACATCTGGAGTGAACTCAATGTGTCCAAGACGGGAGTCTACTACCATGAATTCATAACTTGGGTTTTGGCAATACTCCTTTCATAAGGTATTCTTCCATTTAGTGAAATAGTAAGTGTAATAGTAAATAGCTTCCAGAACAATGACTAAACAAGGCAGTTTGCATGGTGGAGAAGAGAATATGATCAAAAGATCACACTGTGATTTACCTGATAGCAGTAACCACATATGTTTCTCTGGTAACAAAGCTAATTAAGATGGCCTATTATTTTGCAGGTTGTTCTGGACACTCTTGAATATTTTGTTGTTGAAGACTGAGCCTCATTATGTGCAGTTAAGGTACTGCAGTTCTACTGCCTAGAAGAAAGATGTTTACACAGCATTTCATTGGACTACTCTGACTTCTAGATCCCAGTGGATCAGCTGCCTAAGAATGGTGTAGATTGGAGGCTACCATTTCCATGAGCCGGACTGTGAACCACCCAGAGAGCTTCAGCTATTGGGCGGTATGGAAATGAAATGAAGTGACTGCTTAACCTAATTTTGGTTGCCCTCAATTGCATCATGACTAACCATTATGTATTTGGTAGAAGTAAATTTGGTAAATTTCATGTATTTGGTAGAAGTAAAAATGAAATATGACATTGTAAGAATATAAAATATTAAATGGAAAAAGAAAACTTGACTCCAGCTTTGATAGAAATCTATGCATACTGAATTTATCTAGAAACTTTTTAATCTATGTCACTTTTATTTTACAAAAGTAATTTTTCTGCTACTGTATTTATGAATTTGCTTGACATCAAAATTAGTTTTGAAAGCCCAGAGATCTTGAATCTGCTTCTCTCTTTCTCACTGCAATTTGAATATGTAGATTTCTTCCCAAAATGTAGAAGTTCAAGTTGTGCCCACTGGCTATGCAGCTGGACGATTCAAGAAAAGCAATTATTCAGAGTAGTGTATGGCTACCATTTTAATATTCCCTGTCATCTTATTTCTATTCAGGTGCATAAACAGAGTATAATATGGATAGTTAGATATCCACAGATAATGTGACTATTCTCGTTAAATATACAAGGTTAAATAAACATTAGAGGATCCCTTCTAATTTTTATATACACACTTTATAATAAAAAGCCTGTCCTTTTAAATCAGTATTTGAGTTGAACTTTATTATAAAAGAAAAGTAAGATGAACCGACCCCACCCACAATAGCTTAGAGAAATTAATAAAAATGTAGTACTAAACAAAACGATGAGGCCTAACCAATGCCAAATAGAGGGGAACCAGTACCTCACGCGATTTGGAAGCTATACTTCTATTATTGCAGCCCAAAATAGAATTTGCATTTTTTGCAGCCACATTCACACTGTTGGCTCATATTCAGCTTGTGATCTGCAACAATTCCAAGATCCTTCTCGTTTGTAGTATTGCTGAGCCAAGTATCCCCCATCTTGTAACTGTGTGTTTCTTTTTCCTAGGTGTAGAACTTGGCATTTATCTCTATTAAAGTTGTTTTCAGTCCAGCTGTCCAGCTTATCAAGATCACTTTGAAGTTATTTTCTGTCTTCCAGGGTATTTGCTATCCCACCCAATTTTGTGTTATTTGCAAATTTGATAAGCGTTCCCTGCACCTCTTCATCCAACTCATTAATAAAATTGTTGAAGAGCACTGGGCCCAGGACTGAGCCCTGCGGATATTAGGTTAAGGGGTGCCAAAAGAGGTGCCTTCCCAGGAGCCATAGGACTGAACCATTAACCAACTTTCCCAACGTGGTGCTCTCCCAGTTGTTAGACTACAATACCCATCGCTGCTGGATTAGGTGCTACTTTTCTCGCACAGGATTCTTCCACTAAATCAAAAATAGCCCTCCCGTGAGCAGGAGAGCATCTTTGGATCCAAACCATAATTTGAATCAAATAATTCTTGTTGCCAAGAGGCACATTTTAAGAAGAAGCTAAATGGACAATTTATTTGAAACTTACAACAATGAGAATGTTTAAAAAAGATATATTTGCCCACCCACAGACACAATCAGTGTGAAAAATATTAATTATAGCCTACATTTATTTATTTATTTATTTATTACATTTCTATACCACCCAATAGCCGGAGCTCTCTGGGTTCACAAAAATTAAAACCATTCAAAGTATAAAACAACAGTATAAAACCATAATATAAAATACAATATAAAAGCTCAACCAGATAAAAACAGCAGCAATGCAAAATTACAAATTTAAAACACCAAGTTAAATTTATTTACAAATGCTGGGAGAATAAAAAGGTCTTTACCTGGCGTCTAAAAGCATATAATCTAGGCGCCAAGCGAAGCTCCATAGGGAGCTCATTCCACAGCTGGGGTGCCACAGCAGAGAAGGCCCTCATAAGCAATGTAAAGGAGGGAGAAGAGGAAGGCGATAGGCTTGGCTATGGCTTTCATCCCACATAACCTTTTATTGTGGTTCTCCCTCGAATTATCCTACTTCATTTATATAGTGACCCTCCATTCATGTTGTCTGAAAACCTCCCTCCCCCCTTCCATGATCTGCATGTGTTTACTCAGAAGTAAGACTCTCTCTGTTCAATGGGCTTTCCTCAAAGGTAAGCCAGCATGTGATGTTAGCAGTTGAAATCAATGGGATTTACTTTTGAGTAAGGGAACCAGCACTTCTGTAGTTCATGAACTTGAAGCAAGCACATACACACACCACCACCTCGCCGGCTCGCTTTCTTTCCCGCTTCTCCAAGAGAAGGAACCATGATCGGTTTAACATCACTTGCTTCATGGCTGCTCATCCTCCCCTCTCCTCTGCTGGGAGTTGGGCCTGACACCCCCCTATATCTGAGATAAAATGAGGCAGGAAAGAGAAACGGAGGGAGGGGGGCTGGAAAGTTTTCCCCTCTTTCTGCGCCCTTTTCCTAAGGAGGAGCCACAGAGGGTCGGAGGGAGCCTCCAGGCAGGGTTAGGGGATTTACTTTACTCAAAAGTAAATCCCATTGATTTCAACTGCTAACATGACATCCTGCCCCTTGGTCTGTGCTTAGGAAAAGGCCGCAGAAAGAAGAGAAATCTTTCCATCCCCTTCTCTCTGTTTCTCTCCCCTCCAAGCACAGACCAAGGAGAGGGGAAAACTTCGGAGTCCTTTGCACGCAATTCGCAGTGATTGCACAGTATAACGCTGGTGTGATAAAGCTCTATATCTCTTAAAATCACTTCCCTGTTGCCTTATTACTTCATCTTTGAGGCATTCTTTGCTTTAGTAAATCATTGCATAAGGGACAATGACTGCTCTTTATTTCTTTTCCTTTATTAACACTAACTAGGACATTTGAACAAATAATCCACTAGGGGAACAATGCTTACCCAATAGATGATGACCAGGCTGGGTATCTGGTTATTTGCATGGGTTCTCTACAATATGACCCTGTCCCATTTATGAACCACACTATATTTACCTGCTCCACAGAACAGCAAATTCAACCAGGTGAGTCTATTATGGGATTCTTAACACTTCAGAAGTACATTGTTCAGAGACTCGTAACTGCGTAAACCACTGGATGCGGTTCCCAAGCAGTCTCCCATCAGAACCTTGAACAGATCCAAACCAGCTCCACTTCAGCAGCGTGGTCACATCATGTGCCTTTAGACCATACCCTTGTATCACTTACTTCTGAGCATACTGACCGTAGCCTGTACATTATTTTACTTTTCCAAGGAAACACAATGCATATAGACTGAAAATATGTTATTATCCAATTAAGGGAGGAGGGAACCTAAAATTAAGGAAGCAGCCCTGAGCAACTGGGGTGGGCAGTTGAGCCATGGTGCAGCTAGGACTGGACCTTTGGGCCAAAGCCCAGGGCCCCAAAACTAGGAGGGGCCAAATAACCACCCAGAGAGGGAGGGCAGCAGCAAACAGGCCTTATGTCAGCGTCTGGTCTGCCACAGCATGCCAGGCCCACCAGAACTAATGTTGCTTGTCAGAACGCCCTTTCTTCTGATTTAAAAAAAAAATTGATAGATGTAGTGAGTTGGGCATGTACATGGTTATTTTTACTTTAAATGTATATTATCCTTTTCTACACTTCTGAGCAACATCCACTCAACCAAGTGGTGCTTATTCCCAAGTCAATGTGTAGCATCAGAGCCAGGGAAGCAAAATCCTGATGTCATGACAGTGCTTTGTTTTAAGAGAGCTTAAAATGTGAAACTACACATGCTCAGAATATTTGTATTTTTTGGTTGGCAAACTATTGGTTGTTTGGTTTTGCTTGAAGAAGCAGTTTTAAAGCTTGGAATGGCGGTGGGGAGTGGGGAGAGAAATGTTAGTTGTGTGTTTTACACAAACACAGAACTATCGAATTGGAAGCCTATGTAAGACCAATGGGTCCACTGTCTCAAATTAGCGAGATGCATCACTGCAGCTGAGGGGCTGTTGGATGCTGTGGACCTCTGTGGTTGGAGACAGAAGTCCATTGTCTGATATCTCCTTGTGTCACTGTGCCACCCATGGTAGTCCAGCAGGAGCTCTAAAAAACAGGGACAGTTGAGGGCATCTCAAAGAGGCTATAGATCTGCAGGAACCTGACCCCTCCCCCCACGCACACTCTCCATTTCCTAGACACATCTTCCCCTAAATTGAACCAGCAATAGCAGACAAAGATGAAGTGGGTGCTGTTGCACCATGTCCTGCTTGTAGGTCCCTGGTTGAGAGCTGGTTGGCCATAGTGTGAACAGAGTGCCGGACTAGATGGACCTTTGGCCTGATCCAGCAGGGCTCTTCTTACGTTCTTAAGAGGGAGTGGGAAGGAAAGAAAAAATCTTCATAATTTCCTTCTTGGCTAGAGCAAGATGGCAGACCTTTGGATTTGGTGGTAGATCCACCACAGAACCTGCCCTTCCGTCATGATTGCTGTGAAATTCACACATAATTTTAAGATCTGAAACCTCAACTACAACCACCACAGCAATAAGAATATTGAGTTTCAGTACAATACCTGTCATTCCCACAGAGCACTCTCACGTCTTAGAAATTCTAGGGATTTCAATGAATAGAGTAAAGAAATGAAATAGGAGGAATTTACCCTAATCAAAGTTCTAGCTGATGTAGTTAGAATTGTTATGTGGTTCTCATCTGATTTCAATATGCTTTAACTTTTTCTGCTTATGGCTATGACAGCCAATTTAAAAAGCAACATTGCTGTTTACATTATGCAAAGGGGGGGAAAGTTACTTCAAGGCCCATTTAACATTCATCTGTTTTCAATATCTGTTTATTGAGCATTGATGAAAAACAGTCAATCTGAAAACATTTGCGGCAACCATTTCATGGCTACTCAAGCCTACACTCATACATTACATCATAGTTCAAACAGCTCAGCACAATAAGCTGCTTTAACACAGCTAGGCATTTTGATTTTGTGCAATTACAAAAATAATTTGGCATTTAGAAAATAAATCAGATTCTCAATAAATTACAATAGACTTATTATTTAACAAAGAAGAGTAGTCTGTATAAAATAGATAATAATATTAAGAGTTGAAAAAATAAGGTAAGAGTTTCATTTCTGAAACTAGAATATTTTGTCAGTCTATGAAATCATACTATTGTGCTCTTAAAATATATGTACTGTGCTAAGCACCAAAATCTCAGTTCCTTTGCTTTTTTTTGCTGCACTGCTCAGGTAATATCATAATTTGTAGTCCCCCCCCAAAAAAAGTGTCAGTCATATGGCTCCTTTCTACTCCACCAACCATAAGTGGAAACTGACATGTTGAGGCAATAACAGAAGCTTGAGGACATCCAAGAGGGCAACTGGTTTGAATAAGGTCTGGAGTCCAAATTCTCAGCACAGATGAGCATGCTCAACCCCTACCTCTTGTCTGGAGAGTGGTGAGCGAAAAAGGCCAGTTTCTGCGCTTGGAGCATCACACTCCATCTCATCCCCGTTAGTTCCATCCCGGCTCATAACCTACAGTGATGGTCTGGCCATGTACACCACAGGTAGAGATGCTGTCTGGGGTGACCTATGTGCAGGGATCTCTTGGTAATCAAGTTCTGGCCTGTGTCAGGATATGACCCTTCAACAGCCTTTACAGCTGGCTTTTCTGATATTTGTAATTATATCAAGCACTAGACAATTCCCCCCCACACAAGAGATCTGGGGAAGATGCAGAGGAGAGGTAGTATCCATTCCACCAGTGCTTTCCATTATGTTGAAAATGTTACTCAATGAGTCAGAAGACCCTGCTGCTGAATGGGGGTGAGCTGTAGTGAGGGAGAAAAGTGGGACCACAGAAAAAATTGGGCAGAGGGACCTTCTGTGATGAATTGAAACAAGGTTCTTGCCACTTTTGTAGCTATTTAAGCAAGTGCATTTCCAAACATGCATCTCTTTACTCCGCTTAATGCAGAAGATGGAAGCATCTGAGGCAGTGAGAAGCAAGAGGAGTCAGGGGTACAGTGCTACCACCACCATGTTGCACAGCAGGAGCAAGGTGCTTGCTAGGCTAGTTGTCCAAATGTAATCCTGGACCAAATATCTGAACATATTCCATATTGTGCAGCATTTGAAAGTATGTTTCCAACACCAAATCCTAAGAGTGTTGTTTCTTTAGTAAATAACAATAAAATCACAGTAGTCATATTCCTGCATTCTTAATATCTCCTGAAGGGGATTTACTGAAAAATGTGTTTTTGAAGGATCTCCCATAGCAATATTTGCTGAAAAACAAGCCCCAGGGAAGTTAGCGAGACTTGCTTCCACAGAGGTTGCAGTGCTATATCCATACGGTGGACCATATTTCTGAGTAAACTTGAACAGGGCTTCACTATACAATACACACCCAGATGTCATAAAGATGCTTGAAGGAAGTATTTTGGCTTTCAACCTCCACTGTATACTCAAGAAAATGAGACACCTGCTTTGATTAACTGTTAAAACTGCTTGCTTTGCTGTTTCATTATTTCTACATTTCAGCTTGCAATTTTATTGAAATCAGGTTTTGCATTCAGTTAGGAAGAGTACTTACTTAAGGCTTTTTAAAGATGACAAATGGCATAAAGGGACAATAAATTAAACCTCTTCAATTATGATTCAAAGGCATCGCAAACAAGGAACAGCTTTCCCCACCATTCATCTACCAGCATCCAGAAATCATATCTGACTTCAGGCTTTTTTAAAAAAATGGTTAGCTAAAATGATACCCCACCCCCCACCCGCAAAGGAAACAAAAACACACACCCAAATGCTTCTCCGAAGGGAATAGTTCTTGCCTCTTTTAATAGTGGATTGAAGTTCTCTGTCCTGAGTGTTCCTGTGTCAATGGTTTAACACAGTGCTTGTGTTACAACTTGAAGTACTGATGAATATCACAATGGCTTTTGTTTTGGAAGAGATTGCTGTGCAATAACTGTAACTTGGTTTGAAGCTATCTTGTATTCCTGGCCGGAGCCTTGTGGAGGAGATGGTAGTGGAGTTTCAGGAGTTGCTGGAAAAGAATGAGAAATAAATCACCTCAAACTTGAGCACAGACTGGGGGTGGAATGTGGGAGTGATAACCAAGATGCATTAGATTACAAATGGCCACAGAGTAAAAAATCCAGACTAAAAACCCAGCCATCATGGGGCAACCTGCCTACTGGCCATTACCACCATTTCAGCTTGCATGTTGGATTAACATAGATGGGAATGGCAGGAATCTTGGGGCCATTCGTGCAGTGCAGCTGGGGTTGGTGACAGTGCTGAAACCATGGGCATGTCTAGACGTGGGGGTGGAGGGGAATGATCTCACGATTTTATGACCGCGAGATCATCCCCCTCGTCTACACGCAGCAAGCGATGTCCCAGGAGGAAGAGGACGTAATGCTCGCCATTTTGTTTTGTTTTTTTAAATCGGAGAGGAGCGCTCCTGCACAAAATGTGAGTTTAAAAAAAACAAAAACCCTCCTGTTCCCCCCACCCCACCCCCGATGGGCATGTTGTCCGGCTCCCGGCTCCTTGTGTTTATATGTGAGGAGCTGGGACAAAACCGCGATGGTGGGCCACATGTCCCGTGATCTCGGGATCATCCAGAGACTGTGGGGAAATTGAAATAAAAGGGTAGGGTGATATCCCAGGGCAAGGGAGGGTTCGTCCCTCCCTGATCCCGGGATGCCCTGAGCGTCATGTGGATGCACAGGGACGATCCCAGGACGATCCCCGGGATATCAACCAGTCTAGACATGCCCCATGAGCCAAACCTCCTATTTATGGCCTGGCAGTGGACCAGGACAGAAGGTTCTCCCTCTAGTCTGCTCCCAAGCTCCAGCTTCAGGAGCCAATAGGGCTAGTGTCTGTTCTACAACACAGTCAGAGAATGAACTGGACTTAACAGGAAGATTCCCTTTGTTTCCTTCCGTCACTCAAGTGACAGAAGTAGCTTGGTTGCCATTTACTCCCAGTAAGTAGCAACCGGACTTATCTTTGCTAGGGCTGAATTGAAATTGGGGTGAGGGAGTGTGTGTTTTCATGAATACTTTCACTTGCTGAGAAAGCTGTCCACTTTTCCCATAAGGGCCAGAAAGTGCAAAAGATGTCTGCAAGGGCATTCCAATTGCCAAGGCACTGAGCTGAGGTCCCTCCCACTCTCTCTCTCTCTCTCTTGGAACATTCTCTCCCCTCCTCACACCCAATTCAGACTGAGGACGAAGTAGCACAGCCTGGTTGCCTCAGCACTGAGGATGTTCCTCCCAATCCCTAAACCAGGTTAGAGTGATGACAAAGCATTGATTTGTTGGCTCTCAATACCATCATGATGTAGCCATGTAGACTACTACAGTATCTCCAATTGGATGAGCTCCCCCAAAAAGAAAACTTGGGGCGGAGGGAAAGGCACTGAAGCAAGAGCAAAGTACAAAACAAGAGCTGAGATCTGCTGCAGACAGCAGCAACAAGAAGGTACTGTTGAGACCTTTTTCAGAGAACATTTCATGCTCTCTGAAAGCTCCTCCTTCAGCCTCAAAAATGCTAATGGTAAAAATTTGGCACACCAATATTCTTCATAACCTTGACTAAAACACTGCTTAGGGTAAACAATGAACACTAATATTCAAGCTGTTGGATTCGGTGTTGTATACCAAATTCTGTGCAAATATGGATGTTGCTGAAGAAAATTGGTTAGGAAAAAAAGGTCATTGATTCCCCAACTAATGAAAAATAACCCACAAAACCTATAATCAAATGAAATATTCGCAATAAACTTACAAATCTGGTCAGGAGCAGTTACTGAGCTTATAAGCAGAGTTTGCCCAGTAAGTGGATCTTGGGCTAAATGAGGATGTACTGGATGGAGATGAGCAGAATCGTTAGACGTACCTGCAACAAAAACCCCAAACTTACATCAGTTCGTTTCAAATGAACATGTGGTTGCTGTTAAAAAGGGAAAGAAAAAAAGGTCCCTAGTCAAAAAAAGTTCCAAGTCTTCAAGGACTTAAATGTCTCATTTGGCACAGCCAAGGATAGAAATAAGTGCATATTGGATATAAGTGCATATTGGAGTAACTAGTTCAATGGCTCAATGTTATCTGTGAAAAGTAGTATCTGTGAAAAGACACAACCATCATCTTGGGACTTGTTGGTTTAATACCCTCTTATTTTTAACAGATTGCTTTAATTAGGTATACCTTTGTCATTTCTTTTATCTCCATTATTTGGTCTAGTTTCATTTTGTAATTTATGTAAAAATGATGTATGTGTGACCTCATAAGCCTTTTCCTATGTACCTATGTCCTGCCTTTTTCTTATGATGATGAGTGTCTTCCCATTTGTTTTTCTCGTGATAGGAATGAGCCTACATGTGCTCTGTTCCTATCTCTCCTCCTCTCATTGCAGTCCCCAGGAAAAGATTATGCTTCTATTTTAGATTAACCATCATTTAGCATTTCATCTAAATCCTAAACTGTGATCAATAATGACTATGTTTCTTTGAAACAAGCTATTTTTTGTAATTTCATGTTGACTTGTTTCAAACAAGTCAAAGTTTGTTGGGTTGGGATGAGTCACAGTTAATAAAAACCAGAAGTGAAAGTTCTGAACTTCTCACAGCTCTGCTGGATAAGGTCATAAAGATTGTGGAGAGGAACATGCAAGCCCAAGGCCTGCACCAACTCTATGATTCTATTCTATTCTATTCTATGACAGGCTGATTCCTATCCAAAGTCAGCCACTGTGTATCACACTGTGTACATGGAAAATAATAATAATAATAATAATAATAATAATAATAATAATAATAATAATAATAATAATAATAATAATGGAGCTTGTGAAATGCTGTCAGATTATTTGATACAGAGCAACGATATCTCTATAGACCAACACGTTCCAGACAGGGAGGTTGCAAAGGAGTCCTGCTCTAAGCATTGGCACAAGAATGAACTCACTCCCAGGACTACTGTTTGCATCTTCAGTTGGATACAAAGGTCTAAATCCATCACTTTAAACATAGGAGTTTGCTTCATACTGAATCAGAACATTCTGGCAGCTCTGTTAGCAACTTAGGCTAATAGAGAAAGAAAGGAACCACTCCACAGTTGATAAACTAGTAGCATCACCTGATTTCTCATTCTCCTGCCTCCATTATTTTGAGCACAAAGCAGACTTGTCAAAATCTATGGACACACCCACCTCCTAGTAACATTTCCTGAAGCAAGCTGTCAATTTTAACCACTCCAAATAGTTTGACAAATTGTATTTGCTCAATCATTTGCCAAGTAATACTCTGGAGAGTAGGCAGGAGTAGCAGGAGTTCTCCAAAGCGTCCTCTGGAGTCGTACTGACGGTCATTGATATAATCTTCCAAACTGATCTGAACTTGAAACCTCATGTTCCTAATCTTCATTGGATTGCTCAGTCCTTTGGCGTCTTCAAAAAACAAAGAAATGTTACACAAGGGTAAAACTCTTAAACAGAAAAAATGCAATGAAGCCCCTAGTTACCCCCTCCTAACTCTACAACCCTAGTAGCCACCCATGAGAGCTATGGGGAGATAGGAGTCATATCAGAAGTGTTGAGCACCACAATTCTACCTGTGTCTTGAAAGGAACGCTCACTCCTTTATTCTGCCTAGGGACCTAGTGTGATGGTTATGCAGTGGCAAGGGAAATAAACAAAGCATATCCTCAGAAGTATTTTGCTTTATTATTTTTGATCTTCCTCTACTCAACTCTGTACTGAAAACAGATTCCAGGATTAAATCATGTTACAAATTAAGCCCTAGTTACTCCTGGAGTAGAGCTGTAGGAAGTAAGAGGCTATCAATTATATCATCTTGTTATACAGAAAGGTGAACCACTGCAGTTTAAAGATCTATGACTGGTGAGAACATCAACATCAAGTGCTGAATCCACAGGTTATGTCTTGCAGAACCCACATATAGTGAGGAACAAAGGTGAGATCCCGAGAAACTCTGCTGATAGGCAGCAGGTATAATGGCTCTGGGTGACAGCAGGAGTCCCAATACATCAAAGAACACAAAGACACATGACAGTGTCTGTTCTCCAACAGTTGTGCAAAAGATACAAAAGGTGCCCTGTGATTCTACATTAAGCTAGTCTCAGAGCACATAGTCCCAAACCTCCAGCCTTAGTCTAACTTAAGTCCCATTCATTTCAATGGATCTGTTTTAGAGAGGGCAAACATTCGATACAACCCATGGGACACAATTTTTTTTTACTAGGAGCCACATTTAGGGGAAACCTTGAACAGGAGGGCCTTCTACTTTTCAGCTAAAAGCATGTGATTTGATGTATCTCTAAATGTCCAAAAGGAGGCCAAAGTAAAATCATTCCAAAAACCTAGATCCTACTTCTCTGACTTAAGGTGAGTTCTGAAACATACCCGGATCAAAGAAGACGATTGCTTTTAGGCAAGCATATTCATTATCATCAATTTGAAGTTCCTGAAATGGCCGTATAATCTCATCTAGAATCCGGTTTGCAACTCGGCTGATCTCAATTTCAGCACTGTTGCGATGGATTACAAAATCATTACCTTAAAAATAAAATAGAATCAGTAGTATTAACAATATCTGAAGACCAAAAATGCAATGCCTAGCAGTTTCTATTTTTCAAAGGCACATTTCCACATATGAATATGTTCAAAAAGTCCCTTCTCCATGTATACCAGCATTTCTTCCCATGTATAATATGTCCTCAGACAATTGTGTCAGCAGACCATTGTGCATAATTTTTATTTATTTCATCTACTGATGTGTATTGGAATCTCTTATTTTTATGACAACATATCTATATGTTAGCAAAGTGAGTCTCCCATGTCTAGACCATTTGGGGGCTCAAAGAAGGACTGGCTTGTGTCTAGCTTGTGACCTTCCCAAAGGATTCTGGTTGGCCACTGTGAAAACAGAATACTGGACTAAATAGGCCTTTGGTCTGATCCAGCAAGGCCATTCTGGAGGTAGCAGAGTAGAGCATGTCTACTGAGGGCAGAGACCACTTACCCTTTCAGTCAAATATTGGAAGGAGAGCATGCCTGAATTATGGTTTTCTTTCTAAACCAGTTTCAGCAATGGGTGGGACATTTTGTTTTATCAAGTTTATTAATGTATCATTCATATATATATATAGTTACACTCATACACACACACACACACACACACACACACACACACACACACACTAGAGAGAGGTGGGGAGTTTTCTTTAAAGTCCTACACATTGTAAAATGAATGGGGCAGGTCCCTGAAAATTGGGCAGAGACCCTTTCCATCAACTTTGCTTGGTTTTCAAGAACTTTATCCTTCCCCTCATCCCCATTCATCAAGGTCCCCCAACCCTCTATGTAGCATTTGCAGAGAGACGGGGGGATGGGGGTGGGCTACAATGGAGAGGATGCGGTGGGGAAAACAGCTTCCACTGGCCCCATTGCCCACATGTAACTCTGGTTCCAACCCAATATGTCTTAGGCTGAGATTCTATGCACACTTACGTCCGATTAGGTAGGATTGTGCTCTTAAAAAAGCAAAATAAAGACAACCTTACCTAAAAGAATAATGTCCTTGTAAACCATAGAACGTTTTGCTGCTCCGAGCAACAGGTGTTCCCCAGCATGTGCTCTTAACAGAGCAACCTTGAAAAAAAAAAGATTCACATGGAGTAATGGCAACTTCCAAATAAAGCAAGTGGAATAAGATGTATCACCTTCACTAGCTGTTGCTACTATGTTAAGGCACATCCCCAATTAATAAACTATAATTGTGAAGAGAAGAGTTTTCTACTTCAGAAATGCAATGGGAAGTCGTCGTTTTTGATACTTGGGATGTGCAAACCAGCAAAGTCTGAGCTCGTCAAGGTTCTCCCAATTCCACATTGAATTCCAACTCAATTCCAACTCAACTTCATATCAGGTTGTAAGCTTTGCTTGCTTTCTTTTCACATGAAAATTCATGTGTATTTTTGTGCACATTTCCCCAAATGTACTCATCAATTGTGCACATTTTTAAATGTACACATTTTCTCCCATTGATTAAAGCACATCTCTTTGCATTTTTCAAAAGCATGCATTTTTCAAATGTACACATTCTTCAAAAGCATTTTCCTTTTTGTTCGATGGATCACATTGCAAACCTGGAAATAAATGGACTTCTACTATAGATTGCATTCAGGTCGGGATTCAATTCTAGGAGGTACAAAAACTGGGTAAACTCTGGCCAAAATCAAACTAAAATGAATTTTTCTTACACCTCTACTCTGCTGTTGTTTTATTAGCATAAATCACTGGCAAATTTTAGATTAGAAGAAATAAAAATAAAAGGGTCATGTCAGGGGATTGCAAGGTAGTCTGGACCACCTGATGTCTCTGAACAGGTTTCAAAGACAGCCTCATGTAGAACTCATTACAGTAGTCCAAATGGGACTACTAAATTACAAATACAAATACAAATTTTATTCACGGCTACCCTAAATGGGTTTTAGCCGAACACACATCATCACACATTATTGCATTAAAAAATTAAAATTAGCCGAACTCTGTACAGCAATTACTCCCATCAGCACACATCTTTTATAGTAAACATATCCTAATTTTTCATTGTACTCTGTATATCTATGGTATATATATTGTTTACAATCATCCACCTGAACGTGCTCCTTCCTAATTTTTGCAGCAAAATAGGCCAAATTCAGTAGGGTCGATTTCTCTGCCGTTAGTAGGTAGCCTAATTTCGCTTGGTCTGTTAAATGCACCATAGGGGCCAAATAACTAGCTAAATATTTATTCCTAGGGCTATTGTATAATCTGCAGTATAATATACAGTGAGCAGAGTCCTCCACCTCTTGTTCTCCACAACAGCAAATTCTTCGATCTCTGGGTATATTATTAAATCTTCCTTCTCCAAAATTCGTCTGCATGGTCTGCATTCACAGGCTTGTAAGAGCTTTACGTAAGACTGGATTCGTAATTTCAAATAGGTATTTTTCTTCTCTATGCTTTAATTTTATGAAAGGATAAATATTGGAGAATTTTGAAGCTTTAATTGCATCAATATCAAGCTTACCAAAATAATTCCTCAATATTTGTCTAATCGCCATGCGTTGTTGGTCTATATTTCCTTCTAATATCGTTTTAGGATCTATTCCGAATTGTCTTAGCTTGGCTTCGCACCTTTCTATCCAGTTGCCATGTGAGGGGTATTTTCTCTGATCTTTCACCACCAGCTTAACTAGGTTATTTGTTGATGTTTTCATTTTGAGGTAATAGAAAAACATGTTCCACCAGATGGCGTACTCTATTGGAAGCATCCCAACTTCTGCCCTCATATAACAAATGGGTGTGTCAGGGGGAAGACCCAACAATATCCGTAGGAATTTATTTTGGACCACCTCAAGTTGCTTTATATTATCATTGGCCCAAATTTCTGCCCCATAGAATAACTGCGGCAAAACCTTTGCCGCAAAAACTTTCCATGCTGGGGCTATCATTTGTCCTCCTCTTATTCTGGCGAATTTTAACACTGTCTGCATTGATCTATTTGCTTTCAATTTTATAGCCTCCATATGATTCGTCCATGCACCATTTTGTTTAAAACATATACCTAAGTAGTTAAATTGATTCGTTTGTTCCAGACGGTGTCCATTTAATGTCCATTTATGTATTCGTGGGCTTCTCCCAAAAACCATTACTTTTGTCTTCTGATAGTTGATAGTTAGTAATTCCTTCCTACAAATCTCATCAAATGCTTTGAGTGATCTTCGCATACCCACTAGGTTTTCTGATAATAAAACCATATCGTCTGCGTATAATAAAATGTTCAGATTTCTTGAACTTACTGCCACAGGGAAATTCTATTTATTTACTAATTCACCAATGATATTATTTACATATATATTAAATAAAGTTGGAGCTAGCAAGCAACCTTGTCTAACCCCTAAAGATGTTTCTATTTCATCGGATAATTGTCCACCTCTACCTACTCTTACCCGCATGGAGGTATTTGAGTAGAGATTTTTTTATCAGCCATAAAAGGTGCCTGTCCATTCTGAGTTGCCAAAGCTTATACCATAAACGATCCCTGTCAATACTATCAAAAGCTGATGTTAAATCTATAAATGCAGCGTATAGGTGTTTCTTTGGGTATTTACAATATTTCTCCCTGAGGTGATTCAAAACAAAGCATTGGTCAATTGTCGATCTGCCACTATAAAAGCCGGCTTGTTCATCACTTATAATATTATTTTGATGCACCCAGTCTTCGACTTTATTAAGAAGGAACTTCGTATATATTTTTAAGGACACATCAAAATCAAACTAAAATGAATTTTTCTTACACCTCTACTCTGCTGTTGTTTCATTAGCATAAATCACTGGCAAATTTTAGATTAGAGGGAATAAAAATAAAAGGGTCACGTCAGGGGATTGCAAGGTATTCTGGACCACCTGATGTCTCTGAACAGGTTTCAAAGACAGCCTCATGTAGAACTCATTACAGTAGTCCAAATGGGACTACTAAATTACATGACTCTATTTATATTCCAAGAAAAATTCTCCATATTAATTGAATTTATTTTCTTTTACCAGTTTGGTTTAATATACCTTTTCAAGCACAGCTAAGGTCAGTTGATCTTGAATCCAATTGGGATTATTTGGGGTTTTATTTGCTTTCCAGTGTTATACTATGCTTAGCTGTTAGTGTGGCCTTACTAAACCACACAGGACGGCCCTTGGCCAAGTCCAATTTGCCTGGAATGTATCCCACTAAAGCATGGGCATCATTTACAATGCGTGTTGTTTCCTGGTTTGGCTTAATATTCTAGAATAGTGTTCTGTCCAAATGGAAAATAGATTGTTACACAGCACAGTCACGTAACCATAGCAGAAGTACATTGTGTCATACTGGCCTTCCTTCTTCTCACATCAGTCCGTTGGTTTCTGTTCACCACTCTGCTGCTAAGATCATCTTCTTGGCTCGCCGCTCTGACCATGTTACTCCGCTTCTGAAATCTCTTCACTGGCTTCCAATTCACTTCGGAATCCAATATAAACTTCTCCTGTTGACCTACAAAGCTTTTCACTGTCTACCTCCTTCCTATCTTTCCTCTCTCATCTCACACTATTGCCCCGCTCGTGCTCTTCGCTCCTCTGATGTCATGTTTCTCACCTGCCCAAGGGTCTCCACTTCCCTTGCTTGGCTTCGTCCATTCTCTTCAGCTGCCCCTTACGCCTGGAACGCTCTTCCAGAACATTAGAGAACTACAAGTTCAATCGCAGCTTTTAAAGCTCAGCTAAAAACTTTTCTTTTTCCTAAAGCTTTTAAAACTTGAATTGTTCTGACTTTTATACTGCCTGTTTGGTGCATTCTCTTACCCTCCTTATTGCTTTATTATGATTTTATTAGAATGTAAGCCTATGTGGCAGGGTCTTGCTATTTATTGTTTTACTCTGTACAGCACCATGTACATTAATGGTGCTAAATAAATAAATAAATAAATAATAATAATAATAATAATAATAATAATAATACCTGATCATCTAGCCGTAGTTCACAGAAGGCTGGAATATATTTTGCCCACTCTACAAGAACCAAGAGCTGTTGCTTCATAGATTCACAGACATCACAAATACCAGCAATTTTCTTAACATTGATTTCAGTAGTACCAGAATTGGGGCTTGAAACAGGGATCTAGTCAAAGTGGGGAGAAATTGTGAACAAAGGACTCAAATTATTATAGTGATTATGTCTGCCAAATGATTTCATGTGCCTACAGTCCCACCCACCAACCGCCACACAATATATCCTCCCAAATATAACAGCAGAAGTCAGTGCATATATTATAGACAGGTGATAGATAGATGATAGATAGATAGATAGATAGATAGATAGATAGATAGATAGATAGGTGAGAATCCATGGAGAGCCTCCATGGAAAGAGGAGGGTTTCTTTTTCAGAAAGTCACCCACCATGGTTAGAGGGCAACAGAAATGTGTGAGGAGGGGGCAGGCCTAGACACTCCCCCTCTTCACATGTGAGTATGTAGCCCATATGCACACAATAGAGACTAACAACACAATCCTATGCATGTCTATTCAGAAGTAAATCCTATTACGTTCAGTGCAAATAGGATTGCAGTGGTCAACAATCTATCTATCCCTTCCTAAGCTCTACTTTCATGGTTGATGCAGAGCTCGAACTTTGAAATTGGGCTCTCAATCCTTGACATTCCACCAACTTTAAGTTGGACATTTCTCCAACTCAAAGTGGTTGGAGAAACATTTCATAAGGCCCCTGACAAATTACAACCAATGGGGATAATGGCCTTACCAGTTAACTATTTTGAATAGTAGTTATGAAAAAAGCTATATATCTTACTTTAGTATGACAAATACAAAAGGATAGATGCATTTATAAATTATGGATACAGAGAGTATTCAAAAGGTCACGGTGACTCCTTAGGCATTGATGCTGGATTGTTGTACCTGACGAGAGAGCACTTCCGCCTGGGACAATGTGTTAATAGAAGGAATGTTACTGCCGTCAGCTGTGCTTCGTCTTGTACTTATCCTGTCCCGTTCATTTTGGACAGCTGGAGGGGGGGGGAAACAACAAATTTGTAATTTATTTACATACAGGCGGAGTTGCTGAACAGTTTGGTAAAGTATTATTAAGAAATCGTGTGAACCATTGCCTATGTTATTTAAATTTGTTCATGATGTTATGAGAGTCAAGGGAGAGGAATGGACAACCTTTTTATTTTGTAAAAAAAATAATAATTACATTATATAAATGCTCCTAAACTCACTTCCATCTCTGGTAAACAGGATTTCCAAACCCACATAACCAGACATGACTGCGACAAAAGAAAATTCAAGCTCTTTCTCTCTCAACTTTAGAAAAAGAAACACCATTGAGTTGAATCCAGAGTTGTATCTCCACACATACAAAAGGCTTCTTCAGTTGGCATAGGGAACTGGGATACAAGAAGAGGGAAGGTGACAATTTTCACCAATTCCTCTTTCCCCCAGCAGTCCCGAGCTTCACACACTATTTTGTAGAATTTACAAATCATAGAATAGTAAAGTTGGAAGGTTCATCAAGTCCAACTCCCTGCTCAATGCAGGAAATGTTCCAGAGCAGATTTTCAGGTGCATAGGGCGATACAGAGGGGGAAATCACACACACCCTCGTTCTACCCATGTGATCATCCAGTTTACCGATTTCCACCACGTCCCACTCTGGATCCAACCCATCGCTTTTCAGCCCAAGTTAATTCAACTTTAAGGATCTAACAATGAGCAATGTTCAATAGGTATTAAACAGAAGAGTTCTGAGCAGATAGTTTGGAACAGAAATAATTATAGAAGAGACTCTGGAAAGAGAATGGCATGGTAGAACACAAAGCTGGTGAAGCAACAAGATGTCCCTTTTAATACAAAATTGAAAGAGATAAATAAAGTTGCCGATCAACTTTCTCGAATCTATTTTATGGCCAAGGTCACATCAAGGAGAGAAAAGCATAGCTCTGATCAACATATTTCTTTCGCCCATGCACAGAACCTCATAACCTTTTATAAGAGCAGTAGTTGTATTTCCAATGATCCGTTTGTTATTTTTAGGGAAGCAATCTGCATCCAAGAAGTTGAGAGCCAGCACCAATGCTTCAATAAAAATGTGTTTTGTGCACTATATAGTGTTCTGCAGTTTATATGAAGAATGAACACACTTTATGGTGAAGGCGCACTAGATTCTTAGCCAAGGACATTCACTGATGGGCCTTTTATTAAGGTCATAATAAGAAATGTCGTACAGTGATAAACACTAAGTGATAAATGGTCATGCAGACGTGAATCAAGAATGATGCCCCAGTCTTTTGCACCGGAGAAATGCTATCTTTTTCATTCCTTAACTCAGCATCTAAACAACAAAGTGTAGTTAAAGCTTTAAATATAAAATTATACCAGAGAGATGGACACCTAACTGCTATGGTCATCAAGCATAAATGGCGAGACTGCATTAAAAAGTATTATTTTTTAAAAAAAGGGGGGGGGAGAAAGGAAGAAAAATATGTTTCTCAGAAATAAAAGTTTCCTCTGCATGTAACTCATCTTTAAAGTTTGTTACTAGTTTGCAGAGATTTTAAATAAAAGAGGATGAGCCTGTAATGAAAATATGGTAAAATGGTATTTCTTGGCATGGAAAGCAGATAAAACATGAAAGTAAGGAAGACAAGAATGAGAAGTACTGTCCATCTGTTTTAGCTGTAACTGGTCCTTTACTACTACTACCACTACTACTACAATAATAACCCTCACTGTGACAACCACCGTGACTTTTCATGAGCTTGGGGAGTTCAAAACTAGCTTTCATTTGGGATAGGCAGGCAAGGCTTATATGGGGAGAAAAGCCCTGCCAGATGTGTGTAAGTAGACAGCACCAAGTAAGTGCTGCCTGAGGCAAAGGACAAGATATCCCCCCTCCACCCCATTCCACATACTGACAGTTGAATTTTACTTCAGGAGAGATGTCCTTCACTGCACCTGAGGGCAGGAGTTTAGCTGCAAGTCAACAAGTAGCAGGCCAGGTGCAGGACAGAAAATCTGGCACACAACAGAGGAGAATGGTTAGGAGGCTCAGGAGAAAGGGACAGGGTTTTACTGTCCCCCAAATCAGCCATTTAAGGCAGTTGCCTCACTCTTCCTAATGGTGTAAGACCTCCTCTTAATTTAAGGGGGGATTATGGCCAGAAGGTCATACATACAATATAGAACTGTAATGGAAAGATGAAGAAAACATCAAGAGAGCCTTGTGACCGAGATTTTAGCAGTGTTAGACTCCTAGTTCAAAACATAGCCATTATACGACTGCCGGGAAAACCATAATGCAATAAGCGATAAATTGAATTTACTAGGGCCATTTTCTGTGGAAAGTGATGGACGAGAGAAGCTTTGAGAGCTCCTTTCTGCATTTACAGATATGTAGATCTGTGTCAGACTCATCCAGCAAGGCTCTGAGTCTCTTTAAGAAACTATGCACGAAGCAGTTCCTCTCTGTCTGCTTGTCCATCTCTCAAAGTCCCACACAGGGAAAATAAAATGTTATAATTTACTAATACTCTGAAATTGAGTTGACAGTGCTCCTATGTTGAATGTGTCAATGACAAAGGGGGCGGGGGAATCAAGCTAGATATTATTCCTCCTAGTCTACTAACAGTTTTTGGCATTACCACTTCATTTTGACTTGAACATCAACCACCGTGCAACAATTCTAAGTACAATCCAGAACAGATGGGATTCTTGTTTGTTTGTTTATGGTGTCATTGTACAAACTGGCTTCCAACTAAGTTCCTTCAATTTATCCAAAATGTTCCTAAATTCAATGCATACTGGGAGTTATGCTCTTGTATGCAAAGAGTATTTCAACACCAACAGTCATGTGTCCTTTTTGCCAATGCGATTTTTAAACGAAAAACAGCTTCGGTAGCTGCAACAAGTGCTGGAACAGTAGGGGAACTGAATGCTGATCCCATTTTCCACCTGCTGTTCATTGTTCCAGCTGTGTTTCCACCATGAACCCCCATGTCTTTTCCACCCTCAGGTAGAAAAGCAGCTTGTGGTGGTGATTTTGAATATATAAGGGTTGCTTTGTCTCAGCTGCTCTTCTGTTCCTGACTGCGGCTTCAGAGGCTGGCTGGCTTGCTGGCTTGCTTCATTCCTTTCTTTTTTAAGCCAGACTGTCATTCCCAGGTTTATTAGTCCTTCAGCTTTAAACATTGCATTAGGGAGTTTTAGGTCTTTACACTGCTGCTGGCTTTTACTCTAGTTTTTAATTTGGTTTGCTTCTGTTTTAAACTTAATTTTTTTATATTATATTATGTTTAATACTTAATATTATGTTTTATGTTTTATATTATGTTTTACTAAGGCAGGATCTACACAACTGCTTTATAAGGGTGCACTGACAACTGTTGGCACCCAGGACACATTCCATATACGTTTTCAAACTATTTTCAAAAGCCTAGTTCAGACAACACGCTAAACCATGCTGCTTAACCACAAAATGGTTAATGGAGGTTAAGCAGCATGGTTTAGCATGTTGTCTGAACCAAGCCAATGTGTTACATCCTGTTTGGTGCAGATCCGGCCTAAAAGTTATTCTATTTTCTTGTTTTAAGTTTTGTTTGGTGAACTATTCAGAGAGCTTTGGCTCCCGAGTGGTATAGAAATAAAATAAAATACTGTACGAAAGAGACATGCAAGATGCAACTGCATGTCAAATCCCATTGGCTATAATGAGAAATCAAAAACTGGGGCCAGATCTATACCAAACAGAACGGAACACTTTGAAAACGGTATATGTAGCGTGCCTTGGGCCTGAACAGTTGTCAAAACTGTTATAAACTGTTATAAAGCAGTAGTGTAGATCCTGCCTGGGTCTAAGTTTTACCCACAAGTTGTTAGAAATGAATGAAATTTGTAGACATAGTAGTTCCTTGGGAGGGGATTACACTAGCCCAATGTTAGAAAAATCGGTGCAGGCTTTTGGTTTTTTATTGTTTTGTGCTACACAGTTTTATATTCCATTGTATTGTATTGTATTGCATTGCATCTCTTACATTCTATTATGTGATCTTTTTAAAGGGAACTGCTGATAACTTTTTGTGCAAGTTATAATGTGACTTTTTGTTGAAGATACATTTTGAGGATGTCCAGAAAAAGGACACACTATGCTGCTTGTGGAACATTCCAGAGAGCCCAGAAGTGGCCTTAAGAAAGAAAACTACAACGTTTCAGAAGGATAGGTGCAGTGGTTTGTGAGGAAGAGGAGTTCTCAAATGGGGACAGGGAGAGTGAGTCATTCACTTTCCCACTTCACCTGTGGTTTTTTGAGTCACTTCGTATGAAAATGGTGCACATCAAAGAGATGCGTCCAGTCAAGAAATCTTGCAAAGATTCAGAAGGAGAAGTGCAGGGGCTAAGGAATTATGCTGGTTGAAAACCAGTTTAAGGTTTCTTATTTTTTTTCCTAGTGAAGCCTGGCAGTTTTGGAAGAGTGTCTAGCAGAAGAAATAATAATTTTGTTTAGTTTTGAAACGACTCCATGCCAAATCTTCACATTAGCCAAAAATTACATAGCAAGCCAACTTCTTATTAGAGGTGTATTTCTATTCCATTTTTTCTAAACCCCACCTCTTTTCTTGATAGGCAACACACACACACACACACACACACACACACACACACACACACGTTATTTGCTTATAGATTTTATTTCCTGCTAATTGATATAAAGTGTTATTCTCTGAACAGGAGGTTTAAAAAAATCATGTTACCTTCCTTCTTCATCCCAGCACGAAAACACTTTTTTAAACGACAGTATCTACATTGATTTCTCTTGTCCTTATCAACAATACATTGTCGGCTAAATCTGTTGGACAGAATCGAGGGTAAATATATTAGAGCGCAAATACAGAAGGATCCTGATTAGCATGACTGAAACAATTAATGGGCACTGTCAAAACAATGTCTCCAACTATCAACCTTCACTGGTATTTTTTCTTTAATCAGCTTTGAAACATTTCTCTTTGCCATTCTTCTAGAGGGAATAATTCCTTGTGATGGGCAAGTAAAATCCCATTAGGTTATTCATCATCTTGGGAAAGCAAGGCATATAAATTTTGCTCTCGATTTAGTGAACGTTTAGGTTGACTCTCTTTACAGCTTGATCCTCTTCTGTTGCTGCATATAATGAGAGCTAAGACAGAAAAGTAGGGATGAAATTTGTTCAGTGTACACTTTAATGCAAACTGACCTAATTTCGCCCTTTTGAACCAATACATGAATTGAAACACATCTCCAAATTTTGCACTGGAGTTCTCCAATAAAACAACTACAACGCATATATTAGGGGGAAGTGCACACAAAAATGCATTTATTTTTATAATGGAAAAATTCTATAAGTTTGGGATAAACTGAACATAACAGAAACAGAGACAAAGTGAAATTTGACAGCTTTGGCCATGATCCCTAGGAGAGCCCTGCTGGATCAGAACAAAGTTTTATCAGCCTTCCCCAACCTGGTGTTCTCCAGGTGTGTCAGACTACAACTTCCATCATACCTGGCTAGCATTAGCCATGCAGTCCAAAAATTTCACCTGGTCCAAAACAGGACAGTGAGGTAGTTAATGGGGTCTGGCCAACATAATCATATTATGCCAGTCTTCTTTCATCTGCACTGGCTGCTAGTCAATGGCCAGGCCTGATTCAAAGTACTGATGTTAACATTCAAAGCCCTAAATGGCTTGAGGCCAGGTTACCTAAAGAATCATCTCCACCCATATACTGTATAACTGCCAGACCCTTCAGAGGTATTTCTCTGGGAGCCCTCAGCAAAGGAAGTGAGGTGCGTGGATACTAAGCAGAGGGCCTTATCTGTTGTGGCACCCTGGTTGTGGAATGAGCTCCCAGAGAGGCTCCTACATTGTGCTCTTTTTGGTGTTAGGTGGAGACCTTTTTTATTTTCCTAGGCAATTTAGTCTTTTAGTTCTGTTATTTAAAATCTGTCACTGTATTTTAAAACTTTACATTGTCGCTAGGCTTTATCTTGGGTTTTATACTGCAATTTAAAACTTTTAGGGAGCAATTGAAACAGCAGCCTTAGCTAGGCCTAAGGTTTATCCCGGATCATCCTGGGGTCATCCCTGTTCATGTAAATGACACACAGGATATCCCAGGAGCAGGTAGGGATGACCCCGGGATAAACCTTAGGTCTAGCTAAGGCCAGCATCTCAAGGGGCATAGGGTAGTTCAGTTTCCTGCCTCCCCATCCTCCTTGTAGTCAGCGTGGCTAGAACCATGCTGACTAGCTTTCCATCCTCAGAAAACAGAGCATGGAGACATTGAAAAGGGGGTGTTCTGGGGGCAGGGCAGGGAGGGGATGAGACTGGGGCAGCTGAATTACACCATTTTCTATGGCCACCCCAGCCTCCTTCCCCCCCCTTCTAAGGTGCCTCTGCTAGATGGGTGAAACATGAAGCATGGAGATGAAAATTGCTTCCACCCTGCTCCCACTCTGCATAGGATTCCCGTCAGTATCCATGCTCAGAGGCTGATGAGAATCATGATAGGATTGTACCCTTAAACTTTTGTAGTGTATCTTATGTAGGATTTTATATTTTGAATTGTTGTGAACTGCCCAGAGCGTTTTGGTTATTGGGCAGTATAGGAATGCAATAAATAAATAGTGATGGGAGTTATTGTTTGACACATCCAGAGGGCACCAGGTTGGGGAAGGAAGGCTTACCTAGTGCAGCTCTCAGAATCTCGGGGCCCATCAGCTGCTTTTTGGAAGTAATTGGAGGGTGAGCTGTTGTCTCCATTCATTCATTCATTCGTTTACATGTTACATTTATATCCTGCCTTTTCTCCAAGCAGCCCCAGGTGGTGTACATGATCCTCCTCCTCACCACTTTATCCTCACAACAACCCTGTGAGGTAGGTTAGGCTCCCAGTCAGTGACTGGCTCAAAATCACATAGTGAGCTTCATGGAGACAATCTAGAACCTGGATCTCCTGAGTTCCAATCCAACACTAGCTACTACACCACACTGGCAGGGAGGCAAGAAGCCAATCCCCCCCAATGTTTGTAATAAATATACTGCCTTTATTCATGGAGGCTCCATTTAAGAATCGTGGCTAATAGCCGCTGATAAGATGTATATGTTAAAAACAAGCAACCCTTCTAACTTATCAGTGATACCTGTGTTGGAACTAGGAAATATTTCCAGCCTGAGATACATCTGTGGATGCTTCCTGCCCCTGCAGAGATATGCCACATCAGAACACTGTTCCAGTGGAGGCTGCTGGCTCCATTTCTGGTGGGGCTGTGAATCCATTCTGGGTTTCAGTCAGAACCAGCCAGAACTCTAAACAGCTATTCAAGGTGCTGAACCCCATCCCCAAAATAGCTTCAGCACCTTGACTAGCTCCTTTAGAGTTCAGGCTGAAACGCAGAATAGACTCATAGCCCCACCGAAATCAGAGCCACCAGCCTGCACTGTTCTGACGCTACCTTGTTGGCTTGGTTACTAAAACGTATGGATAAATGACAATGCAGAGCCTTCAAGGAAAGGAGGCTCAAGATAGGCTGATGCCTTAGCCAGAGAAAGAGCTGGATCTTGCCTTGCCTGCTTGTTACGGTTAGACCGTCACTGTAGCTGTGGTGGAGCAATGCCTGAGTTAAAATGGACCGATACAATCAGGCAGTTTGGTTGCTTTAGATTTCAGCCACCGTGGCTGAAATCAAGCACACAGAGATGCATGCTAAAGTCCCACTGTTTTCGATATTAAGATATATAGATATAGATATATTTGAGCCAGCAAGTCTCAAGATAACAGAAGGATCTCGAAACAGAGACCTGAGTCAAGTGATAGTAATAGCAGGAGAGAGAGTACCTTTTAACCTCAGCAGCAGTCCTAGGCAACCTTCTTGAGAAATGAGAAGGAGATAAAAGAAAATGCCAGAGGGCACCTTGTAGCTGAGCTCTAGTAATACTTGAGAGGGCAGGGGGAAGAAGAGATATGGGAACTCAAAATAAAGCAGGGGACAGTAAGGCAGCACGGAACCTCAGAGTGAAGGTTGCTGGCAGATCAAAATCTACATTTGTCGTCATTTGCAAATGGAACAGTTTTGTCCAGGGATGTAAATGGCTGCTGGGGAAAGCAGTTCAATCTTTGATGTGCTGACTACTATTCAGCAAGTCACCTTTTCTATGTTAAACACTGGAGTGTTGCAAAGATTAAGGGCATGTCTACACCACCCGGCAATCCGGAAGGGAGGAGGGAGGATCTCACGATATGCTGATCGCGAGAACCTCCCCTGCATTCACACACGGCGCACAACGGCCAGGGAGGAATGAGGGCGTTGCACCTGCCATTTATTTTTTGAAAGACAGGACCTGGAGCACACCTGTTCTCCAGCGCAAAAGTACGTTTTTTTAAAAAAAAGCCTCGACCCCACTCCCCTCCCCACCCCCGATAGGCACGGAGCGCTTGAAGAGCTCCATGCCCTGTGCCTGGTTCCCAGCTCCTCGCATTTACTAACAAGGAGCCGGGACGAAACCGGGAGGGCCGCCCACACCTCCCGCAGTCTCGAGACAATCCTGAGACCACAGGGAAACCCGACAAAAAAGGGTACGGAAATATCCCAGGGAAATGGAGGGATCATCCTTCCCTGCTCCTGGGAAGGCTGATGCCTTAGCCTGTGGATGCACAGGGACAATCCCAGGACGATCCCTGGGATATTGCCTGGTGTAGACATGCCCTAAGAGACATGAAACATGAGTAAAGAGACCCATCTCTTTCACCATGGCAGTGATGGCACATCAATGCTCAACTCCAGTGGTTTTTGGAAGAAACTGACCGTTTTGATCCCTTGAAGTCTGACTTTCTAATTTGTACCATCCACCATGGTATCCTTCTGGGGCACCTGGCAGAAGTGGGTATAGTGGGTACTGTGTTGACTTGACTGCACTCATTCCTGGAAGCAGGAGCCAGAAATGTTGCTGGGGAAGACCATAGGAACCTGGCATAATGTGACAGCCCCCATGGGAAAATTAAGCCACAGTGGGCTGTCATGTCATGCAAACCAAGTCAATGAATGCAAAGCAGGTGCTCTACCAACTGTGCTTCAAATGTTACATTTGTCTTCACCCTATATTACATCTGTCTTCACCATATATATATATTATATTCAGGTATCCATCCTGGATTTACAAAGAAGGGGAGGTTAATAATTTAAATAAACAAATACTGTATTCCTTCAGTCTGATATTTCTCATACCTGCAGGTGTAAACGTGATTCTTTCGTATGCTGCGTCTGAAGAACCCCTTGCATCCATCACAACTGGAGGCGCCATAATGCTTGCCAGTTGCTCTGTCTCCACATATTGCACAAAGGCCACCAACCCCACTGTCCACAGTGTTCATATTGAGCGGCTCGGTCAAGCAACTGTCTGAGGAGGGGTAAGAAGAAGGTGGACAATTAGGAGTAAAGCCTTTGGAGTGGGAGAAGGAAATGCAACACCGTGACTAAATTACACCAGCCTGGAGATTTTACTGGCCTTCTCTTTTAATTAGCATTTACCATTTAAAGACGGCAGAAAACACAGCATGCCTAATTACCTCCGATTGTTATTCTAATGAATGCTTTCAAACCTATCATGCCCACTTGTCAGAATTTATGATGCTCATAACAATGAATGGTTTGTTTTTGAAGCGGGGGGGGGGGGGGGTTGGTTAAACTCCAAGACTTGAAGTAGAAGTTATAAGGCTAAGACAATGGGCCACTCCCCACGTGCATCTAACTTCTTAAACATACTTATTAGTTTTAAATAATGGAGAGACGATGCTGTAAGGCAACACTTTCTGAGAGGCCGGTAAAACGCCATGCGTTGATTTTCAAAGGATTTGACAGTGGCTGCCAAGCACTGTTGATCGTCAGTGAGGACGCCATAAATAACGAGGGTTCTCCCCATCCACATGTTGTCACATAAAGAAGCAGACAAAGATCACCCTGTTAAAAAGGTACATGATCAGCGAAGCCAACGCCAGTCATTACTTGTTGGAGTTCATGTCTGGATTCAGCCTCTTGGCTCTGTCTAAACTGACAGAATCTATCATCTCTTTAGTGGATGCATGCAATTTTGCTCCAGCGAATGGCAACACATTTGGCTTTCAGGGGTTAGACATACGTGGTGTTTTCTTTTTTTTTCTTCATGTAACATTCTTGGTTGGAAGCCGTGGTGGATCTTTACACACAGGGTTCCAACTCAATGGTTGAACCCCCTTCCTAAATTCTGCAGCCAGGGTGGATGGGTGGGTAGGTGAAAGTAATTCTGTACTTGGAGGAAATTCACTGTGGCTATATATTTATATGACTGTAAATTATTCACTTACTGTTTTCGTTAAAACAATTTGGTGGGAAGCTGTTTGCTTTTGCTTTTGTTTTTGCAAGTATAATAATAGTGCTGTGCCAAATCCTGCCCCTGTAGCCAGAAGACGGAGAATTTCAAAGACTTTTCTCCTTGGGGAGGTGGACAACATTTCCACAAACCTTTTTAAAGTGTAGCCAGTTGTTTAGGGTTCTTCTATTTTTTGAAAGAAAGAAAGAAAGAAAGAAAGAAAGAAAGAAAGAAAGAAAGAAAGAAAGAAAGACCCCCAGCACTTGGAGGAGACCATGACCCTTTCTACACCTAAGGATTATCCCAGGGAAATGGAGGAATCGTCCCTGCCTGCTCCCGGGATCCCCTGTGTGTTATTTGCATGCACAGGGATGATCCCAGGACGATCCCTGGAAAAAAAGGCAGGTGTAGAAACAGCCCATGTGACCTTGCCCTTTCCAATAGGCATTCAGGAAGAACTCCTGGGCTCCTGCAAATGCCGGGGGGTGGTCTTTAAAAGAAGAGCCCTTAAAACTTCCTACACTTAAAAAGGTATGTAGAAACTCTGTCCCTCTCCCCAAGGAAAAACATTTCTGAAATTCTCACCTCTGGCATTGTCTTTCACCAGCATTTTCATATTTCCCAACCACCACGAAATGCCAAAAATGGCATAATCAAAATGTTCATCACAGCATGAATAGATCAGTCAAAGGACAAGGGCTAGGATGCACAGAGGGGTATCCAAAGCTGTCTTTAGTGCAATACCACCATTAAATCAGTGTGAGAATCCTTACTAGTTCCTAAGCAATTGAGCTCACATTTTCAAGATTTTCTCAACTAGAATTTAACAGCTACAACGAAGTTATATTCTATTGGTCTTGTAAAAGAATTTTTTTTAGAAATGATCAAACTTGTATAAATTGACAAGTTAATTGGTTGGTTTTCCAAAAAAAATCGACTATCATTAATATCCATCCTTTTTAGATCTCTTTCATTCAGTTGAACAGAATTTCACACACACACACACACACACACACACACACACACACACACTTCAAGGAAAGATATACACATTTAAAACAAAGCAAAATAAATATAGACTCAAAATCATATTTTTCATTCTCTTTCGTTATTGCTAGCCCACAATAAATATCAGCAGATCAAATCTACATTCATCTTTGATGGCATGATATTGCAACACCTTTTGGAATACTTTTTTTAAAAAAAAAAGTATACTATGCAAGTACTATTTTAGTTCTGACTTACTTGGTATGAAGAACGAACATTTTTTAAATAGAGAAAATTATTCAGAAATTCCCTACAAAGTATTTCTTCCATCTGTACCCTTGTTCCCACATCTCCTGCTTACATATGAAAAGTTAAATAATGTTTTCTTCATGTCTGACTCACAAGTCTGATTGCACTGGGGCAAAAATTCTTTACAGACAATTCCACCCAACTGAAGTTAAAAAGTTACTTTAATCAAACAGCAAGAAGTTCTCTCAGATAAACATTAGCTTCTAGAGAGTTGTTGTGATTAACAAGTCACTCCGGTTTGCACATCGACACTCTGGAAACATTACTGTATATTAAATATATCAGCTGCAAATAGACATTTGGAATAATTTTCCGTGTAGTCAGTTATTTTTCCCTCTGGATATTTGTATCTTAACTGTCATTTTAAATATCATGTACAAAAATATTCCTCATTCCCAAGCTGCCAATGGTAGTTACTCATTCATGTTACAGTAAATAAAATAAATGCAGAAAGAACATTTTTCTTCGTTTGATTAATTGATCAATGACACTCCCATACAGTTACTTTATTACATAGAACTGTCATTTTATTTTCTGCACCACAAATAATATTATTTTAAAAATATTATATTATTTTGGATTATATAGACAAATATATATACATAACAAACACAAATCAATCTTTCATTAAGGAGCTAACCAAAGACTAAGCCAAACTAAAAAATGCAACATTAATTAGCATTACACTTACTTTGATCAGGTCACCCCATAATTTGTTTTATACCACTCAGAATAACTCATTTCTCACATTCTAATATTGATTTTTCTGATTCCAAAAACTGAATTGATTTATCACATTGTCCTGACTAATCTTTTGTGATATGTCCTTCTCAGAGCTTCTTCTAACATAGCATCTTATGCTTTAATATTCTGTGCCATATACTTTTTTCCTACTTGTCTAAAAATAGGTTTTTTTGTTCCTATTTTTAGCCATCAAATTACATGGAGCACAACATATTCCCTACTATTTTTCCAAAAAGTTAAATGGATTGAACTCATCCAACCTGCCAAGTAATAATTTTAGGTTCCTTTGGCAGCTTACTGTAATCTTTTCTTTAATCCAGGTATTATAATGTTCTTAACACATTTTTAGTGATGAAATGTAAAGGAAAAGAGCGAAACGGGCAGAGATGAAGTTTCCAAAACAAACGTCAGCTGCACTATTAATAGTGAAGCATTTGGCTAACCCTTTACAGTGTTTATTTTTCTTTCTTGCCCACTCAAACTCTGTTTTTGATCTCGGAGAAGATTCAAACTCACCACTGCCATTATACAAGACCTGCATAGTCTCAAATTCCAAACTAGTATAACTTGGATCTAAGACTTCGGTGTAGTTTGACATATCCATGTCCAAAAGTGGCTCCGAGATCTTCATCATTGAACGTGAATCTTGAAAATGACCGACGTTCCAAGGTAGAAGATGCAATCCACTCTGTTTTCCTGTCAATCAGTGATTGGTAATCCAAGTGTTAACTGTAACTGACTCACTTATGTGTTGCAGTGGGAGGAGTTATAAAATATATTCAACCGGCCGTGCTCTACCTGTATGCTTTCCCGTTTTCTATATGACACAATTTGTAATTACTTATGATAATGGTAGAATGATTCATGGAACGTTTTCAGTGGGAGTTTCGATTGGTTTTATTGCTTTGTAATTTGAAAATGCTTCCAACTAAAAGAACCTGATTTAAAAAAATAAAAAGTAAAGATAAGCTGTCCAACAACCTATCAAGTCTTACAATGAAGCTTTCAACATTTCAGTAGTATAATTCAGGACAGGAGAAGGCAAGTTACTCTCTTGGATGATCTACTGCAAATCATCCAGAGATCCTCAAGTAAATCCAGATCTACTTTCAGCCCACTTCTTGTCTACATAATACAACTTGTCCCCCACAAAAAGGGTTGAATATATACTGGTGTGTAAGGATATATGCACCTAAATTCTTATGTACTAGAAGTTATATGCATGGTGAGGGACTGAATACAAACTCAAGGTTTGGTCCTGTACCCTACACAGATATCATTTATTTTCTGGAGAGCTGTGTCTAGCAGATAAAGGCAGTTTTAGCAGGCCTTGTGAAAATAGTGGGCATGCTTGTTTGTTGTAATTGTACCCATTCCACAGAAATGCACTATTTCATGAGGAAAGAAGGACCTTAGGCCTTAGCTAGACCTACCTTTTGTTCCGGGAGAGAGGAGATCTTTCCCTCATTTACACGTAAGGCGTGACGACCTCAGGAAGAGAGGTGTTGCGCCCGCCTTTTTTTAAAAAAGAGGACCTAGCACATGAACGCTCGTGCGCTAAAGGCAAGTCTTTTTTAAAATTTAATTTGGTTTCCCTGCTCCCCCCACCCTAACCCCGATGGGCGCAGCTCCCGGTTCTGCACGAGTAATCACGCTGAGTGAGGTCAAGCTGAGGAAACGGGCCAGACGTTCCACCATGGAAAAAGCGGGCCCAAAGGGGAGGACTATAACCCGGGGCAAGGGAGGGATGATCCCTCCCTGATCCCGGGACCCCTGTGCGTCATCTGGACGCATAGTGACGATCCCGGGGTTCACTGGTCTTAGATACTCTGATCAGAGCTCCTGCTTCATGTTCAAAGAACATTTAATAACAGGCTACCGTATACATAGATAATTGATGTAATTCCTTATTTGGCAGTGTACCAATTGTATGACACACTCTCTTTAAAGAGCTTTAAGAATCTGACTTGTTGCATCTCATTAATAGTTAACATGATATTCTGAACCTTGTTCAAATGGGGGAAAGAGTCTCAGATATCTGAAGTTGCTGATCAGCACAAAGTAGTCATCCAAAGAGTTCATAAATACAACATTCAGGCATTCATATTTTCACTTGCCACCCTAGCCATGGTGACTGAGCCAGCACCATTGATGAGTGAGGCAAGCTTAGCCTTATCTATTCCTAATCCAGTTTCTCTGTTTTTTCCATCCAGTCCTTCCTTAAAATGCTTTCCTTTCCAATCCACTCCTATCTTAAAATCCTTTTCTAAAAACAAATTCTCTATTCTTTTGAAATATTCTTGAAGCTATTGTCCGAGTCTCTCAAGCGTTAATTACTGATTATTCATATTTATATTTAGGCAGTGTCACTTCCTTATTCCCTTCTCCCCATCACCTCAGAATTGTGGTCCTGGTTGTATAGCTTTGATTTTAAGTTCAGTGTTCTCTGTTTTGGTCTCTTTGTGTCTCTGGTTTCTGACTATGATACTTGACTTTCTGCATGACTCTGTGTTCTTTATGGTGTACGCGTGTGGTCTGTGTGACTGGTACACAGGCACAGAGTGTTCTGTATATAGTGTACATAAGAATTATTATTAAACATATATGAAGTCCCTAAAGTGCACTATAAGTCTCTAGCCACTGCACCTACCGTTCTGCAATTTTATACATTATTTACTTAGGGGCATATTATGATTTGTATGATTCGTTTTAGCATTGTTTTATTATGCTTGTTGTAACCATTGGTTGAAACAATAAAGCTTTACTACTACTACTACTACTACTACTTCTTGTGGGCATCTCTACAAACTATGCATACAAACTCTCCACAAAACAACATGGGAGGGGGGACAGGAGGCAAATCCCTTTTAACCTCCCTAACTAAAGGCACCAGCACATTTCCTGGATACCAAGAAGAAAGCTTTTCTTCTGTGGCATCCCTGTTGTGGAATGGGCTTCCCAGAGAGGCTCACCTGACACCTATATTGTGCTCCTTCCAGCACCAAGTGTAGATTTTTTATTATTTTCCCTGCCGTTTTAGTCTTTTAGTTCCATTGTTTTAAATCTGTCACTGTATTTTAAATCTTCTTATTTCCCTAGCCATTTTAATCTTTCAATTCTGTTGTTTTAAATCTGTTAAATTTAAAATCTCTGCATTGTTGCTAGGATTTATGTTGGGGGGCGGGTGTTTCTGGTCATTTTAAACTTTTCAATTTTTATAATGTACCATATGCTGTATTTTGTGGTTTAAATTCTTGCGAACAGCCCAGAGAGCTTTGGCTATTGGGCAATATAGAAATGTAATTAATATATAAATTCATTAAACAAAAAACCTACAGTTTACAAAACAGTGTTAAGGCTCTAGAGCTTTCACCAAGCACCAAAAAGCAGGGCAGCAGAATGTACAAGTGAAGTTCTCGTTCTCCCAGAACAGATAAACCATGAGAACATGATGGAGAATATGATGTGCAGAGGTGACTATGAGGTTATGGAAACTGATGACGAACAACTTAGGACCACCTACTTCTCTTTTGTTAGAGTGTATCCTCATGTTCAGAGTTGCAACCCAACACATTTGACAGGCACCAAGTTGGGGAACGCAGCTGTAGAGAAAGAACAGGCAGAATGTAGATCTCCAGATGTTCAACTCATAAAAGCCCCTACCATCATGGGCAGTGATCAGGAATGCTGGGAGTTGATGTCCAAAATACCAGGATAGATCTATTTTCTGCCCACATCTGTTCTAAAGTATGATGATTTCCAGCATTAAGATATGTGATCCATCAAGGAACTCCAAAAGAGGTGCATCACTTTAAAAAGACTGTCTTAAACCAAATGAAGTGACAATGAATGAATCTTGAATAACTAATCCAGACAATTCTTCAGCTGTTAAAATTGGCCATAGCTAGACCTAAGATTTATCCCTGGATCATCCAGGGGTCAAGCCTGTTCATCTAGGTGACACACAGGGGATCCAGTGCTCAGGCAGGGGCAAACCCTGGATGATCCCAGGATAAACTTTAGGTCTAGCTGTGCCCTTAGTTTTCAACACATGGCATAGGTTTTCTGTTTATTGAATATCAGATATAGGGTATTGGAGGACTAGCATAGAGGATTTTTCTTACAGGTTCAGTAGTGTGAGCTCAAAGGCAGAGCTAGCACCTAATACTTTCATGTGTAATGATCATTGTAAAATTAATGATTTTTGTCTTCCCCATAACATGGGAGTTGCAGTGCAGCACATCTGGAGAGCACCAGGCTGGAGAAGGTTGGTTTACAGTTGAATCCTGTACATGTCTTCTCAGAAGTCAGTGCCACTGAGATCACTAAGGTTTACTCCCAAGTGGTATAGGATTGCAAACTAATCTCATCTGAAAGGAGTTCAAGACAGACAAACTAAACCTTTTGTGCTCCTCTGTCACTTTGATGAGATGGTGTATTGTGGAGGGATTGTGGGGAATGGACAGTATATTTTGTATAAACACATTTTAAGAAAAAAGGCTTCGGCTCTTTGAAGGGCAGGATATTGACTAAAATTGGGAAGTGCCTGGCACATGCTCTAGTTCTACATCTCTAATTAATAGTGCCCTTTTGTCATACGGGAGATGTGTGTGAGAGAGAAAAGTATTGGGCAGACCCTGTGTTTGGTAAGAATATAGAACAGCGTTCCCCAACCTGCTGCCCTCCAGATGTTTGAGATTACAAGTCCCAGCATTACTGACCATGGGACATACTGACTTGCAATGATGGGTGTTATAATTCAACATCTTTGGAGGGCACCAGGTTGGGGAAGGGCTGTTCTAAAAAAAAGAGAGAGAAGTAGATGGCCCTAAGTTGTTCGTCATCAGTTTTCTACAACCTTTTGCATATCACTTCTGCTTATCATCTCTGCATATCATATTCTCCATCCTGTCTTTATGGTTTATCTACTTTGGGACAATGATGTGGCGTTAAGGCTTGTGAGCCTTAACTCCCTGCTTTTTGGTGCTTGGTTGAAAGCTCTAGGGCCTTAACATTGTTTTGTAAACTGTATGGTTTTTGTTTAATTAATTTCATGCCTTTCTGTAATAAATGACTGGTTATTATACAGTTGACAAACAAGCCAGCGTCAGCCAGGATGTTACACCATGTTGACATCCAATATAAAATCAAAGCTAGTGTCATGTGTTGAACCCACTTTTCAAATTAATTATTGAGCTCCAGATGTTACACTCTGATGATACTCATTTGAACTTTTCAATAGCCAGTGTCCAGAGATAAAAGCATTTTATTACTGCCTCATGAAAAGGAAATATTTCATGTTTTGTGTCTGTATTTGGAGACAACTTGAAAAATTGTTCTACTGTATTTAAAAAAACCCTGATTAATTCTGGAAGCACACAAGATGATACAGGAAAATACTCTATATTAGAATAAGTTTCAGATTACTGTGTTAATTATTATCGCTCATTTTATGCTACATGCTTTTTCTTCCTATTTGGATCTCAAAGGAGCACATTGTGATCAAGTTTCAAGTCTGCACAGGCTGAATTCCCGTTCATAGATATTTACTCAAAAGTAAGACCCATTGAATTTCCTTGGTTTTTAAAAAGCAACATACTTGCTTTTAGATTTGCCAGTCTCAGCACTTTATGTAGACTATGTATGCCTGCTCTATCTGTCCCTATAGTTTAGGGTGACCAACTGTCAGGATTTCCCCGGATTTGTCCTGGTTTTTGTTCTTTCCATGGTGTCGGGGGATTTTCTATAATTTTCAATAATGTCCTGGAATGACACACCTTCCCCTTTAAGGCTGCCATTAGCATGGCAGGAGGGAATGACATGCTTTCTTGAGGCACATCGTTCCCCCACCCCGAGCTCCAATTGAGGTCTTAAAGGGGAAAGTGGGTCATTCGTGGACATTATAGAAAAGGCCCCAATTGGAGTGGATGGTGGTGGTGCAGAATGAAATCCTTTCCCCTCCTCCACTCCAATCGGGTTCTTTAAGGTGGCGGGGAAATAACGTACTTTCTGCAGGACTCAGAAAGCTGCTTCCCCCCACACACACTAGGTGTCCTCTTTTTTGGTTTCCCAAATATGGTCACCCTACTATAGTTTCCTGCAAGGCTCAGTCAGGAGAGGTCAGTAAATTAAACCCAGGGGTGGAGGGTGGGTTTCTTTCAAGTTCAGCTAAGAGCGGTTGCTGTAGAACATGGCCCTGCCAGGAGTGCCTGTGTTTGGTAGCCTGCAGGAACACCTGCCTCATAAAGCAAATGGGCACATGAGAACTGTTATTATGGTCTGCCTTTTCTTTTGTCTTTAGTAGTCTGTAGTCCAGACCTCTTCAGAAGGGGGGAGTAGTGTTATGTGGTTGGGGTCACTTACTCAGTGCCTCTGATTGCAAAGAGATTGAGGATTTTCCCCAACTCTGTAACTCTTGAAGTTACTAGGCCTGTTGAAAATAGATTTTAAAAAACAATCAGGAAAACAGTGAATAACCCTTTTAACTTGTTAAACAAATGAAAACATGCCACACAAGAAGTCTTAAGATATGAATAGTTTAGAAAGAAAAGTAAATGCAAAAGTACATCAGATTCAGAAGTGAAATGTCAAACATGCAATGATTAGAAAGAAAATACATGTGTAGAGTATGCAAAATACACTACAGTTTAACTGTTTCTAAGGCCAATTAGAAAAGTGTGACTAGGCCAAAAACAATGTTGTAGGCCCAGAAGTTGTACTGAAAACTTACACTGGCCCAAACTAGTTAAATGAAGCATTTGAAGCTTTCAACGTTATAGCATTATGGACCAAACTCGTAAAAAAAAAAAAAAGGAAGGGAGTAGTGTGGGTGGGTGGGTATGAGGTGGGGGGAGATTAAAAGGAATGTAGCTACCTTTTCCAAGGAGAGATCTGAAGACCAAGTTATCATGGATCCAGAGGAAGGTTGAAAGAGATGTCTCCTAGAATACAGGTTGTAGAACTCAGCAAAGTCCAAGTGGAGAAAATTAATCTAGGCAGAAAGTGTAGAAAATATTTTAAAATGAAACATGCTGTGAAGCACAACCTAAACCAGTGAGCAAAATCAAATAGGGGGCAAGCCAGGTGCCTGCATCAGAAAAGCTGGCCTTGGGAAAAGATAGCCCAAAATACTCTCAAAGCCAAGGGAAAACATGTTCCAAAAGAGAAAAGGAGGACTCTTCTGCTCTCAAAAGGGAGGCAAGAACCTAGCTGAGTCTGCTTCTAAGACTTCAGGCAGCAAAACTCTCTGCCCTCAAGGAAAGCCACTCCCATTCAGTTCCATAGCTACCTTGTAGTAGGATCTGGTCACACTGAGGCATCCTTAAATAAATGAAATGAAATAAACACTGCCACCACTACAAACCTAACATTTCACAGTTTTCTTCCCTACCGGCACCTCTATGTTGCATGTTGTTTGCATACAAACTGCCTCCATCAAAACCACAAACGGATAATCAAGTCCATTTTTTAAAAAAACTTCACCGAACTGCAGCAATGGGCAACCTTTTTTGGTTTGGAGGACCATATTATCTCTGGCAAAATATATCAGGGCAGAGTAGGGCCACAGCTAGACCTAAGGTTTATCCTGGGATCATCCAGGGTTCGCCCCTGCCTGAGCACTGGATCCCCTGTGTGTCACCTAGATGAACAGGTTTGACCCCTGGACGAGCTATGGCCTTGGTGTTGAATGGGACAGTGGTGGGTGGACCCAAGATAGACATATTCACACATACATTCCTCCCTCTCTCTCTCTCTCTCTCTTTCACACACACACACACACACACACACACACACACACACACACTTCCTCTCTCCCACCCCATGACAATTATTACAATCACTAGGGTTGAGAGTTCTTAATCTCAGCTCCCCACCATCCCAGAGATCGTGGTCAATATTGCTATTTCCCTGCTGGTATTAGCTACGAGGAAACAATTACTTTGATTAGGACTGCTGGAAGTTGGGATTGGGTTAAAGCTTCTCCCAAGCCATTTTTTATTCACCGCTAATAGCAGCAGGAAAATAGCTATCCTCATCAGGATCCATAGAATATCCTTAGAGAAACTATGGTTTATCTAAGTGGCATTTGGATTTGCTTTTCATACAGCACCAGTATCCATTTCCAAATGAAAAACACATTTTTCTAATGTGTAAAACTAAGTATCCAAAAAGTAGCTTATTTCATAGAACGCCCTACTTTGTAGATTTTCACACAGTGGTCATGAAAACTACAAATATCCTTGGAACACCATGAAGCAGAAGAGAGAAGACGTTTTATGATTACTAGGACTTCTACCAAGCTGTCAGGGTTATGATACCAAGCACTGAAATATTTCATGTCAAGAAATGTCTGGAATAAGTATGTTCTATTTGTATTGTTTTCTTGGTGGGTGGTGAGAGGGTTATTATACACTTCTCAAAACTTTATTAACTTCCCCCCCCAAACAGCATTTTTAATATTTTCTTGAAATAAAGTAGGAAAGCCAATCTTTACTTGAAAGGCTTTCAACTGCTGAGCAAAAAACTTTTGAGTTACTAGCCAAATGGGCTAGCGTCCCTCTGGATTTCAGTACAAAAGCGGCATTCGACTTGAAGCCCCCTGAGAAAAGCAGAAAAAAGAGAGAGATAAAACAAGCTTTCAAAAGGTTTCTTTTTTAGTATTACTGTCGTTAAATAGTATTTCAGTCCAGATTTTTATTATTATTTTAAACAGCTCCAGGTTCAACAATTAAAAGTCATGAGTAAGCTAAACTTCTTGTAATTCTTAGACTGTGAGTGTGGTGGTACGTTTACTAATTCTGTGGACTGCTTTGCCTAGAATTTCAATCATTACCTGAGCCAACCCTATCATTAGGCAGAGTGAGGCAGTTGCCTCAAATTTTGGGTGTTCTGAAAGGGCAGCAAATTATTAATTGTGTAATTTATTATTGTTGTATTTTAATTGCCAGGATGAGTAAGAGGTACCTATGGATTAGGAAATAATAATAATAAGAATAAGAATAAGAAGAAGAAGAAGAAGAAGAAGAAGAAGCAGCAGCAGCAGCAGCAGCAGCAGCAGCAGCAGCACCTTGACTTGGTGTAGGTTAGGGTGAGAATCTCTGGGGGGTGGGTGGGAACTCACTGAATATTTTTTTGGCTTGGTCCTCTGTATTCCATTCTGTCTTCTGCCAGCTGGCCCAACTCAGCATACAATGAATCAGCAAGCTAGCAGAATTTCCAGAAAATATTATTTGCATAAAATAATATTTGCACAATTTTTGGATGTAAATGGCATAAATTTGCATTATTTCCACAGTCATAATTATGCAAATTTGCACAATTTGTGACTGAAATTTGTGCAGATCACTTTGTGCAAATTATGGAGGCAACAAAGGGCATGTCTACATCTTAAGAGTATAGAGGGAGGGGGAGGATCATGGACTTACCTGCTTCCGTGATCCTCCCTCAGCATCTTGACGGCTGTGTGATGCCCCAGAAGGAAAGAGGGATGTCGTGGCTGCCATTTATTTATTTATTGTAAACAAGGGAGAAGAGTGCAATTGCACTCCACTGAAAAAGTGAGGGGTTTTTTTTTAAAAAAACAACAACACGCGAACCCGCTCCCTGCCCTCCACCCCTGATGGGCACGGACTGCCCCCACGCAGCTCCGTGCCCATTTGAAGAACCCTGCTACTTGCAGGAAGGAAGGGACAACCCGGGAACAGCGGCCACAAGACCCATGCTCCTCAGAATGGTCCTGGTATCACGGAAAACTCTCGTTTTCTGCGGTCCTAGATATCCCAGGGAAAGTCGCTGGTCATGCCGGGTTGCCCCCAAGATCCCCTGTGTGTTATCTGGACGAACAAGGATGATCCAGGGAGTACCCCAGGATATAGAGCTGGTGTAGACATGCCCAAAAAATGTGTTCAAAGTCCCCAGAACTTGGGGAAACCATGGGCTCATCTACGCCAAGCAGAATATTGCACTCTGAAAGCGGTATGAAAGCGGTATATAAAAGGCAGGAGCCACACTACTGCTTTATAACAGTATTGAAGTGCGCTGACCACTGTTGGGGGTCATGACACATGCCATATACTGCTTTCATTCCGCTATATCCTACCTGGTTTGGCTCCTGCCTTTTATATACCACTTTCATACTGCTTTCAGAGTGTAATATCGTGCTTGGTGTAGATGAGCCCCATGTGTCTCAGCTCACAAAAGCAAGCTGAGTCAGGTGCACCACAGAAGTCCGGTGAGCCCCCAAAGGGCTGAATTTCCTTGCGACGGACATCCTTAGTTTGGGGAGGTATAGAGAAGTGCAGTGCATTGAGATAACAGGATATAAATTAAGAGTTTACACTACCCATTACAAAGCCAGAACAAGAAAGTGGTGCTGCCAGTTCTGGCAACAATCCAGGATTCCTTATAACATATTGTTCCACTCTTATCAGGGCAGGGGAGGGATGGCTGTTCAAATCATTGTTTTGTACTTTAGAAGATTCTGAGCTCATTACCAGCTGATAAGAATGCTCTCAGAAAGCATTCCTGTGTTATCTGCAAGGCTCCTTAGTGTGCTAATTGTCCTGGTTTGTACTAGATTTAATCACCCTGATCAGGATATAAAATAGAAAACAAGCTAATAAAAATCAAGGTTATTTCTATAAACACTTTCATGAAAAACCAAACTGAGCAGCCACTGAGAATCTATAGGTTTGCCTGTCGGGACTTGCACCTGAAACCCCTATCAGCCAACTCTCTTTTCCTTAAACACCTACGCAAAAGCCATTTGTTCCACATAATGTTTCCTAAACTGCCACATCCTCATCAAACCTCTATATCATTCATGAATAGTTAACCCTCTCATCACTAATACTCTTTGTTATCCTCCAGACCACTTGACACAGGGACTGTGTGTGCAGTCATTACTCCAGATGATCCTCCTCACCCATTTGTAAGCCAACCAGGAGATCTGCAGGCCCAGAAGTGAGCATGAAGGAGCTGCCATCTGTATTAACTGACAGAATTTGTCAGAAAAATTGGTTTCCTCGTGTGGCAGAGGACACGGTGGCCGATCAAAAGATGTGTGTATCTGTATTACCCAGATGTGTTTTTAAGTGCATCTTTTGGAATATCCTCTGTTATGGTAATATAGCATGTATAACTAAAATTATACAATAAAAGTAATGGGTCTGTTCACACAATATGCAAACCACACTCAGCGGTTGAGTGTGGGTTGTTGTTGAACCATGGGTTGTTTGTTGAACCATGGGTTAGCATGTTGACTGGACCCGGGACATTTTTCACAGGGTGGCTTGTTAACCACCTTGAACAACCCAACAACAAATCATGGGTCCTCAATGTGGCTTTTTTCGAGAAAATAAGCCACACTGCATGTTGTGGAAAACCCAGTCAATGTATGGTGTAAATGTAAGTTAAAAGCAATGCAGCCTTGAAATCTGTCTAGTGCCCAAAAGCAGTTTCCTTACAATCTGCCTCTAAATTTCAGAGATTTTATCAGTGACCTCCAAAGCAGTGTGAGGAGCTATGGCGTGAAAAGACATGGGGGAAACTCCAGTACAGTGCATAGTCAAAAGTGTCACACACACTCTTTGGATCCTGACCATTGCTTTCCTGAGAAAATCAAAAGATGTGACTAATTTCTGAACTGCGGAATGTTACTGGAGTTTTCCAGCTCTTGTGAGTCATAGGTTTAAGCTGAGTTACCCCTTTATTTAAGAAATAAAGCTAGTTTGCAAAGTCTTTTATGTTCAATGCATTTTCGCTGTATGCTACTTGTTGTATTCTGAATTTGAAAGCTTTAGCAGTCAAAAGGCAGAGAAAAAGAAGCAGAGCTATGAAAGGCATGTCTTATGCATGTTTAGACAGAAAGAAGTCCATGCATAGGACTGCACCCTAAGTCAGTTTAGGGTGCGATCCTATGCACATCAACCTGACTATGGATGTCTATTTAATTTTGAGAGCCATAGGATTGTACTATTTTCAATAGCTGTTTTGAAATCTCGGTACAACTCTCTGTGGGAGAACTGACAATTTCCTGAGTGGATATTCTTATAGCCACCCTGCTGTCACTTCACATTCATAATCACCTTTTCTGCCCAATCCTACGCACCTTTACCTTGAAGTAAGTCCTACTGTGCACCAAATTCATAATTAGGCACATCCCTGCTTTACATAAAAACTACTGATTCTTTGCACTGTAAAGCTTCGTTAATGTAATAATAATAATAATAATAACGTTTAGTTTTTTCAAAGCATTTCATACATTGTCATGTTGTTATCTTTACAAAAATATTAAGGTATGTCTGCATTGTGTTCTTCCAAATTCCAGATTACGGGGAAGAGACTGAGAGCAGCAGGTTGCCTAAGGCCACCTAATAAGCCTGGCAACATCTGAACCGGTGGCATCATAGCTCCATCTTTTAGCCACTATACTCTGCCTGCTCAGAGTTGTCTTTAGAACACAATTATGAGAGGTGTTGTTTGTTCATTGTTATGTTTAATAATACTGGATGCCTGCATAAGTCTTCAGTTATCCTACTGATTATGGAAGTAAAAAACCATTTTTGGCAATCCAATCTGGGTTTTCATCAGAACCAAGCAGAACTCTAAAGTTCTAACTCTAAAGGATCTATCCAAGGTGCTGAACCCTGTCCTCAAAATAGGTTCATGGGATTTCAATTTGTATAGGGGCCACAGCACTGGGAGTCAGGGCTAAGGTGGCCTACTTTACAGAGGTCTGTCCTCTGCTTGAAGGGCTGTCAGAGGGCCATCCTCTGTTTGAAGGCATCCTGTATTTGAAAGGCTATCTAGTCCAAGTCCAATTCAAAGCTAAAGAACTATAAGGAGGGAGAATGGTAGAGGCCTTGAAGCTGCACCTTGCCTACAAATTGAGCAGGTACCCAGGTCACTGCTCATAGTCTTCTCCACTATGCTAAGTTGTATCATATTTCTATTTAAATTATAGTGATTATTTCTAAATTATGTATATACTTAAAAAAAATTATTTTATATGGTTTTTTTTTATCTTTTATTTATTGTTCAATGTTCTTGCCTCTCTTCCATTTTATACTTACAACCCTGTGAGTAGTAAATAGTCCAAGGAAAGTCACCCAGTGAACTTCATGACACAGTGGGGATTTGAACCTGCATCTCCAAGTCCAACATCCTAACCACTGACTCTATATCATACTGGAATTCACTACCACAAGATGTGGTGATGGCCACCAATTTGGATAGCTTTAAAAGTGGGCTGGATAAATTCCTCGAGGAGAAGGCTATCAATGGCTACTAGTCCTGATGACTAAGTGCAACTGCCAGGATCAGAGGCAGTAAGCCTGTATACACTAGTTATTGGGGAATATGGGTATGAGGGTGCTGTTGCACCATGTCCTGCTTATGGTTCCCTGGTCGACAGCTGGTTGGCCACTGTGTGAACAGAGTGCTGGACTAGATGGACCTTTGGTCTGATCCAGCAGGGCTCTTCTCATGTTCTAATGACTCTAGAGATGCTATTTCGGTGTTCAAGAAAATATTATAGAATGTGAATACGTATGAGTTTTTTAAAAAACTGTGCTTTAGTTTCTGTGATGTTTAGGTAATCAGGATGACAAGAGGTACATATCTAGGGTATAGATTAGCAATCCTCAGATGGAGATTTGCTGAGTTATAATTAAATAGCATGTGACTGAGGCAGTTAGTTAAATATTGCTTAAACCAAGTTACTTATTCTTTTTCTAACTGGAAAAAAAACTTTGTAAAGGGTAGAAGGGGAAAAAAGAGGAGAGAGTTCAAATGTAAGATGTGGTTGCTTTAATAGGATTTAAAAAACCTACTAGATAATTAGTAATTTGTTAATAATCTTTCATGAAAAACATTGGCTCATGTTTGATCATAAACGTTTTATGTAGATGATAAGATAAGTTTTATACATTCCTTATCCTCATTTACCTTGAGAAACACACAATTCCAAAATATAAATTCACAAAGTGCAATATGGTTCTCTTTTCCATGGTGAATTACTTTTTGTTCTAAACAGGAAGGGGGAGAACTGGAAACTCCAGATTAGAGTTGGAGCTTCAGAAATGTTATTACAAAAACTATAAATATATTCCTGTGACATTCCCAGAATCTTAATCTAGGGCCAGTTCACACATGGCAGTGGTCCCTATCTGATTGCTTCACATGCGGCTGGGCTACTACCTTCACAGCCAATAACAGAACACTGTCAAAATATGTTCATTCTGAATTTTTCCCACTGCTTTATTGTCAGTCCGTCAGGTTCCTTGTCTATTGAAAGGTTTAATCCCATCTTTTAAAATGCCATTTGCAGTACAACACCCACCCCCTGCATTTCTCATAGGTTGTCCTTCTGTTCTAGTGATATTGTGGTTTCCAAACAGTTGAAGTGCAATTGCATTTTCTTTTTCAAAACCCTTTTGAAATGCAGAATGGACTGATGGTTGGTTTACACATGATGGGTCTCTCCCCCCCCCCCCCCAGATGCTACCTATTACCAAAAAGAAAAACTATTTCTGGTTGTGCATACACACGCACAGAGGGTTGCCACTTGATGCTAACAATACTTCCATATGAGCACAGCTTGACTATGAACCCAGTGGCCAAAGGCACTCATGAAGTTATCATGTGGGGATCACCATCATGTAGGAACCAACCCTAGGTTAAGATTGGGAAAATACCATGTGGCCCAGCCAGTATAATTTTATTGCCAACCAGTGACTATTTTATTGTATTTTTATTGTCATGCTATTATTTTTAACTGCTCTTATAAGTTACTGAAACGCCGTAGATAAACCTGTGTGATTCTCCGTTATCCAAACCACGGAGGAGAGATTCCATTCCTTATGCCTAGCCTACAGGCTCTAAGCCTTTAGCCTGAGGTTGAAAATTTCTAGTCCAAAGGACAATCAATTAATCCACAGCAGAGGGTGGGGAAAACACAAATCACCCATACAAGATAGAAAGGAAGTGAACCATGACACATCCCCATTGGTAGAATTCCCTCTGCAGAGAGGACAACAAAGTTATACTTTCGGGCAACAGACATCTATAGTCCCAGGCGTCTTCGTGTATTATCTTGTCTTGGAGCTTCATCCCTCGTACCTGTTTCCCTCGAATTAGCCCTACAGTGCTAAGCTGTCGCTGTTATTGTTGTTGCTGCTACCGGGCGGCTAGATCCTTTGTGTACCAGGAAATGGGTTTAAGGGGGGAAATGTAAAAAAGTCATTAAAAATCAATGGATAACCCAATCCGATTCAAATTTGGTATGCTTAAAGCCCTCCTTAATATCTATAACTGTGCCAATTTTGATGTCTTTATCTTTAAAGCTTACATAGATGTAAGCATATGTTTAATTTTTCTTCAAATCCTGCTCCTGCGCCCCAGTGGCCGCTCGGAAAACAACAAATGATACGCTCGAAAACTAGTAGCAAAATATTGCACTTCTTTTGGTTAAGAAGCGCAATTAAGGCAGGATGCATGGGAGTATTTCACAATAAAAGCAGATTATAAGCTGGAAAACTTCGGAGTCCTTTGCACGCAATTCGCAGTTATTGCGCAGTATAACACTGGTGTGATAAAGCTCTTAGTAACCCAACCAGGAAACTCTACTTCCAGTACGACAAAGCAGATTTCAGTTAAATGTTAGGCAAGGGAAATCCCTATTAACAAGCAGATCTGCTGGGCAAGTTGCTATGGATGGTGGTGCTATTCTTATCTCTGGAGGTTTTCCAAAGAGAAGCTGGGCAAGCATCTTTTAGAACAGGCGCAAATTCTTGGAATTTGTTCCTCTTGGGGTTTCTTCCAACCTTAGCTTCCAATGATTTTCTTACCATGTATGCTGCCTTCTTTCTTTTCTTTTCTTTTTTAAACTTTGATACTTACCTTTGAAAATGTAGGAGCCTCTACCAAAGGGGCAACTCAAGATTCAGAAGAAGTTAGCAACTCTTACGTTCAAAGAAAACCCGTCAGCTGTTGCTAGTAAAACGTGAACTCTTTGTACATTAAAAATGAAAAGAAGTGCTTTGAAAATGTATTTGTAGTTTGTTGTGAGACTACCCCTTGGTGGCAATTCCTTTAACTATTTATAGAGAGGAGGGCATTTCTAATAACTTATTGCTGCTTTTTCATTCCTGTGGTTCAAAGAACGAGTTTGTACTTGCTTCATAATCAGAAGAAAGCTAAGCCTGTTGGGAAATGTGTCCTACATTAAAATAAATATTAAAATATTCTGCGACAAAACTTGCCACCCAAAGTTTAAGGAATTCCTTGGTTTAAATGCTAAAAAAGTGTGTGTGGGGGGGATAAATTCAAGACATGAGCACCAATAAAGTCCTGCAACATGAGATACAGCCACCTGTGCCTTGTTCTAACACTAAAAAACAAACAAAAATATGGTGGTTCACAAATTTGATTACAAAGTTATTAGGAAAATGTTTCCACTTTTTGGAAAGTTTGTGTTTGCTTCGATATGACAAAACATAGGTAAAAGTTATGCTGACTTTTTTTACATTTCAACTTGGGGGGGGGGGGATAACAAGCGGGTACCACAGGGCTCAGTCTTGGGCCCAGTGCTCTTCAACATTTTTATTAATGACTTGAACAAGGAGGTGCAGGGAATGCTTATCAGATTTGCAGATGACACAAAATTGGGTGGGATAGCTAATACCCTGGAAGACAGAAACAAACTTCAAAGTGATCTTGATAGACTGGAGCACCAGACTGAAAACAACAGAATGAAATTTAATAGGGATGAATGCCAAGTTCAACACCTAGGAAAAAGAAACCAAATACACAGTTACAAGATGGGGGATACTTGGCTCAGCAATACTCCAAACGAGAAGGATCTTGGAATTGTTGCAGATCACAAGCTGAATATGAGCCAACAGTGTAATGCAGCTGCAAAAAAAGCAAATGCTATTTTGGGATGCATTAATAGAAGTATAGTTCCCAAATCGTGTGAGGTACTGGTTCCCCTCTAGTCGGCCCTGGTTAGGCCTCATCTTGAGTATTGTGTCCAGTTCTGGGCACCATACTTCAAGAAGGATGTAGACAAGCTGAAGGGAGTTCAGAGGAGGGCAACGAGGATGGTGAGGGGTCTGGAAACAAAACCCTATGAAGAGAGACTGAAAGAACTGGGCATGTTTAGCCTGGAGAAGAGAAGATTGAGGGGAGACATGATAGCACTCTTCAAATACTTAAAAGGTTGTCACACAGAGGAGGGCCAGGATCTCTTCTCGATCATCCCAGAGTGCAGGACACAGAATAATGTTCTCAAGTTACAGGAAGCCAGATTCTGGCTGGACGTCAGGAAAAACTTCCTGACTGTTAGAGCAGTATGACAATGGAAACAGTTACCTGGGGAGGTTGTGGGCTCTCCCACACTAGAGGCATTCAAGAGGTAGCTGGATAACCATCTGTCAGGGATGCTTTAAGGTGGGTTCCTGCATTCAGCAGGAGGTTGGACTCGATGGCCTGGTAGGCCCCTTCCAACTTTACTATTCTATGATCATGCCTGTACCACTTTTGACCTACCAGTCTGAACAGAGTCCACTACATAAACCTTGTGGCCAGCTCTATGTGTTCACCAACTCTCTTGGGGTTTGCAATCCTAGACAGGCAAGGTCTAAAGAAGAAAACTATCCGAACAGTTGTGTCATCCCATTTCCTCTTTCTAGGAAGAACAACTGTTTTATGTCCTGAAATATAACTGCCAAAGGCTTATAAAAGTGAAGAAGAGACAAAGCGTTTCTTCTGTACTGCCGCACCACAGATGATTGCAGAAAAACCACCCCATTTTTCAAAACATTGTAATCAAAGGCACTAGGAACTTGATCCAACTATCTCAGGTTGTGGGTGTATGGGGGCAGAACACCACTGTTGCAGAGTGCTCTGCTCCATGGTTCCTGAGCAAAACTGGGCAACATAGTCAGAATTTTTTTGGATCTCTGCATAGGTCTGGGGATCCTGGAGAAATTTGAGACAGACGAAAATGAGTTCAGATTTCTAAGAATCCAACCTGTGGAATCCGCGGTGGTCTGGTCTGGCCTCCCCAGGCAACATGGAGTCTGTGGGATATAACGGTTTGTTTGCTTTTTTACTTTCCCAAACTTTACCCCAAAATTATGCAAATATATTCACAGGAAAATATGCACTTTTCTCCAGAGACATATGCCATGCTGGAAAATATACGTGGGGAAAAGTTGGATGTAATGGGGGACAATACACTAAACATTAAATGCTAACATAAATTGTGTAAATTTTTGTGAACGTTCTGATGGAATTATTTACATATTGTTCCACCTAATTGGGGGGAAATTGAATCTGTCTGTGAATGGATGCAAGAACGAATGACACTGTAAAATCCACAAAACACACACAAGATGGATTTCACATAATCTGGACATCCCTACATAGGTCATGCAACTGAATGGCTACGACGGTTATTAAATTTAGTGCACTATGCATCCAGATGCTACGGATCAGTGATTCCTGTGCTGTTGTTGAGTTGGGAATGCCTGTTCTAGTCCCAATAACTGCTGAAGTGATGATGAGCTTCTCCTAGGGTCAGTTTTGCTTTTTGTCGCAAGCAAATTTTCAAAAATCTCAAGTTCTTTCCATCCCGAAAATACAGACATTTGTGGATTCGGTAAATATTTGTGGATTCGGTAAATACGAAATTGAAAAGAAATTGTCACCCATCTCCACAGGCCGAATTCAATTGGTACCACTATTCCCAGATGGGAGCATGTCCCTGCCTGCTGTAAGGCCTGTAAAAGATGAAGAGCCTGACTGATAAAAAAGCAGTGGCAACCAACATGGCTGAATGCACAGGTATTCAACCCCAGACTTTTTAAAAGCAAAGCACTCAAAGCCCTGGGCTCGGATGGATAAATCTGACCATTTGGGTTTCTCTCACATTTGAACATTTTAACTAAAAGTTCTTTCAATCCTCAGAATGATGAAATCTGCAACTTTAGGTCAATTCATCTAAAAAAAGGAACTGAAATGAAATTCTCAGCCACCCCTAGCTTCTCCTACTGTCTCTGCACCTTTCAATTCAAAAGTATTACATAGGGTTTGATCTGACAATAGCGATAAATTCATGCTTTCAACTGTAGGGCACACATCAACTGTAGAAAGGTTTAGAGCTATGAGGAGAGGGCATCAGTATATACCAGAGCAAAGAGGGGGTTAACTTCTCATCTTCACCAAGGCAGCACCATTGAACTACCACATCAAAGCAGAGGTTTCCGACCTTGACCTCACTCCTGTAATTTTTCTTTTCAGCCTTTCTTTTCTTTTTCAAGAAAGCTGTTGTTGCAAAATGTAAATAACCATGTAAGTTTAGTCTTGTTTGGACAATGTTGATTCTGTACAGATATTGGAGCTGAGAGTGTGGGGAGGATATTACCAACCCCGACCCAGACTTAAATTCTTATAGTGTTTCACTCCTATTCACCAAAGCATCCTGCTTGTCATTCCAGGACAAACAGAATGTCATCACAAAGAACCTCGAAGGTGGGCCTTCTCTGTAGTGGCACCCAGCCTCTGGAAAACCCTCCCTTCTGTGGTTTGGGAGGTGGCAAATATAACATCTTTCGAATGCCTCCAGAAAAGACATCTTTTCAGACAAGCTTTCCCTGGAGTATAACTTCTTCTGGTTTTATATGATTTTTTTTAAAAAATTAAGTTTTAAATTGACCTTTGTATACTATGGTTTTAATTGTGAACTGCCCAGAAAGCCTTGGCTGTTGGGCAGTATACATATGTAATAAATAAATAAATATGCCAGCTCCCCTGAAACCCATATGGGCAACAGCCTGATGGGAAAGAGGAGGGCTTACTTGATCAATTGTTATTAGCAGCCATGCAAGTTGCGAACAGTTTGGCAAGATGATTGATGATTTCTCCATACAGCTGCCAGGAGAACTGACTGGGAGAACATTGGCGGAGGAGCTGAGCAGTTGCCATGGACTCTGGGCAATGGAGTTGTTTTTGCTGAGTTTGTTTTCCTTGACCATAGGCACCGTAGTTTTAATGGAACATGCAATCCACAGAAAGCTATTAATTAGTTCAACCTTCCCCAATTTGATACTTTCTAGATGGACTACAGCTCCTATCAGTCCCAGCCAGCCTGGATGATGGAAGCTATAGTACAAATATTCTGAAGGGCACCCGGTAGAAAAATCAACAAGAAAACCAATTCGCTTCCATGTTCCTTTTAACCCTGCATTCTTTATGCCCACATTGTGTCTTGAGGCTGTAACTGATTTCAATGGCACATCTATTCTCCTCTCAGTTGTCTCCAAGGCGTTTAGGAACAAGGTCAACATTGGCAGCCATTACTACTAATAATCTATATAATAATTGGAATTATCAAAGTGCTTTCCATGCTCTACTGTGTTTGCCCTCATAGCAGCTTTGTGAGAAACTACACTATTACTCCCATTTTAAACATAAGGAAATAAAACCAAAAAGCAGTCCCTTGCCCAAGGCCAAGGAATGATGGCAGATGCTGAACTCGAACCCAGGCCTCCCATATCTATGTCTAAATCTCTGTTCACTAGAGGGAAGGCAAGGGGGGCAGTGGCCCTCATCTGTATTCCAGACCATGTGATTATTCCTCAGAGCATTTGTATCTCGGGTCAGTCACTGAGGTATAAATATTGACTATTGTTGAAAACAATGAAATGGACTTATACTAGATAGGCATACCAAAGACACAAATCCCTTTGCTGAAGAAAATAAAACCAAGGAGCAATTCATCATGTGTTGGTAACACTGCTATAGTTATAATGAGGTATTTAAATAAATCACAATCACAATAAATCAGCTATGGGCAACTACTGGGCCCTCCAGAAGTTTTAGAATACATCTCCCATGATCCCTCATATTGGCTCACTGGCTAAGGCTGATAGGAACTGTAGGCCGAATATCTGGAGGGCCACAAGTTGCTCATTTCTGCAATAAATGCTCTTAAGCACAATTCTTTTTTACAATTCACCTCAGCCTACATCCTAGGAAAGGATTGCTGAATGAGCCCACCACAGACATTTCTTGCTCACTTGTGCTGAGTGGCACCATGTCCACACCGTCTATAAAAACATCCAAATAATTTGACCAAACTTGTTTGCTGGGTAGTTTGCCTTACTCTTTGGCATATTTAACCCTGTAAACATCTGCAGTTTGGCATGGTTTTGGCACTCTCTCTGACTGGCTTTCTACTGATGGGTTGAATGCTGCTTAGGAATTCCATTTTTATATTTTATAGCTTGAACAATTTCAGTTATTAGGTGATTAATAAAATACATACATGCATACATACAATGATATATCAGGCCCCCACAAAATTCTGTTGATCTAAACCAGCCTTCCCCACTGGTGCCTTCCAGATGTTGCAGACTACAAAAACCATCACCCCCAGCAAACCAATAGCCCTGCTGACTGGGTAGGATGGGAGGTATAGTCCAACACATCTGAAGGGCACCAAGTTGCAGAAACCTGACCTAAACAAGTTCCCACGGAGCAATTCTCTTTTTTTATATCGCCCCAGGGAACTGCAGGGAATGCAAAATAGAAAGCTGAAAAATTATTAAGCTATCATTGGTCCCTCTCCTTGAGCAAACTGCTGCTAATCCAATCTTCTGGATTTATTGAAAAAATACCAAAAAAGACAAGAAGGACTTTATTTTTAAATTAAAATCAAAGGTGATTCAATACTGAATGCTTTCACAGTACACGGATCAGAAATTGGGTAACTTCAGAAAGTCTAACCACCTCGTCTGTAATAACAGCCTGTCTCCCAGTGGGGTCCCTAGACTAATGCAGTAAAAATCATGGCTGCACAGGACTGAGCATAATAAAAGCTGGGCCTGAACCTGTTTTTAAACCTATCTCTCATGCTGTTGCTTATGTATGCAAGGTAAATTAGTCTCTCCATCATTGACAGTTATGCAAAGCTGGAGTCTCTGTGGGAAACATTTGCTTTCTTGTCTACTTCTTCAACTTGTATGTTTCCTGAGCTCTTATACACCTAACCTAATAGCTATAAGTAGGGCAATAAAGTGGCATAAAGTGAGGGAAGGGCATTAAAGTAATCAGATCCCAACTTGTTTATTTAGCCGTGCTTCTTAATGACAGACCTTCGTACCAGGCAAAGCCTGTGGCAAAGGAACATCACGGGAGCAGTTTCCCCACACCCATCTCCGCCCTGAAACTCTAGAGGGCTTCTCTTCTCATGTAAAGTTTTTAGAATTCAAGTCCTTCATAGTCATCTTGTCATGAAACTGACTTGTGTGCTCCTTCCAATATATGATCCTTGTGGCAAGGCTTGCAGCAATGCTAGAGTGCTTTTCCAAAGATAATGGCAGTAAGAACACAGAGAACAAGATGGCAGCCTCAATTAAAGCTTCAGGACTGCAACCTCATCTTGTCCAGCCAGTATGGGATCGATGGGAGTTGAAGTCCAACCACATCTAGAAGACACCAGATTGGTAGGCTGCTTTAGTGTATAATCCTGCACCAGCTATTGGTGAGTTCCATGTCTTGGTTTGGGCTGGACTTCAAATAAACACATAGCAAGGAACCCCAGGGCTGAATTCAACTAACAACTTTTCCTGTGTCATCTTAGCTCGTCATCACACAGGGGGAAATCACGGTTCCTTACCATTGTTTCTCCGCTCCTGTGTTCGTCCCTCATTATTTCCTCTTCTACCCAGAGGGGAAAGAGGAAGCAAACAAAGACCACGTGGCCCATTCAGGGCCATTTTTATCGCACCACTTTTCCTGCAGACAGCAGTTCGCAGCACATTCCGTTTTTTAAAAAAGAAGTGGGATTAAAAGGAGTCTGTTTTGTGACAGGACAATGAGCCGAAGGAGCAGGAGGCACACAGGAGGTGGATGACATCATCTAAAGGAGGGCGCAATAAAATGCTCATCTGATGAACCTAGTCAATGGATGTACAGTAGTATTCTGAATAAAATTTCAATAGCTGTGAAATGTGATAGAAGATATATTGGATAACTCTGGCAATGTAATACATAGAATCATAGAATCATAGAATCATAGAATAGCAGAGTTGAAAGGGGCCCACAAGGCCATCAAGTCCAACCCCCTGCTCAATGCAGGAATTCACCCTAAAGCATCCCTGACAGATGGTTACCACAATGTCCATAGGTAAGATGATCTCACTGACAACAGGATTCACTCAGTAGATCTAGTGCAGATTTAACATTATCTGGGCTTAGGTGATCAAGAGAATGCTGAAGAATTTCTGTCAGCATCCTACCTACCTAAAGCCCAGGAAGTGAGGTGAGAAGGTGCACTATTCTGTGACCAATCCTGCTCCCTTAATTTCAGAAAGAATTATATTAGTCAGGCTTCTGTGTTTGCTATTTTTATCCTAATAAGTATCACAAGAATATTTCAAAGCCTTATAATCACGTAACTGCTACAAGTAGTAGTAGTAGTAGTAGTAGTATAATAGTAGTAGTAGTGGGAAGAGGACAAGGTGACTAGAGGTACTTTAAGAATGGAAATGCTCAACTGCAAAGTTTCCTCTCTTCTGTCTTTATAGAAGAAACTTGTTTGAGAAAAAGTTTTATCTGTCGGTTTATGGCCACTATAGGCATATATAGCTATTTTTATGGCAGAAAAGGCAATCGATCTAAAGCAAATAGTGATAAGCTCTCTATTCTGAGAAGTCTCCACCTAGGTATCTTGACACTGGAAAGCCCCACAACCTGATAAGAAGGGAGAACAGTTGAACCTTCAAAAAAAAATGAAGAAGGTAGTTTCATAGGGTAAAACGAATCAAATGGAGAACCTTTTCAGCAACACAAATACTTCATGCATGTCTGTACTAAATCCAAAAGGTGTCCCAGTATCTCCCCAAGCATTTAAACTTATGGCCCTCATCAAACTGTAAACCATCCAGAATGGACAGTACTTTCACTCATAACACATCTGGCTAATAGTGATCGAGGAACTTGGCTTCAGCATCCAGAAAGATTAAGAGGTGAACTCAGAAAAATAATTTCTGCATGTTTAATGACAAATCTAAAATGAGTCATTAATGTTTTTCACAGAGCACGTGACAAACGTTTATTTTGCCCTAACCCAACAATCCAGATAAATAGGGTACGATTTTCCCATATTGGGGGATGGAGATACAATTACTTATCAGGGTAGCCAACAAGAAGGGAAGAAACAGCACTCTGTTGTTTTGCACTGCAGAGTGTGCTATTGCTATGAAGATAGAATCTGATACTGACTAGCTACTGAGGTAAGCTGAGGAGGTCCATAAAGCTCAATTGAGATCAGTTCAGTTGAGAACTCTGTGAACCATCCAACTCAATTGAGGTTTATTTGATTGATTGATTGATTGATTGATTGCATTTCTATACCGCCCAATAGCCGAAGCTCTCTGGGCGGTTCACCAACTTAACAGACTTTCTGAATTTAAAAAAGCTATAAAGACTGATCTCTTCCGGCAGGCCTACCCAGTCGAGTTTTAAGAAGTCTGACTGTTATTTGAATAATGTATTAGTTTTATATGTTTTTAATCAGTTTTATGTATCTTATAGTATTTTTGTATTTGATGTTTTTCCCCACCTCGATCCAGAGGGAGAGGCGGTTAAGAAATAAATAAAAGATATTATTATTATTATTATTATTATTATTATTATTATTATTATTATTATTATCTCAATCAGCACAACTGAGACCTCTGTGAACCATTCAACACATACCTATCCAGCAGCCCCTAGTAAGTGAACAAGATCTTATGAATTGCTAACACAGAGAGGGTAGTCTCCAGCTAACACATGGACCACAGCCTGCAGTTATGAACATCTTCCATGTATTCTGGGCAGGTGGTGTCTGTACATCAGGAGTGTTGAACTTCAGGCCCGTTGCCCACCCCTGGACCACCTGGGGTCCCAATCCTGCCACCCAGGGCTCCCTAGATGGCCACACACCCTTCCCCTTCCCCACCAAATGCTTATTTATTTATTTATTTATTTATTTATTACATTTTTATACCGCCCAATAGCCGAAGCTCTCTGGGCGGTTCACAAAAATTAAAACCACAGTAAAACACCCAACAGTTTAAAACACAATTACGAAATACAGTATAAAAAGCGCAACCAGGATAAAACCACACAGCAAAGTTGATATAGGATTAAAATACAGAGTTAAAACAGTAAAATTTAAATTTAAGTTAAAATTAAGTGTTAAAATACTGAGTGAATAAAAAGGTCTTCAGCTGGCGACGAAAGCAGTACAGTGTAGGCGCCAAGCGGACCTCTCTGGGGAGCTCGTTCCACAACCGGGGTGCCACAGCGGAGAAAGCCCTCCTCCTAGTAGCCACCTGCCTCACTTCCTTTGGCAGGGGCTCACGGAGAAGGCCCCCTGTAGATGATCTTAAGGTCCGGGTAGGTACATATGGGAGGAGGCGTTCCTTCAGATAACCTGGCCCCAAACCGTTTAGGGCTTTAAATGTCAATACCAGCACTTTGAATTGGGCCCGGACCTGGACTGGCAGCCAATGAAGTTGTAAAAGGACTGGCGTAATGTGATCTCGCCGGCCAGTCCCTGTTAATAACCTTGCTGCCCTGTTTTGCACCAGTTGAAGTTTCCGGACCGTTTTCAAAGGCAGCCCCACGTATAACGCATTGCAGTAATCCAAACGAGAGGTTATCAGAGCATGGATAACTGTAGCTAAGCTATCTCTGTCCAGATAAGGGCGCAGCTGGTATATCAGCCTGAGCTGATAAAAGGTGCTCTTTGCCACTGAGTTCACCTGTGCCTCAAGTGACAGTTCTGGATCGAAGAGCACCCCCAAACTACGGACCCGATCCTTTAGGGGGAGTGCAACCCCGTCCAGGACAGGGCAAACATCACCTCGCCGGACAGAAGAACCACCCGCTAACAGTACCTCCGTCTTGTCTGGATTGAGTTTCAGTTTATTAGCCCTCATCCAGTCCATTACCGTGCCCAGGCACTGGTTCAGAACAGCCACTGCCTCACCTGGGTTTGATGAAAAGGAAAGGTAGAGCTGGGTATCATCCGCATATTGATGACACCTCAGTCCACATCTCCGGATAACCTCCCCCAGCGGCTTCATGTATATGTTAAACAGCATAGGGGATAAGATAGAGCCCTGTGGAACCCCATGGCTTAGGTGCCACGGCACAGAGCAATAATCCCCCAGCACCACCTTCTGGAATCGGCCATCCAAGTAGGAGCGGAACCACTGCAACGCAGTACCTCCAACTCCCAGCTCAGACAACCTATCCAGAAGGATACCATGGTCGATGGTATCGAAGGCCGCTGAGAGGTCCAGGAGAACCAACAGGGTCGCACTCCCCCTGTCTCTCTCCCGACAGAGGTCATCCCACAGGGCGACCAAGGCAGTTTCTGTTCCAAAACCAGGCCTGAAGCCCGATTGAAATGGATCTAGATAATCCGTTTCATTCAAGAGTGCCTGGAGTTGTCCTGCAACCACCCGCTCAAGCACCTTGCCCAGGAAAGGGATATTAGCCACCGGCCTGTAGTTGTTAACATCTTCCGGGTCCAGATTAGGCTTCTTCAGGAGTGGTCTAATTACCGCCTCTTTTAAAGAGGCCGGCACCACTCCCTCTCTCAAGGAGGCATTTACAACCTCCTGGACCCAGCCGGCGATCCCCTCCTTATTTGATGTAATGAGCCACGAGGGGCAAGGGTCAAGCACACAGGTGGTCGACCGGACTTGGCCAAGCACCTTGTCCACATCCTCGGGCCTCAATAACTGAAACTCATCCAATAAAACTGAACCGGACGGCGCTCTGAACACCTCTACTAGTGGAGCTGCATTAAGTGTGGTGTCCAATTCATGACGAATCTGAGCGACTTTATCTTCAAAGTGCCGTGCAAATTTGTCACAGCGTGCTACCGAGGGTTCCACCATCTCTCGCCCTGGCCCAGAGTGTAACAGGCCGCGAACCACCCGGAAAAGCTCCGCCGGACGACACTGAGAGGACGCAATGCTGGTGGAAAAGAACTGCCTCTTTGCCACCCTCACCGCCACAGAGTAGGCTCGATAGTGAGCTCTAACCCGTGTTCGATCAGACCCAGCACGAGTCTTCCTCCACCTGCGTTCTAGCCGTCTCCCCTCTTGCTTCATCGCCCTCAGCTCAGGTGTATACCAAGGAGCTGACCGGGCTCTGCTCAGAGGGAGAGGACGCTTGGGAGCGATCGTGTCAACCGCCCGAGTCATCTCTGCATTCCACAGAGCGACCTGGGCTTCGACAGGAGCACCGGCCATATCAGCAGGAAAATCCCCCAGAGCCCTCTGGAATCCATCGGAGTCCATTAGCCTCCGGGGGCGGACCATTTTAATAGGCCCCCCACCCTTGCAGAGGGGAAAGGCCGCCGAGAGTCTAAACCTCAGTAGGAAGTGATCTGACCATGACAAGGGGGTAGATGTTAGTTCCCCCACTTCCAGATCACCATCCTCCTGCCCAGTCGAGAAAACCAGATCAAGCGTGTGTCCCTTTGCGTGTGTTGGGCCGATGACATGTTGAGACAGCCCCATGGTTGTCATGGCAGCCATGAAGTCCTGAGCCGCTCCAGAGACAGCAGCCTCGGCATGGAAGTTGAGATCCCCCAGAACCACCATCCTGGGGGTTCTCAACACCAGGTCCGAGACAACCTCCGTCAGCTCAGGCAGGGAGACTGTGGGGCAGCGGGGTGGACGGTACACCAGCAGAATCCCTAATCTGTCTCGAGTACCCAACACACAGTACAGACACTCAAGATCAGCACTCGACTGAACAGGAAGCCTAGAGAGGGAGATTGTATTCCTATAGACCACGGCAACCCCCCCTCCCCGGCCCTCGAGTCTGTGCTGGTGCTGCACCGAGTACCCAGGAGGGCAGAGCTGGGTGAGAGCAACCCCTCCCAGTTCCCCCACCCAGGTCTCAGTGATGCATACCAGGTCAGCCCCCTCATCCACAATCAAATCATGGATGAGAGAGATTTTGTTTTGGACTGACCTGGCATTCAGCAGCAGCACCACCAGACCCGAGAGCAAGCTGATAAGGCCGCCAGGAACCATCTGGTTGGGGGAAGAACTAGAAGAGGGGATAGCTGTAAGGAATCTGTCCCCTCTTCTCCTCATCTGGCCTGTTCCTCCCCCAGCACCATACCTCCCCCTACCCGTGACCACAGTTATGCAGGCACCCCCATATTCCCCAGAGCTCCCCAGGCACATATTAAAAATTATTTAAAAATTGATTAAAAGTTTTTAAAAAATTGCTGTTGGTTGCTGGTCGGCTGGTGTTCTTCAAAACAGGGTTCTTCAAAACAGGGTGGCTCCTCTGTGCGACGCGGTGCCGCACTCTGCGCGTCGCCGAGGCGCGCGCCGAGGCGCTGCCTCTGGCCGGCTGGAGCTTTACCTGGAAGCAAGGCGGGGCACTAGTCAGCAGATGTTCAGCAGCTGGGGGAAAGAGACTGCAGAGCCCAGGCTCCTGCAGCCCCAAGGTCTTCTCTCCCCACTGCAAGCAGCAAGCACACCCCACCTTCCCCTGGCCGGCTGGAGCTTTACCTGGAAGCAAGGCGGGGCACTAGTCAGCAGATGTTCAGCAGCTGGGGGAAAGAGACTGCAGAGCCCAGGCTCCTGCAGCCCCAAGGTCTTCTCTCCCCACTGCAAGCAGCAAGCACACCCCACCTTCCCCTGGCCGGCTGGAGCTTTACCTGGAAGCAAGGCGGGGCACTAGTCAGCAGATGTTCAGCAGCTGGGGGAAAGAGACTGCAGAGCCCAGGCTCCTGCAGCCCCAAGGTCTTCTCTCCCCACTGCAAGCAGCAAGCACACCCCACCTTCCCCTGGCCGGCTGGAGCTTTACCTGGAAGCAAGGCGGGGCACTAGTCAGCAGATGTTCAGCAGCTGGGGGAAAGAGACTGCAGAGCCCAGGCTCCTGCAGCCCCAAGGTCTTCTCTCCCCACTGCAAGCAGCAAGCACACCCCACCTTCCCCTGGCCGGCTGGAGCTTTACCTGGAAGCAAGGCGGGGCACTAGTCAGCAGATGTTCAGCAGCTGGGGGAAAGAGACTGCAGAGCCCAGGCTCCTGCAGCCCCAAGGTCTTCTCTCCCCACTGCAAGCAGCAAATGCTTCATGTTATTTCCCCCCTTTCCAAAAGGTTGGAATACTTCTTCTTAGGCTTTGTCAGTGGCAGTAGGGGTTTCAAGCCAAAATATGCCAGTATTATTGCACATGTTTGTATATGTTGCCATGCCTCTTTTGCCTCTGACCCGCCCATCACAGGAATGTAGGCCCCTGAAAGCTTATCCAAAACTGAATTCAGCCCTTGAGTTGAAAGAGGTTTGACACCGTGCTGTACAAGAAAGGCATAGGCTGCTGGACACCTGAGTGTGGGATCCTTCCCTGCTATGGCATGCTGTGGTGTGGTAGAGGGGAAGTCTCTATATGCACAGCTCAATTAGTATATAGCACGTGGGACCTGGATTGAAACAAGTGGACACAGCTGCTCCCAATGTCTCTCTATGTACGCTAGGCAGGAACTGGTTTGCATCTGATCTTACTCAACATGGCAACTAAAGAAATGTTTTTAATTGGCTGCCACAAAATATTGTGCTACTGTTTAATAAACTCCATTGGCTAACGGTCTGCGTCCAAGACAAGTTCTAGGTTGTGAACCGCCCAGGGAGCTTCAGCTATTGGGCGGTATAAAAATGCAATAAATAAATAAATAGGTTCAGGTTTTGTGGGATTTGGATATTTAAAGGAAAGTTGAATGAAAAGGGTGTTAAAGGAATGCTAAAAGAGGATAAGGAGATTGCAGAGGAGCTGAATGAATTCTTTGTATCTTCATTTTGAAAGATGTAGGGCAGACATCTGCGCATAGGCATGGACATATCTCTGAATTTTGGCTTCTTATTATTCCAAACTTAAGTTTGGCCCATTCTGAACTTTGGAGTTGTTGTTTTTAAGTTCACATGAATATTTTTATGCATGTTTCTCCAAATACTTACATTTTATATGCAATTTTGCCTAATATGCATATTTTGTAAGCCATTTCCCCATTAATGATTTTAATGTTATTTTCATGAATATATACATCTTAGTTTGCACTTTCTCCATATAGACACATTTTTAATTCAGTTTTTTTTAATTGGAGAAGTCCTTTGCAAATTTCTGAGAAGTGCAGATTTTGAAGTATAATTGAGTTTTGTTTCAGGAGTGATGTATTTTATTTATATATTTATTTATTGCATTTATATCCCACCTTTTTTCCTCCAAGGAACCCAAGGCAGCATACATAATCCTCCTCTCCTCCATTCTATCCTCACAACAAAAACCCTGTGAGGTGGGTTGGGCTGAGAGCCTGTGACTGCCCCAAAGTCACCCAATGAGCTTCCATGGCCAAGTGGGGACTAGAACCCATATCTCCCAACTCCCAGTCCAACACTCTAGCCACTACACTAGACCCTTCAGTTGCTATGCCCTGATGGGTCATGTCACACACACCCAAAGGATACACCTGACTGGTTCAGATTTCTGTTACTCAAAAAGTAAAGAAAGAAAAATGATTTAAAATGATGTGCTGTGGAGTGGGCGTGCTGCTACTGCTGCATTTCTTTTTGCCAGCAGAGGGCTATTATTTGGGTGCAGCTTGCTTGTCACCTGATAGATGCCTTTCCCTATGTGGATTTTGACCCCCTCAAGCTGTGCTGCTTGAAAGAGGAAATCTGACCCATGGATTCTGTAATGAAACAGCTTTTCTCAAGTCACACAGATTCCACAGACTGCCGATCAGGTGTTGTTGTTGTTGTTTTTTAAAAAAAAACTTTCGGGGAAAATATGCAAATTTAGTTGTAGAAAAATATGTATTTTTTTTAAAAAAAAAAAGCTCAAAATGTGCATTTTCCCCATAAGCTAAAGCAAGAAAATGTGCATTTTGGGAGGAAATTTTGGCATTTTTGCAAGTGCAGAATTCTGTCAATATGAATTTGTGCAAATACAAATTTGTGGAAATTGGGGAAAAAATATGATTCCACCAATAAGTGGATGATGAAATGAAAGGCACCTGACAATCCACAAAGCACAGGCAGAACAGATTTTGCAAATTCCACATATCTCTAGTTGCTGCTCAAAGGGACAAAGAAGAGCATGCTGGGTTAGAGGGCTCCTCTCAGGCTCCTTGGAGGAGGTCTGTACTCACCCACTGGGCCTCTCTGCTCTTGCAGCAATCCAATCCCCCCTGCTGCACAAGAGATGTCTGCCTTTTGCCAGCAGCAGGGGAGGAGGAGGAGGAGGAGGAGATGACTCTGGCCTTTGCTAGACCTAACGCATATTCCAGTATGGAGGAGGGGTGATCTTGCGTTGTGAATAACACAAGATCCCGCCCTCATGTACACGTCAGGCAAGGCAACCTCAACAAGAGAGCCGTCGCGCCTGCCATTTTTAAAAAATACCTTTAAAGGGTCGGCTGCACACAAGCAGAGGAGCGATGAACAGTAAGGGTTTTTTTAAAAAAAATGATTCCCCCGCTCCCCCCACCCTGCCCCCAATGGGCACAGTGCTCCTGGGGAGCACTGTGCCCCATGCGCAGCTCCCGGCTTCACGCGAGTAATCGCGCAGAGCCAGGAAAAGCTGTGGAAATGGGCCACACACTCGCAGTCTCGGGCTAAGCTCGAGACTGTGGGAAAAAGCGGGGCCAAAGGGGTAGGATATATCCCGGGGCCAGGGAGGGTTGATCCCTGTCTGAGCCCGGGATCCCCTGTACGTCATCTGGACGCACAGGGACGATCCCAGGTATCATCCCTGGATGTTGCCTGGTCTAGCAAAGGCCTCTGTCACTCTTCCCGCCCCCCGCCCCCGAAACAAGTGTGTAGGGCTGGCTCACTGGCAGGGCAACAGGATTGGGGCTGCCAAAATTGTACCTTGCCTAGGAAAATACCTGGAGATGGCCCTTCTGGAAACTGAATTTTATCCATCCACAGCAGCCTCTTATATTCATGGAGCAGATTATCTACATGGGGAAAGCCATTTATAAGCACTATTTCACTATCTTGGCAAGGAGACATAATGATAGGATGGAAAAATCATACTAAATTATCCATCTATCTATCTATCAATATATACCTTCTATCTCCAAACACATTAGACAGTGTAGTAACAGCAACATTATTGTTTCTTTGCATAATGAAAATAAGGGGGAAAGAAAGCAATCATTTTAACAAGTGTTTATTTAACAACAACAGTGGCTTAAGCTTAATCCAGTTCAGATGGGTGTGTGTGTGTGTGTGTGTGTGTGTGTGTGTGTACACACCCTCCCTCCCTTTCATTTCCCTGCAAACTTGGTGATTTTATCTACCTCAACAACCAAGCTACTCTACCTTGTCATTTCAATTTTCACATATTTTCTGTTTGTGTATTAGTTCTATGATTCAACGAAATCTCATCTCTGCAAACCATTGCTATAAGCTACTGTCTGGAACAAAGCTCTTTCTAAAATTCAATCTCAAACAAAATGAAAAGAGGGAGTGGGGAGAGAAGCAAAAAAGAAAGAAAGAAATCACAAATGAGAAAGTGGACCACAACCAATCTTACGAGTCCCATTTTCGCAGGTTCTGCAAATTCTTTTTGATTCATCCACAACCCCGAGCTTCAAAAGCATGCAGCCACTTCTGCTACTGCAGAGTTAACGGCAACAAAAGGATTAAATATAATAAGATCTTCCAAGAAACACTGTAGATTGACGGAGCCAGTTGCTTGCTCAGCATCCAGCAATACTCAACCAGGGAGGAATGGAAATATAAAAGCAATGGGTTGGATCCAGACTTAAGTCATACTTAGAGATCCATTTATTTCAATGGGCATGCTGTAAGCATGACTACATCTAAGTCAAAGGTTACAAAATAAAAAAAAAGTATTTTAGTAAATATTTATTTTTTAGAATATTTCAAAGGTAATGTGAACAGCCGTCTCCCACCCAGGTCTCTCAACTCACTCATATCTTTCACTTCCCTCTCGATCCTTTTGACGTCTGCCAGTCCAGTAGTTAGGCAGTCTGCAGCAGCAGCTAGGGATGTAAGAGAAATTTGTTTCAGTTTGTTTTTGATCAGGATTTGCCCAGTTCACACCTCTTGGACCAAACATGAACTTGGACTCAATTTGCAGCCGAAGTCCATTCATTCCTGAGCTTGCAATGTGATTCGTGCACCCAAAAAATGCATTCAACAGCATGCATACATTTGAAAAAATGTGCATGAAAAACTATCATGCGTTTGAAAAATGTGCACAAATGCACTTTAATCAATGGGAGAAGAATCCGAACATTTCACTGATGTGCATGATTCATGTGTACATTTGGAAAAATATGCACAAAAATACCGCTGGATTTTCATTTGAAATGAAAACAGCAACCATACAATCTGATACAGATGAGTCCGAACGAACTTCTGGATGGAATTCAGAGAACTTCAGCATGCGGAGCACTGTCCTAGCCCCCCCCTTTTGGGTTCCCCATTAAAAGGAGCCATGAACAAAGCACAGGTCCAAATCTCATATAAATGACTCAATTCACACATAACAGCAGCAAACCATGGGTTAATTAATCCACAATATGCCAGGTTGTGTGGTGTGTGCATGCCACTGCTGTTTTGAAGACACAACCTCCGCTTGGCCTAATCGTAGGTTGCTCCATGACGTGCAAACCCAGACACTAAAGGTAATTCAGAGGTAAAACAACCCAAAGTAGCGTACGATTTGTAGGTTTGCCTCCATTACATGCGAATGGGCCCTCTGTCTCTGATGAAACTCCATATCCCTGACTTTTCCAAAGGGAGGGGGACTTCAGCCAACTCTGACATTGCATCAATCACTCCACCCTCCTGGAGTGCCATCTCTCCATAACCCCAGAGTCCCAATAAGCCCTTTCACCAGAGTTAGGCTGAGTGGAAGAAATATTACCTTTGTTTTCTTTCTTTTCTAAAGGCTTCCTGAAACTACTCACAAGTGGCACCTCAGACTAGCTATATAAAGTCCAGGATGGGTATTATTGTGCATGTAAAGAAAACAGGCTGTCAACAAAATTAGTTTGTGCTCATTTTCTACAGACTCCATCACCACATAATGAACTCTTAATGCAGAGACAACCAGGGCATCCTTTCCTAACATCAAAAGGAGATACCATTATCCATTTGAAGCAGAATAAAAATAACCGCTGGTAGAATAACACTTTTCTGTCTCTATCCTGGACATGGATTTGGCCCTTCCTACTCCAGAGCTGAATGGGAACTTGAGGGAAGTGACCCCACATTGCAGTGGGCTAATGGCTGGTCTGGGCTGGGGAGCAAGTTTCATGCCTTTTAAGGCAACACCACCTTCTTCCAGCTTCTGTGTACAAACGTGTGAGGCTAATTAGTTGACAACCTGGGGCTGAATAGGATTTGGGGGTGGGGAAGGCTAGGGTGGACTTTGACAGGCCTTGGGTACATGTCTTCGGCGTACCTCACACTCTTAGCAACAATGACTGACATAACTTTATTCAGTAAATTGGGTCATTTCATTTCGGTTACATCCGGAGGAGGGTGCGGCACCAAGGAGGTGTAAGAAGCTACCCTTGGGCCATGCAGGTGTCAGGACATTGCCATGATGACCAGTGGGGTGGGCTGAAGCAATCATTGGCCTCTTGGTCCACCTTATTGGTAAACAGGCAAGTAAAGAAACGGATTGACAACTGGTTGATCCAGTGCTTCAAGCCAGGGTGGTATCACCCAGATGGAGACAATGGATGACACCAGAAGTCTCCCAAGGTTAAGCAGACTGATCTTCTATATTATTGTTTGTCTCACTGAAGATCTAAGATCAGGCAAGTTTCTTTTTAAAAATAGTAATTTTAACATGTTGTTGTTATTGTTGTTATTTATCCTATCTGCTGTTCATCACTCCGAGATCTTGGATTTGAAGAAGTATACAAATATTGTAAATAAATAGGTTGTGACTCTTTGCCCAATTTATTTGTCTGGTGTCTTCAGAGTGATAATCACCATTTGGTAATACTTGATAGAAGAAGTCTCTAAGCAGAATTCTCAGTGAACTACCTAGAAGTTTTGCTTTCAGTCTCATGTCAAATAGTACTATGTATTTCAAAGAGTCCAAGTTGGTAAAGGTTTTCCTGTGTTGTAACAGGCACTATGAATTATTTCCTAGACAGACATTCCTGCACAAGCTCACTTCTCATGCCCAAAAGTGCATAAGATCATTTTGAAATTACAGCAATTACTCATATGGATAAAATGAAGGTGGAGGCGGGGGGAGAAAAATATTTAAATGGGTTTTTAGTTTCTACTAATACAATTTAGCCTCTGTAAATAAGGAAGAAGATATACCATCAAGTCATCCATCAGTTGTTTGCAAACCACCAGGAAAAGCTTTCTGGACCACAATGTGAAAACCTCTGATCTATTTATTCTGTAAATGTAAGCGCCTAGAGACCACCGGGCACATACACAGTTATCAAGATGCTGTGTGACGGGAAAAATAAAAATAAACATCCTAATGACACTGTATAACAGTATGTGGGTAAGGCATTTTACCCTTAAATTACATTACTAATGAGGTATATAAAGTGGCTCTAAATGGATTTAGGTCAAGCTGTAAGGCTGACCTTTTAGCAACTTATCGATTTTCAACAGTGATCTCGAATGTCATATACCAATAACAGAATTAAATGCTTCTCGTCAGCGGGGGGAGATAGGCCATTGACAATCTCATCTCACACATCAGCTTTCCATCCAGCTATGGATAATCTTAGATTTTTCAAATACAGAGCAGACATGCTCCTTTCTTCACCATCTTCGGAAACACCAAAACAATGCTCCAGGTCTAGTCAGGGATGAAAGGCCAACTTCCTGTAGGAAATAGAACTTCCGCAACCCTCTTGGAGAGTGTCGAGAGAAGGGACTTGTTTAAACAAGTCGGTGTTGAAGTCTTAGAAATGTGCTGGAAGCTACTGGATATTTTTGCCATACAAACTGTTTCCTGCATGAATTGGTTTTTGCCAGATTTGGATTTGTGATGCCAGCGTCTTCAGTGCTAATGCTGCAGCAGCAACAATCACACAGAGTAAGCAAGAGATGAGAAATTAAGTTATATATGTGCATTTGTCAACAAGCTCATAGATCCAGCACTAACCAAACAATATCCTGTCCCTATCCAATGGATGGGAGGGTAGCATTACTACAGGGAGTACCACATAATGATATTATGGACTGACTGTACACCAGAACAGAAATACTTTCACATGCTTCTGGACCATTTCCAAGTACAATTCAAAGGGCTGATGCGTATATTTAAAGCCCTATATGGCTCAGGACTCAGGTACCTGAAGGAATGCCTGCTCCCATACCAACCTATCCATGCACTTAAGTTACCTTTGCAGGCTGTGTTCCAGGCATCCCTACCAAAGACAGGGCCTTCTCAGTGGTGGAACCTTGTATGTACAACACGTTCCCTAGCGAGATTTGCCTAGCTTTAATATTGTCCAGCGCCAGGCAAAGACAGTGTTATTTTCCTAGGCTTTTTAATGCACTATTTAACACAATGCAACTTTTAGACATGGATTTTAGGAGTTTATCTTGATTTTGGAAACCATCCTATAAGCTTTGCTGGATGGTGAAATAAATAACATGAGAATATTACCATATGAATGTTGATAAAATGCAGTTGCCCTGTAATACGCTATGTGGAAGGTGAATAGTTGAATGGTAGTCTAGTTTGTTTCTCTTGTCATTGCTCTGTGTGTGTGTGTGTGTGTGTGTGTGTGTGTGTGTGTGTGTGTGTGTGTGTTTAGCCTCAGAGGGTAGTTGGTTTCTTATTTGATTACAATTAGCAATGGGTTGGAGCCCAGAGAAGATTAGCCAGATTCCAGGCTGCTTAGTATGTGGGCAGCTCAGAACAACAGGACATATTAATATACAAGAGATCCACTTGCTGGACTCTCAGCCAAGTTTCTAAGAGACTGAAAACACCCACTGTACAAAATCCACTTTTTACTATTTTACCTGCATCAAAGCCTCCCTAAAGAGAACAAGAATTGACAGATTCAACCATCAAATAAAAAATGCAAGGCCTCTCTGACTTCTGCATGATTTAATAAAAATATTGCACAACATTTCAGCCAGGATTTTTGCCTGCTTCTTAAGGAGAAATTGTCACAAAGTAGCTTTGCCTACAAGGGTTTGGGGAGGAGATGGATAATACCAACTAGAGATACCCATTCTTCTTTTTAATTATTAGGATCGTCCACTGAAGCTGGAGACAGTTAATAGGGTGTGTCCCCACCTCTAGGTGCTAAAGGTGGTATCATAGAAGCAACATTGCCCATAGTACATACAATTATCTCATTATCACATTGGACATAGATTTGTAGTGTATCTAACCCCTGCAAAAAAAAAAAAAAAAACCTGTTTGACCATAGGTACTCCAGGCTGATTCAGAATGATTCAGGTTGGATCGGGTCTGATGTATTTCAGAGCAGTTTAGACTGATCCCACCGTGCAAGTTTAGACTGATCCCCCTGCTCCTTACCTGGACCCATGATTAGTGCCCGCAGCCACCCACACCTCTTCACAGGAGTCACCATTTTTAAAATGGCAGGGGGCTCACACAGTGGGGGAAGCATGAGCGGGGAACAAGTTCTGCAAGCCCTCTGTCCCTTACCTGGACCTGCCATGAGCATCCACAGCTGTACAGGCCCCTTCAAGGGAGTCACCATTTTAAAAATGGTGACTCCCTTGATGAGGCCCAAACGGCTATGAGTGCTCACAAAACAGGGTGCTCAGCAGGCACCCAGGGAAGCTGGGCATTGTCTGTCTGGTCCATCAGATGTCCGAATAATTTGGACATCCAAATCTCGCTACAGATCCAGAGCAGGATGGATCCAGGCCAAGGTGGATAGCGGCCAGTTCGGAAGTTCTGAATCGGCCTCTGAAGCAGATAGTGGGATCTGTGCATAGCCCTAGTCTGTACTCAAAGGGCAATGATGCTTCCATCATAACACTTTGAACTCTCTTTCTCTTTTTTTAAATGGTCTGACTGCGGCATAACTATATATATATATAATATATATATATATATATATTAATTTGACCCCTAAGTAAGTAGGCCTTTTTTCATAGATCCTTGAGACAAATTGTCTTTACAACCCACTCGCTACAGCTTGTCAATATTCTTAGAAGGTTTCTGACTCAGACTAAGTCCTGAATCCAATATTTTGGAACATGCAGTAGCTTCCCAAGCTACGTTTTCAAGCCTAACAATGATCAAGGCCACTCCTCAGGATACATTTTGTAAACTAGAATAAGATCCCGAGGGTAGGGGGCACTTATTAATGTGAGTTAGTTGAGAAGTAGAATGTATAGCTAAGAAATAAGAGGAATGTTATGTTCTGTATGTGTATGATTTATCATGTGTTTAATAATAATAATAATAATAATAATAATAATAATAATAATAATAATAATAATGCAGGAATCCAGCTATAGAAGTGGTTAGATGCTGGCTGGGGCATGCTGAGACTGAGAATTGTAATCCAAAACATCTGGAGGACATCAGGTTCAGGAAGGCCAGGAAAAGGAGATTGCAGAGAAGCTGAATGCATTCTTTGCATCTGTCTTTGCTACAGGAGGGGAGTATGAAGAACTGAGGCAAACGGTGGTAACAACAGATGATGTTCCAGACCGGGTGGGGTGGGGTGGATAGCACATGGCCCACAAATCCTCCCCTGGCTTTTCTTTCTTTCTTTTTTGCAGACCCAGCACCCTCCCACCCCAATTTGTCACCAAAATTCAGAAGCGTTCAAAGAAGCAGCAATTTTACTGTTCAACAAGGCACGCTCCCCATAGGCATCAGAGAGACAATTCTGCTTTAAAACATGGTGTGAAGTTCCTGTGCGCCTTATTTAACGGCAAAATCATATATTTTTCACTGCTGCCCTGCCACCAAATTTCAGTGGCAAATTCAGCAGCATGATGGCAATTTGAGGCAGGGTGCAGCCCCCACTGGCAAATTGGCCCCTAGAGTGATGGACATTGCCCACCCTTCTCCTAGATCTTATTGACAAATTGAAAACAAACAAGTCACCATGTCCAGATGGTATCCATCAGAGAGTACTTAAAGACTCAAAGGTGAAATTGCTGGTGTTCTAACAAAAATATGTAAAAGATCTCTAAGCTTAGCATTCTCTGCCAATTGCTGTGGCAGAGAACGAGAAAGTGGACAATGCAACACCAATCTTCAAAAAGGGGCCCAGAGGGTCCAGACAACTGCAGGACAGTTAGTTTAATGTCTGTTCCAAGTACATAGATGGAAAGGTGCTATTAAATATAGAACTATCAAACATATAGAAGGTTAAGTCTTGCTGAAGAAGAATCAGCATTGCTTCTACAAAGGTAAGCACTGACTCAATGTAGCATGAAAAATGGTCCTCAGTCATTTTCATCAGTGAGCAACTTCTGTCCATAATGAGCAGTTCTTTCCAAGCATTTTATGCATTCACCATATGTTGTACGGTGGACGAATGAAACAAGTTCACCACTCCACCACTCATACAATGTCGCATCTGATGTGGACACACTACATGAATGCCCAGTTTGCACTGCCGCTCCCTGGCCCCCATATATAGGGGAAGAACCACACTAATCAGCCTTCCATGTACTGAAGGGGAGCTGTGACTTGAAGTTGACAACATCCCTGAAAGTTGACAACATTCTTCCGTGCCACACACCTTTGTGAGGGACAGATGGTGTCATGAACCTTGGGGCAGGGAATGCCACACTACTGACCGACAGCAGCTTTCCAGAGTTTTCAGACAGGAGTTTTTCCTAGCCCAAGATGAAGAAGTTGGGGATAGAACGTGGGACTTTATGTATGTAAAGAAGAGGCTCTACAGTTTTTCCTCCTCCAAAGGACAGCGGCCTTTCGGCAACTTCTAAAGGTTGCCAATCATGTGGAATAGTGTCTTGAGCTACAAGCAGCCCTGGATTAAGACTGAAACAACTGGGCATGTTTAGTCTGGAGAAGAGAAGATTGAGGGGAGATATCATAGCACTCTTCAAATACGTGAAAGGTTGTCACACAGAGGAGGGCCAGGATCTCTTCTCAATCCTCCCAGAGTGCAGGACACGGAATAATGGACTCAAGTTAAAGGAAGCCAGATTCCGGCTGGACATCAGGAAAAACTTCCTGACTGTTAGAGCAGTATGACAATGGAACCAGTTACCTGGGGAGGTTGTGGGCTCTCCCACACTAGAGGCATTCAAGAGGCAACTGGACAACCATCTGTCAGGTATGCTTTAGGGTGGATTCCTGCATTGAGCAGGGGGTTGGACTCAATGGCCTTTAGGCCCCTTTCCAACTGTACTATTCTATGATTCTATGATTCTATAATTAACCTTTAAGCAATATAAACACATGCTTGGGGCACCACAGAGTACTGGCACCATAGCTGTAGCCATAAAATTTTAAGGAATTCCAGATTAAAAATCATTTTCAATTAATTTTTGCATTTGCATTTTCCCCTTATAACAGTTTTATTAAAAAAAAATGTATAAAACAGTGATGAAAATTTGAATTTTTTTTCTGTTGCCCTAATTATACGTAAGTAATTGGCTTATATTGCTTGCTGTTATTTAGTGTTAAATAAATATAATAAAAACAGTTTATATTTAATATAGTTGTGTGTTCTGGCATGGGGGATGGCCTTGAAGAAAACTGAGTTTCTAATGTCTTATTTCACCTTCAGCACTTATTGAGCCTTAATGTCCTGCCAGCTAAGCAATGGAAGGGCCAAGGGGGCACCATTATTGGGCTGTGCTTAGGGCATCAGCTGGCCTTAATCCAAGCCTGGCTACAAGGCTAATAGTGGGGTTTTCTTTAATTGTTTACAAAAGGGTGACAGAGAGATAGATAATAAGATGTTGGGATGGAAGGGAGAAGGGAGTAAGATGTTCAAAGTTTATTTTAAAGCAGCAGCATCCATTTTCGGGCCTGATGGCTGAAAAGTGGAATTGCCAGAGTGGTGTAGTTGTTAGCTCACTGGGTGATTTGGGGGCAGTCACCGACTCTCAGCCTAACCAACTCACAGGATTGCTGTGAGGATAAAATCAAGAGGAGGAGGACCATGTAGGTGCATTAGATTCACTGCAAGAAGGAAAAAGGCAGGATAAGAATATAAATAAATAAACCTAAAAACTAAACTTAAATAAAATTCAAAAGAGCAAACCTAAATTACATGAGTTTTCTCTGGATTTTGCCTATTGCCATGTATGAAGGTTACTTGTAGCACAGTGTCACCGGTTCCAGACTCCCCACATCAGCTTGCCTCTTGTTCTGGCATACTCAACATTAACAGAGATGCCAAAAGTAACACAATGGCCACACGCATTTAAAAGGAAGAGGTTTGTAGACTGGTTATATTACAGGAAGTTTGCTGTCTGAAGTACAATATGGGTGGGTGGGTTCATGTCTGCAAAGAGAAATTTGGGTGTTTTTTTAAAAACACACACACACAAAAAAAAAACTATATCATAAACAAGGCTCCCCACCACCACTAAAAAAGTAGCCATGTTAGACATAAGAAAAATTCTAATAATCCATATGGTATAATATGTTTATAAGGCACATTTTGGTGATCTTTGATTTGGTCTAATGAAAGTATTACAAAATGGATTTAAAACTTGTCCAATTATTGTATTTGGAATTTATGGAGGAATTTATGGAGGTGGGGTTAATAGCCAATTGGTTATTGTTAATCCCCCAAAAGGATGAAGATGGGGGAAGCATCCTGGTCTCTCAAAGGCTGCTGGCTATCGGAGCTGTAATGAACATCAGGCTTTAAAAATCCTAAAATTGTTGCAAGCCCACTAAGAACCAAAGCAGATGTTACTTTAAATGTGTGTCTAGCAACTACATCTTTCCCCCTATGTCAGCAGGCCTGATCCAGGTTTTAAAATCTCTCTCCCCCCTTCCCAAATTCTAGGACCCTGATCTGGATCCAGGACCCTGCATCTACTCGGGAGTAAAAACAAAAGAAGGCTTACCTGCTAGAGAGCGATTTAAAGTAATGTCTGTTTTGGCCCAAAGAAATCCTTCCCTGTTAACTTACAGGGTAGTGAGTCATGGAGTCTGGTCTAAAGTTCCCTCCACACTTTCTCCTGAGGAGTTACAAAGGGCAGGCAGCTTGCCCATAGTATTTTAAAATCTCAAGGGCTGCCATGTCATGTTGTGAAGGAAATCTCATACAATTCATCACCCAAGTTGGAGGAAAATAGTTTGAAGCTCAAAAATAATGAATTCTGTCATTTCCAATAGAAGTGTGAAGGGAGAATTATGAATGAACCTTTTAAAAATACGTGTGTGGAGGGAGATTGCCCTTCTACGAAATGAAAGCAGCACGCTTGTGTTTAAATGGCCCAATCCTGGATCCGAGACCTTTCGCTTTCAATTAACTTAAATTGACAATTGGAAAAGATTTGAAAATGTAGCTCGGCTCTTGCAGTTTGATAGATTTCAGCTTTGACATTATACGTGTTATTCCAACCCAAATTTAACTTGAAAAAAAATATGAACATGTAAAGTGAAAAACCTGATTCAATCCCAGCTGTTGAGGCATATTTTAAAATACCTCAAAAGTGACCCCAAATTTAGCACAATTTGGGTTTTTGATGCTCTCAATTATTTCAGCTGTGCTCTTACATCTTTACATTGATGAAATGATTCACTGTCCAATCCTATGGGTATTTACTCAGAATTAAGTCCTATATTGTTCAATGGGGCTTATTCCCATTTATCCTGCATCAAATTTCAACCTTAGTTTTAAACTAACATTAATATAATATAATATAATATAATATAATATAATATAATATAAAGAGAGTGCAATATGCGCTTCTTAAGTTACAGCAACATGTTACCAAGATAATTTTCTAGGAGAATGTAGCCTCATAAGAGAAATTATAAATTTCATGTTTATGATAAGTTGCATCTATCACCAAAAGAACAGCATTCCTTACTTCCTATTTAGGTTCTGCATAAGCACTGAAATAATGCAGCTATCAAAAACAATAAATCAAGCAGCAACAAGAACTGGTTTCATATAACACATCCAGGATATGCAACCCTGCTTACATTTCATGCTTAGTGTCACCTTAATCGGGAATCTCTTTACCTGCTTTTCAACTTTTTGGGGATGCAAGGCAAGGTTTCTGTTCAGCTGATTGGTTCAGTTAGACAAGGTGTCAAAAAGAAATTCATCATCAGATCTTTACAATTATATATCTACCTGTAAAATTACCATTCATACTACCAAAAAATTAGATCAATCATGTAATTTGCTTTCACAAAGTCTAACACTGAAATCTTAAGTATCGTTCCTTGACCTAAGTCCCATTCAACTCATTGGGACTTAAATTATACATAAAAAATGTGTAATCAGCTTGTTAAAATTCTTTCAGCTGCTGATCATAATCTTGGCAACTATAAGGAAGAAAAGTGCCATTTCTGTACAAAATTTAAACCACTTTTAGCTCTTGGAGATACAAAGACCTCTTTGTACATACTTTAAAATACAACGAAGTGCAGGTTTGCATATATTTTGACACATTTTTAAAACAAACAAGTTTATTTTGCATACACACTATCCTCAATAGTATCTCCCTACTATTAATCACCACCCATTAAAAAGGACATGCAAACATGTACTAAATATAAACTGAGCGTGTCCCAGAGTTATCTGCCACTACTTGACTTTGAATTGCCGGGTCAAAAGTATACAACAGCATCTGACACATCACTTAGGGAGCAATCCAGATCCATTAAAATCAATAGAAGCTTTGCTACTGATCTTAGTATGTTGCAGGTAGGGTGTTGTTGTTTTTTGTAATTATTTGCAATTATAATTGAGGGTTTTAATGGAATTGTTTTATATGTTATTGTAAAGCGCCTCAATGCCAGAAATGGTGAGGCGGCGCTATAAAAATGCTTTAAATAATAAATAATAAATAAATTATAACAAAACAAAACAACATGAGGGGGCAGCAACACAACCATAAAACAATACAAAACAAAAAAGCATGTACATTTACAATAACTATTCACAACTCCATTAATAAGACAGAGAGATGCCTGCATAACTTTTGTTCTTGAAAACTCTGTGATGATTGTGGATATTCATGAGTTTTTAAATTATATTCTGGAGATGTGGAGATTAGCAGATTGGACAACAGAAGTGGACTTTGAGAGACCTAAGAGTTGCAAAGAGACTCATATTTCAATCCTGGAAGGATACACCCACATTATTCAATGGTTGGAAGATCTTACTGCTGTTGCTGCATTTCATCTGGATACTTATTTAGATATTTTGACAACTTATATTAATGTATATACTTGATAGTGTATATATTTGATAGTTGTATTGGTCCAGCACTCTGCAAGGATGACTTGTACCACGTAATGTGGCTGGCAGATAGTGGACAACTCCCCCAATCCGCTCCCTGTTGTTCCTTCAAAAAAAAAAACAGAAAACAGAACTGTATACAATTCTGGTGGTGTGGGATGCATATTGTTTGGCATAGACCTGATATAAATCATACCTGAGCTTGAACTGTCCATATAGTTGTTAATAAACAGCCTCTCAAAATTCTCCACCCTATTTGTGAGCAGAGAAATTGGAGGGACCATTTCACCAACATTCTCCAGGGGAGAAAAAATTCTCCAACAGTTTGTAAAAGTGCAGCTCACCATCAGCAGTGGCTGTAGAACAGCTGCTTCTTTTTTCCTAAGGGTTTTGGGGTTTTGCACTGCCACTGCAAGTGGCAACAACAACTGTGTTTCGATCCTGGACCCCATTTTGCATCCTCCGCAATGCTCCATACCTGGTGTTGTTCTCTGGGGCATTGTATTCCTGTGAGGGTAGGGGATGAAGCCACCCACCACCCAAAAAATGGTGGAGAAAATTCTGCAAATTGGCCTTCTATTTTGGGGTGGGGGGAGAAATAAGAAAAATCTCAGAACTTTTATAAGGAAAAAAAAAGTATTCTGAGAAATTTTGGCGCAACTCTGTCTTTCTGCATTCTGCCCTTTCCCCAGGGTCTCCCAACTTTACATTTCTGAAAGGTAATCGTGGATACATCTTGTCATTAATGCAGATGCTTATAATACTGCTCCTTCTCTGCAAGCCCTGTAGTAGGTGTGAGAGGGAATAGTGTAATGCCCAGCTCTAGTAAAGAGGTGGAGCTAGTGCTGTGCCAAAATCTGTCCACTCATTTCCCAAAAGTTTTATTTCCCTGTGATAGAGGCTTCTGTTTTTCTCTCATTCTCAGAGCGCTTTGGGATTTCTTTTGGTGTTATTTTTTAGCTTATTTTATGATTGATTTCAGTTGAAATTTCCCAATGCTCAAAACAGTCAGACAACGGAACCAATTCAGGGCTTCTGTCCTGAAAGGTGGCCAAGAAATATAGCCTAGGGAAGGGGTGGGGCCACCATCACCGGAGGTATTCAAACGAAGATTGGACAGCCATCTACCGGGGTACTTTAAACTGGATTCCTGCAGTGAGCAAAGGGCTGGAGTCAATGGCTTAAATGTCTCTTCCAACTCTATGATCCATTGTGAGGTGACCAAGGGTGATGTGGTATTATTTTTCTATTAGTCATATAGAGCAGTATGACAATGGAATCAGTTACCTAGGGAGGTTGTGGGCCCTCCCACACTAGAGGCCTTCAAGAGGCAGCTGGACAACCATCTGTCAGAGATGCTTTAGGGTGGATTCCTGCACTTAGCAGGGGGTTGGACTCGATGGCCTTGTAGGCCCCTTCCAACTCTGCTATTCTATGATTCTATGATCCCTCTATCACTCTGCAGCCACCCTGGCTGCCCACACTTCCTGATCTGAAAATGCCCCATGAAGGAGTTTTTTCATGACATCTTCCCCTGGTCTTCAACTGAAGTGCAGGAAGGCTGGGAGGCCACTGGAGGCATGATTGTACAATGAAAGACAGGACACTCACAGAGGCTACTCAACTACCTCATAAATAAAGTAAGCACAAGAACCCTGAACCCCTCCCATGAGAATTTCTCTGAGATGTTGAATGAGAAAAAATGTGGAAGACATTTTTAGCACAGCACTACCTGTTCAGACAAGATGGCATGCCTTTTTAAGCAGCGTGTTCCAGACCTGATCAGCAACTGCAGTTAGGAATTCTGCAGTTTTATGCAACTGTATTAGGCACACACCGTGAAAGAAAAGAGGAGGTGTTCCTAGAAAGTAGATAGGCACAGTTAGATTTACACATGCACCATCGTGTCACTGTGGCCTTAGCTAGACCTAAGGATTATCCCAGGCAAATGGAGGGCTCGTCCCTGCCTGCTCCGGGTATCCCCTGTGTGTCATTTGGATGTACAGAGATGATCCTGGGACGATCCTGGGATATAGGCCTGGTTTAGCCATGGCCTAAGTTATCCGTTAGCTGCATTGAGGGTCAAAAGGAGCCAAGTTCTAAATCAGCATTTGTCTTTATTTCCAGTATTCAGTTTCAGGTTTTCTGTTAAGTTCCATCCAAGAGCAAAAACACAGTTGCTCTTTCCATTGACTTTCTTTGAAGATAAGAACATAACAAGAGCCCTGCTGCATCAGACCAAAGGCCTTTCTATTTGAGAATTCTGTTCCCTTGGTGGCCAGCTGGAATGCCTTTGGGAAGCTCACATGAGCACATTAGCAATCTCTTGCTTCTTTTACACAGCAAGTGGTATACAGAAGTATACTGTCTCTGATACTGAACCCCAGTGGAGGCTGGTGGCTCCGAAGGCAGTAGGGTCGTGAATCTGCTCTTAATTTCAGTCAGAACCAGTCAGACCTCTAAAAGAGCTTGGAGATGCAGCTTAGGGGGTTCCTTTAGAGCAGTGGTCTTCAACTGGTGGGTCACCACCCAAAAGTGGCTTGCATGATGAGTCCAGATGGGTCACAGCAAAGCTGTTGCCACCATGTTGGGCATGGAGAAAATTGTGAAAGTGGGGCCCATGTTGCAGATTGGGAGTCCGCAGTGGGTCTCAAGTCTGGACCAGTCAAGTCTGGATCACTTTAGAGGTGATCAGACTGAAACTCGGAGCAGCCTCCACTGCTGGACCCTATCCAAACTGCCAGTTTCTTTCACGCCTCCATCCTGCTGCTTTTACAATGACTTCCTCCTATAACAGCTTCCCTCTTTTATCCCCTTCTTCTTTGTTGTTGTTGTTGATGATGATGATGATGATTAAAAAATATTAGTTTTGTTCTTTAATCAACTCCTGCTGCCAGACCTGGCTATGCAATGCAGCCATGGCACAGGGCGTTCAAGCAAAGAGGCTTGAACACCTCTTTGCTTGAGGTGTGAAAGTTGGCAGACCCTCCGGCATGTCCCAAACCCACAGTTTGAGAAACACTGTGGTAGAAGCAACATTCAAACCATGGATTTCCTGCTTCATGGCTAAGGATGCAATCCTTTGCACGGTAAATTTATTGTGCCATAAATTTGTTAGGCCTAATACAATCCCATGCCCATTTACATAGGAATAAGCTATGTAGGAATATGCCTATTTACATAGGAATAAGCTCCACTGAACTCAACTGGACTTACTTCAGAGTAGGGGGTCTTAGTCACTATGCTACAGTAGGGTGACAGGGCTCCTGTATCTTTAACAGTTGAATAGAAAAGAGAATTTCAGCAGGTGTCATTCGTAGGCATGCAGCACCTGGTGAAATTCCCTCTTCATCATAACAGTTAAAGCTGCAGGAGTCCTGCCTTCTTTTGTATCTGGTCAAGAGGGCAGGGCTCCTGCAGCTTTAGCTGTTGTGATGAAGAGGGAATTTCACCAGGTGCTGCATGCCTACAAATGACACCTGCTGAAATTCCCTTTTCTGTACAACTGTTAAAGAGAGCTTCAGCTATTGGGCTGTATGAAAATGTAATAAATAAATAAATAAATAAATACAGGAGCCCTGTCCTCCTTTCCATATGGTCACCTACATAAGCTAAACCAGAGATGCAGGATTTCAGGCCAGGGAGCCAAATCCAGCCATCTAGGGGTCCCCAGGAAGCCACAATCCACTGTCCTGCTATCCCCTCCTTTCCCTCCACCACCAATTATTTGGTTGTATCCTGCCTTTTGTTCATTCTTTCCCCATTCTGAAAGACTGAAATGAAATACCCCCCACTACAATTCTATGAGCCACTAAAATGAAAGGCAACATTCCGAACAAGATAACTGCATTGGGATCTTGTCCTACACCTGATTTTTTTAATGTGTATGAGGTGTGCCTCAGGCAGAGCTGCCATGCATCTGTGAGACAGGAAGAAAGAGACAGGGGATTGAGTACCAGGCAATGAAAACAGCATTTTTAACTGGGTTTTTTCTTCTTCTCCTCCTCAAAGCTGCAGAGCGACAGAGGAATTATGGGAAGTATGGAGCAGGTTACAAAAGAGCATTTTAAGTGCTTTCCACCTTAACTCCCTTTATACACATAAAAAAGGGAGTAAAAGAGAATGGTATGATCAATAAAATGTTCACAATACTCTCCCCATACCTGGCTTTAGCTGAATATTTCATGGTTTGTTGTTTCCTTTTTTTATATTGCGTGAAATGCAAAATCATATTTTAAGGCTATAATTCTACTTCTACTTCCCTAGGAGCAAACCCCAATGAACATAGTAGGACCTACATCTGAGTGGTCATGCACAGGATTGTGCTGCAAAATGTATCTAAGAAAGCATTACAACTTCAGGTTTCCATCACCACCACCACCACCACCACCACCACCACATAACTTAGAATCCTTTCCTAAAATTGGGAAAGCTGGAATTTCCCCCTCCTCTAGGGACAGAAGCAGCTTTGGTAAGCAGGCTGAGGACTAGGAATTGGTCATAGCAGCTAGGGAAGGGAAGGACCAATGGGTCCAGAGGCAATATGGTTAAAAGTGAGAGGCGATCCAAAGGGGGAGGCAGGTTGTTGTTATTGTTGTTGTTATCATTATTATTATTATTAAAGAAGGGCGTAAAGCAGGGCTGGGCAACCTGTGCCCGTCCAGGTGTTTTGGCCTACAACTCCCATGATCCTTCACTAGGGTGACCATATGAAAAGGAGGACAGGGCTCCTGAATCTTTAACAGTTGTATTGAAAAGGGAACTTCAGCAGGAGTCATTTGTATATATGGGGAACCTGATGAAATTTCCTCTTCATCACAACAGTTAAAGCTGCAGACACCCGGCCCTCTTTTAAATCTGGTCACTCTAGTATAGCTAGAGTGCACTTTAACTGTTGTGATGAAGAGGGAATTTCACCAGGTTCTCCATATATACAAATGACACCTGCTGAAATTCCCTTTTCTATGCAACTGTTAAAGATACAGGAGCCCTGTCCTCCTTCCCATAGGGTCACCCTAACAAAACATCTGCAGGGCCACAAGTTGCCCTAATGTAAAGCCAGTTTTATGAAATGGTTAAGGTGTTGAACTAAAATGGGTGTAGAAATATTTGGGGCTGGATTGCACCACACCCCATGGTCCTGATGACATTAGGGGGCATAGTGGGGGTGCCATACAAGGGGTTTCCTCCAGGGGGCAGGCCTTGGAGCCTAAGCCTTGCCCCCTATAGGAACCCCCCAAAATGGATGGGCTGGATTGGGCTGCCCTGTGGGGCAAATTAGGCCCATGGGCCAAAGGTTCTGAACCCCTAATCTAGACCCTGAAGGACCTGGGTTGAAATCGTTGCTCATCTATGAAGCTCACTGAGCTATGAAGCTCACTTGGCCAATCACCATTACTCACCTAACCTCCCTCACAGGGTAGTTGTGAGGAGAACATTGCCAGGGAAAGAACCATGCAAGGTACTCTGAGCTCCTTAGAGGAAAGGTGGAATCAAAATGTAAAGTAGTCAATGGACTAAAAAAAGGAAGGAAAGGGCAGAGGACAGAATGAGAACTACAGCAAGCAAATGCTAATAAGACAGTGGGCTCCAAAGAAACATGTCCATGCTTCTTTGGAGCCTTCTTTGGAGCAAGGCAGGCCCGACATACAGACTGACCAAGGCCTTAGCTAGACCTAAGGTTTATCCCGGGATCATCCCGGGGTCGTCCCTCCATGCTCCCGGGATATCCTGTGTGTCATTTACATGGTCAGGGATGACCTCAGGACGTTCCCGGGATAAACCTTAGGTCTAGCTAAGGCCTAAGAGACATGATGTTTAAAGGAAGTGGAATAAAGAAGATGGTGGGCTGGAAAGCAGGAGCCACAGAACAAGTACAGTCATAATCAGGAACAAAGGTGGCCAGTGGCAAAGCACAGGGCTGTCCCTTCAATGACTCAAGTGCGGAGCGAAGGCTCACAGGGATGCTGTGCCAGCCATTTTTATTAGCAGGGACAATGTCATCTGCCTCAACCACCCCTCGGACTTCTCTATTCCCTCTGAGCTTAGCTGCAATCATCACAGTTGTGGGATGGGAGGGGGATGAATTTTCCCAGCAACAATCTGTTGTTCCTGTTGTAATGCAAAGGACTTGGGGATGAACACCCATTTGCTTTACCAAAGACCTGCCCTGGTGGACATGAAAACCACTAGAACTGGTTTGTCGATACGGATCAATGCAGCTACAAGAGTTTTTGGACTCTCCTTGGTGGTGTGGCTATGGAGGCTGTCACAACCACACCTCCCACACCAGCCACATGCCCCAGGTGTCACATGATCTGCGTCAGCTGGAAACACCTCTTTCTACACATGGTTAGTTTCCAATATGGGGACAGGACCCCTGGTCAGTTAGGATTCCCATTCTCCATGGAAAAACATAGGAGAGGACCACTTCAGTCCAAAGCTGATTACCTGTCAGCTGCAGGCATGGCCTGCCATCATTGAGGGGCAGGGCTACTCACACATTCCAGCTGGCCTCTCCCTGTGTTGAAATGCCTGGGCAGGGCTTAGGTCTACTATAGCTGTACAGCATAGGCAGGAGGGAAGTGAATAGGGAAGGGAGATTTGGAAGACTGTGGACCAGGAACATATAATGCTAGGAACATAGGAACCTTCCTTAAATGGGGTCCGATTATTAGTCCAAGTAGCCCAGTATTGTCTATTCAGGCAGTGCGGGTATGTGGCCTGCAATGGGGGGCTGGATATTGCCCTCAGACTACCCAAAATTGCCCAATTCCTCTTGAAGAGTCACACAACATAGGAAGTCAGCCACTGCCAGGCATGACTTCTGTTGCCAATGAATCACAATGACTTGACAATCATAAAGGGGACCTTGGGACACCCTAACCTACCTCACAGGGTTGTTGTAGGAATAAAATGGGGGAAGGCTATGTACATTGTTTTGAATGGCTTGGATTTAATACCGTAATGTGCTTTTACTGCTTTATGTATTATTGCTTTTATTTTAATTATTGTACACACTTGTTGAATTGTGGTGACATTTGTGGAAAGATGGCATAAAGAAGTGATGGGGAAGGAGGTTGTTAGGGGCTGCAGGCTTCTAGCTGTAACCACATGTGGCAGCACAGAGTCGTAGGGATTGTTTTAAATTTCTTGGCTGGTCGACATAGTTGGCCACTGAAAATCCCATACTTTAAAACAAAACAAAAAGTCTACAGCATTTTTAACCCACTCTTTAGCCAAAATGGCTCCCAGAGTGACTTACAAATACCAGCAGTAACATTGAGGACTGGAGCCAAAATGGAGCACTGAACAAAAAAATAGAGAGAAGTATCCCAGTCTTCAGTGGAACCCTGAACTTTGCAGAAGTATGAAGGAAAACAATTCTTTAAAAAAAAAAACTGAAGGGGAAAACGCCCACACAACCTTACCCTAAAACAGCGCAGTGAGGACTGAGTATACTTAGTAAACATAGAACAGGAAAACAGAAACTGAGGTAGGGGTGTAATGGAGTATTCTACGGAGTGGTGTGGCTGCCTCTCAGAACCCTGAATATGAGAACTCCTGTTAGAAAGCGGATTTTGTCCCAGGTGTTGCGTCTGTTGTGGATATAAGCACGAGGTCCTATCCCTGATAGTGGGTCCCGCCTTGAATATGGAATTCCTGGAAGTATGGCGCAGCCTCCTCGCAGTTCTCAGAGCAGTAGTTTGTCTTGCAGTGCTTTGATCAACAACGATGAGCACATACACCTCTCCTTGCTTATCTGGACTGAGCCCTGCCGAAGTCAACTCAAGCGTTTTCTTTCTGGAGAAACCACGCCCACCGGAAGGGAAGATCAAGGAAAGGGCTCCTGATAGGGGAGGAGGGGGCAGGGCTGTGCGTGCGAGTTTCTCTTTCAAACTTCTGCTTTTGCGAACCGGGCGTCGGCAAACAGCGGCAGAAAGTTACTTCAATATAACTGGGTGGGGAAACAAGCCTCGGCTAGAAGGCATGGGATTAGCGTGGGTGGGTGGGACGGAGGGCAGGCAAGCCTTTTCTAAGGCAAACATTAGCCCGATAGGCAAGTGCCGAAAGAGCGAGCGAGCGAGGCCGCGTGAAGAAGCCCTTTCAGGCAGTGGCCACAGCGACAGCCCGTTTAAGGCAGGGGGAGGCCCTGGCCCGGGCAAGGCAGGCACGTGACGCCCAGCCCAGAAGCCATTGCTCTCCCCACCCTGTCGCCGTAGACCCGCTTGGCGCGTGGCTCGCCAGCAGCAGCGAGCTCTCCGCCTCGGAAGCACCCAGGGCGGCCCTTCTCCCGGGCGACGCGCCGCTCCGTCTCCCTAGAGGCGCCGCACCTCGCACCCCACCCCAGCTGAAGCTTACCTGCCTGCCTGCCGCCGAGTGGAGCGGGCGTCGCTCCGGTGACCGCTGGCGACGAGGACCCCGCTCAGCGGCGGCCGCGGAACATCCGCGCGCCTCGTCCTCCCCCTGCCCAGACTAGCGCAGTACCCCGCGCCGGCTTCGGTTCTTGCCTCTGGCTCGCCTGGCGTCTTAGAACAGATGCCCCGGAGGGGGATGGATTCAGTTTGCTCAATGGCGGCGGGGCAAGAAGGCAGAGAGCCCCAGCGGCATCAGATCGATTTACTAAACAAACTGAAACGTGGGTGGGGATGTTAAACAGTAACCAAGAGCCTCAAGGAAAACTGAAAGCTTTAGCCGCCGCTGCCGCAGGCTACTGCCGCCTTGCATCGCACGCCCGGGCCCTTTTTATTTTATGTTATTACCCCTGGGTTGCTGTGGTTGACCCCAGCCCAGCCATCTCCTCTGTGTTCGCCGTAGTTGTTTGCTCCGACCGCTAGAGCTCAGAGGTGGGCCAGGCGTATGAAAGGAAAAAACCGTGCCTCGGGGCTTGTGCAGAGTGTAGTTTTCCCTCGAGCATCGAACAGCGGCCACCTGCCCGCATAGTTCAGAGCTTAAAGGGCTAGGGGGCCCGGGCAGGTGCCTTCCTATCTGACAATCCGATATCATACTGCGGGTTTACTCGAAAGTTACCCCCTCTTTATTCAACGGGACTTGCTCTCAAGGCGGTTTGCAAAGGTTGCAGCGCTACAGAAAGTAGCTACCAGGGAGTGCAACTGGCAGCCAGCTGCATTAGGACGAGAGTATTGCCACTTCCACGCAGGATGCTGCGCGCGCCCTTACCTGGAATTAGGGCTCATTAAATTCACTAAGATTTGCTGCAGAATATTTGCAACCCTCCGTTTGGGGTCTTCTGACGCAGGATTATGAGCAAGTCACATGACAATCATTAGGGACGGAGGCCGGGTGCCTGTCTTCGGACACGTCGAAGTCCGCTCGCAGCGCGATCCTTCGCAGGTTTGGTCAGAAACGAGTCAATATCACCGAACTCAATTGGTTTCTGAGTAAACATGCGTGAGATCGGGATGCTCAGCGAGCTAGGTACATCGCAGGCGAAGATCAGCCGAAGGAAAGCACGCACACACCGACCGACTCTGCCCAAAGCTAGCCAGGATGTAATGGGGCAATGGGCGAAGCTCAGTTTTGTCTTGCATCAGCCGGGACTGTGGGATACTAATGCTGGGTTAAAGAACAACTTCTAAGAAAAATGCTGCCACCCTATACATACAATCCTGAATTTAGTGTGGCTTACTTCTGAGTAAGGGTGCGATCCTATGTATGTTTAGAGTGGGGGGGGGGAGAGACCTACAACAGCGAGCATCCCTCCAGCCACTCATGCTGCCTGCGGCATGCTGGAAATAGTAGGACTTCTTTTCTGTCTAAACATGCATAGGATTCCACCTTCAACCTACCTAGGACTGTGACCCTTCTAAATCCCCTTTTGAGTAAATCCTCTGTAGAATACTTTCATATTCAGATCCCTTGCAAGGGACACACCAAAAAGGGCACGTATCCAGCCAAAGTTAAGCACAAGCTAATATCAGTGGGAGAAGGTTAAGTCTAGACTTCAATGTCGTCTTCAATTTTTTGTGACCATTCAAATGAAAACAACGAGCCCCTCCTCCAAGCGACTGTCTTGGTCTAGCTCTGAAACCAGCACAGTTTCACACCAACTCTGCTATCTATAGGCCAAAAGGGGCTGTCCACTTAACAGAATAAAATGCTCACAAAAGCCATTAAACGTGGTAATACTTGGAAACCAAGGGAGAAACATTGCAATCTCCCCGTAGCAGGCGAAATAGAATCTGCTGTGGTGAAATCATTCTCGCGTTTGATAATGTCAGTCCTGGCCTCAACAGAGACTAGGAGCGGCTAGCTGAGGGCAGAAAATGACACGATTGCTCTGCTAAGTCATCTGCATTTAGGAGTGGGTCCCATCCGCTCTGAGAAGTCTCGTTTGTGGTCTTCATAACAACGCGACATTGTTAGGCCTTTTTGTATTATCATCGCCCCCCCGCCGCCCGTCTGTATTCAAGGATCTGCTAACTTGGGGTTCATATCGCGCAATTGACGAACTGAGCCCGTGAAACCTTATGCCACAATAAAGGTTATAGTCCTTAAGGTGCCCCAAATCCCTTTTTTGTATCAGCTCTGATTTAGATGAAACGAAATGCTCCAGAAGAGTGTATTGTACACATCCCGTGAGCCACTCTAATATAAGAAGCATCCGATTTAATCGTGTTACTACACAGTCAGATACTGCACAGCGTGAACCAACTGGGCGCCTTTAACTCTGCATAGGATCGGGCTGCGGGTGGGAACGGGCTTCCTACAGTTTCTGTATGGAGAGGTATAACTAACATGTAATAAATATTAGCCAGGTGCCCGGAGAAAACACGCGGAAGGCCTCTATAGAAGAGTGGATTTTCAAATTCCTGTTTTTTTGTCCAGAAAAGAGGGGCGGTAAGAGAGAGAGAATATGAATACCTGCGGTTCTATTTTGGGGTTCTCTTGGATCAGCTGGTTCTTGAAGCAGACTTTCCAGTCTTACAAAACTCCTCATCGGGGTTTTCTGCTCTTGAAACTTGGCGATTTCTATGTAGTTGTGGTGCTAACCTAAATTTCATCCTATAATCCGCCTTTGCCCACTTCGTGTTGTTTTGACCTGGAATAAGACTGCCTTATCGAGGGAGGGTGGCAGGGAATTAACCAGAACTATAGCCGTAAACAGCCATTTGATCTCCTGTGGCTGAGTTTTGTTAAGTGCCAGCGACGATTACCTGTTTTTGTTTTGTTTTCCCTTTAAACCCCAAAACAGGCTCTTCTACTTTTAGGAAGATGAACAAAAGCAGGATATCCTATTTAAGAAGGCTGGGCTCTTTTCGAACTTTGCCGCTACATTCAAGCGTGTTGAAACGAGAGGGTAGAAAAGGGAGCAAATGTGTTGCAGTACAAGCTGCTAGTGGAGGCTGGTGGCTCTGATTTCGGTGGAGCTGTGCTTCCATTCTGGGTTTTAGTCAGAAGCCTCCAGAACTCAAAGTGCTGACCCTAGGCCCAAAATAGGCTCAGCGTCTTGGTTAGCTCTTTTGGAGTTCTGACTTGTTCTGATTGAAATCCAGAATGGATTCACACCGAAATCGGAGCCACCAGCCTCCTCTACCAAATGCCTTCTTCTTCCCAGCCCGAACCATCTCACCCCTTCAAGTTTACACCAGTCCGTTGTCCCACTGGCTTCAATAGGACCAGGGCTGCAATCAGTACGCATGCATAGGGGAGGGGGGCTTACCAAACCAGCCGTTCAAAAAGTCAAGCCGAGGGGGGATATTTGTGTGACAACGTTACTGGCACCGATCCTAAACATAAGCCCCGTTTGGAAAGAGAACTTCATCGTTCTAAATAATTCGTGGGTTTTGTTCAGTCTGTGGGACGATTTGGCTGAAAAAGGCAGTTCTCGGAAATCCACCAGATAGTTCTTTTTAAGAAAAAGCTCTTGATACTGTTAATTTCTTTAAAAAAGACTTTCCACTGGACCTTCCCCAGGAAGCCTGATCCACCCCAAGATCCCGAGTAAGCGACTACACGTTGCTGCTCGGTAAGGCTCTCTTATTGCTCAACCTGCCTCCTAATCATATTAAGGGCTGGATGTTATGCATGTGTAGAGAGAAATTAGACCTACAATAGGTTGTGTTGTCAATAGACTCACTTCGAAGAAACAGTCCCTGTGATGGCGATTATATCAGTTTTTGCCAGTGCTCTCCAGATGTGTTTGACTGTGGGATGCTGGTATTTGTAGTCCAACACATCTGGAGAGCACTACGTTGCCGAAGGTTGTGCTGTACTCAACTTTAAATTAAAAAAGGCATTACCAAGAAATAGGATATTTTAAGTTTCAAGAAGTATTCACTTTGGCCTAAATGGCTGGGGGATGGCCTGAGTTTTGTCCCCTCTCGGAGCATGGGAGGATCCAGGAGCACGAGAGTTAAAAATGCCGAACGGAAAAGTGAACCACTTGGAAATGGAAACTCAACAGGTGAAGCTTTCTCCATCACCACCTTCCCGGCAGCAGCCTTTTGACCTGTTCAATTTCTGCCTAGTACCCAGTCCTTAAAGGCAAGGCCAGGATTGAGAAGGGGTAGGGGAAGGAAAGCTGACACCGGGGGCAGCTTTAATAGTTGTCCTTTCTAGAAGCCGATTAAATTTGAGTAAGATTTGAGCTGATTTATCACAATGCATTTCCAAACAGGTTTACCTGTCTGGAGGTTGTCCCGTGTAACAAGTGATGGATTTAGCATCGGGGATGCCAAGGGACCCAGGGGGCTCTCATGAAGCCGAAGAATATCCGATCCTAAGCCCGCAAAGAAATCGCCCTAGATTTTCAACAGGAATGTACAGGGTGCAAGACGTCTGGAAAGGTGTGTGAAATGAGCCTATAGATGCTTTATAGCCTCAGACTATTACTATTAACAATTGTGTTCGGGATGATTCAGGACCATTCGTTAGGATCTCTTGAAACCACTTTCTGCATCCCCTTAGGGTAAAGGGGCAGGCATTTGAAAGGACACGGTGTCACAGCAAAGAAAAAGAAATTACAGGGTGGAACCGCCACGAGGTTGCATCCAATGTTAGTCCTACTTCCAGTAGACCCATTGAAATGAATGGGACTTAACTCAGACTAGCATTGCATCCACTACATGAAAGAAATCTTGGATTGGTCTCTTCACCTTTTCACGGAGACCCGGTGAGTAGTGGTTTTCTCGAGAGGAGACTGCGAGTGCGAATCAACACTTTTTTCTTCGTAAGGATGGGTAGATAAAAGCAGATCGGGCAACGGGGCACAGTACGCACATCTGTGACGCAGGGGTTGTTGTCCTAAGATTTCCCCCCATTGAAATCAGGGGGGCTTCCGGCCATACCCCACGTTTACTTGGAAGTAAGTCCCATGCATTAAATTCCAAGCAATTTTAATGCAGTTTTCTAAGCACGCTATGCTGTCTCCTAATATATGCTCTTTAGATAACCAGTAGAATAACACGCCCGAAAACACAGTAAAGTGAAAGTCAGCCCCCGCCCCTATCAGTAGTATCATCATTATTTTGTTATTTATTAGAAATCATGCTTGAGCCTTCTTTCATCGATTGCTAGCCTGGTAGATTTGCTTGCACCTGCTGGGGCCGTGCATGCTTTGATGTTCCGGTTTCCTGAGCGATGCTCTTGTAATGCCCATTGTCTCGGGCTGAGTTAAATTTTGGGATATCCATATTTAGTTTGTTAATACACAAAAGCTGAGAAAGGCAAACGACTGGAGAAGAACATAGCCCGGTGGGGTGGAGGAGGCTTGAAAGAAATGGACAGTGAGCGATTTCATCAAACCGCCGCCTCTCTTTTTTGTCGCCTCCTGAATCATATATATGCCCTGCGTTAAGAAAGAATATATATATTCTTTCTTAACGCAGCGGGACTTGGAGTGTTTCCCCCCTCCCCTGTTTAAAATGTATACGGCACTGTAAAATTTGCTAATCATCCTCATCTTCATCTAATTCTCTCTTTAGATTGATCTCACAACTACTTCTTGAGGCAGGTGGCCCCATATTGTCATCATTTTACAGATGGGACATTTTACTATTAATAACTAGCGAGTTCCCTTACATTTAGTGGGGCTTAATTCAAAGCAGAAAAGAAAAGAAAAGCCAATTTAGGATCAGGGGCTAAAAAAAGTTGGTAATCCTGAATGTATGTGCATTGGACTCAGTGTTACTTCTGAGTAAACGCATGGAAGATCAAGCTGTAAGACGTAATAGAAAGAGCTCTTGAACACTCCCTCCCCCAGTTCCACCCCCTACACACACGCGCGCACACGGGGCGGGAGGGCGAAGAGAAAGAAATACCTCTGTTCACCTGCACAAAGATCGGAATTGTTATGGTGAAGAGCAGCAGAATTATCTGCCTGTGACAGCTGAATTGTCGAAGATGGGGCTTTTTTATCCGCTGAAATAAATCCCCCTTCTTCTATACAACTAGGAATGTAATCCGCCTGGAGAGCACTTGCCAGTCGGACGGTATACGAATCTAATTAATTAATTATAGGTGCAATCCTATGCGTGATTAGACACACCCACCCCAAAAGTCCTACAATTCCCAGCATTCCCATGCTTACTGGGAATGATGGGAGTTGTAGGATTCCCCTTCCCCGCCCCGTCTAAACCTGGGAGACCTGTTCAGCCATGGAGCTCTTTCAATCCTAGGCACCCGGACTTCGGAGGCGTTCCCGTTGGCTTTGCCCGGCAAGCCTGGGCGCTCTCTGACCCGGGAATCATTTCCCTTCGATTTCGCTGCCACTCCCCGAGTCAAGAGGGAAAAGATTGGGCCGCGCTGCGTAGCCTCGTTGTATGCTGCAGCCTCCCCTCCCTCGCCCCCACTCTGGCCTCCCCCGGATGTGTCGACTACAACTCCCATTAGCCGCGGGTAGCATGAGGCGTGATGACTGGGGAAGGTAGGATTTGTAGCACAACACATCTGGAAGGCTGGCATAGCTCCAAGTCCAAAAAAACTGATCCATCACGAGAACTGGCTGTGGATGACAGCTCTAGCTGTTCTTGGAGAAGGATTTAGTTTCCTCTATTTAGGGCGCCATCCTATGCATGTTTAGACAGGGGGAAAGCCTCACAACTCCCAGCATGGCTGGCTGGGAATGCTGAGAGTTTGGGGCTTTTTTCTGTCTAAACAGACATAGGATCGCGCCCTTACTTATTAAAACATATTCGCCCCATTTTCTTTCTTAAGAATTGAAAGCAGTGGTGGAGTCAGCTGCAGAGAAAGTATGAATTGCCAGGAAAGAGTGTCAGCTTTTCTTTTTACGACCCTTTATAGCAGGGGCAATAAAAGCCACCAGGAGACAGGAGCAGGCTGGTTCAAGGCGCAATGCAAAGCACCTTGGCAACTATCTATACGATGGGCGTTGTTTGTGCCGGAGGAACATGTCCTTCCCCAACCCTTGGCTCGGCTGGGTGCCTTTCTCGAAAACAACGATTGGGCGGGGAACAGGCTGGGGATTGAACCGATCGAGGCCCCGTAGACCAGCAACGGTGGCGTTTGTGTCTCCCCCTAGCGGCAACCGCGTAGTTCTAGACACATCTCTGCTCAAAAGCAAGTTCTGTTGAGTTCCAGCAGAAATCTGTGCGTAAGATTGTAGCCGTTTCTCAGGGACCAACGGGACTGAAAATGGCACTGGTTCACTTCTTTCCCTTTTGCGAGATTACAGAAATCTTTCTAGGTCCTTGGTGTCCTTTCACATTTTTTTTCTTTTTTGGAGGTGTCCTTTCACATTCACCCCCAGTAAAATCGAAGGTTTGTCTGCAATTCTAAAGAAACTTAGGACACAATCCTATGTGTCCTAAAGCAGAAGTAAAATCCTATTAGGCAGAAGTAAAATCCTACAACTCCCTCGAGTACTGGGAGTTGTAGGACCTTTTCCGTCTAAATATGTGTAAGATTGTACCCTTAGTAAACTGCAAGCCTATGCACATTTACCTGGAAATAGGGTTCACTGAATTCAGAACTGAATTTCTATCTTAATATGCTCGGATACTATGCACGGGCTTTTAGGAAGAAACGAGACAGTCCCATTGAATTGAACTTCCAGGCTTTCCAGAAAGCGGAATCCTTGTAAATTTGAAACTACTAACTGATTACGAAGACTGTGGAGATAGATTGGGAAAGTAAAATCCTGGACTTTTCTGACTTCAGATTAGAGAACGTGTTTTAAAGGTTCGCTTCCTATAACAACACACACATACTATAGGTATAAGCTAGTCCATTAGCGAAAAAGGTTTAGCATAGTTCTCTTCTTATTGTGCTAGTTCACTACGTGCAGGGAGGGAGAGGACGTTCTTCTTTGTTTGTGGAGGAGCATTCAATTACACGATTTCCCCTGCTCGGTCTTCTAAAGTGACACAATCCAGAATTCTACCACCTTGTTTGTGTAACGTGTAGAACGGCTCTTATACACTCCCGTTAGTTCAAATGGCATTTATTTCTACGTAAATGTGTTTAAGGATCACAGGCAATTAAAGCTCCCCTCTTCCTCATATCACTGGGGCTTATTTCGGGAGAACAGATTAAGACTGCAACCCTATACCCACTTACCTGGGAGGAAACCCCATTCACTGACTTCTGACTCGTTCATTGGGCTGTAAATTGATCTGTAAGTGTAAACATATTAAGTTGAATCATCTAGATATAGTCATACTTAGATCAGAAGCTTTGAAATCACTGGGACTGACACATGTCCCGGTGATTTCAAAGGGTCTACTCTGAGTATGAATTAATTTGGATCCAACCCATTGCCAAGCTTGGTCTATTCAAATGAGAAGGACTAATTCTCAGTTTACTCGAGTGCGACAGATCCAAATGGAACTGAATTTTCATAACTTTCTAATATTACATACTCGATATTTTAATAAGATCTAGCAAAGATTCCTTCCCCTGGTTGTTCTTTCTTATTTGGTTTATTTTGTGCATTGATAACTTCCAAGGAGTATTGGAAGGAGCTCTTGGACTATTTACTTTCACTGGGCGCTCCTTGAGAGAGGGAAGGAGAGGTTGTCTCCATCTCTTAACGACGTGAACGTCGGATATTGTAACCGTCACGAGGCAGCAGCTCATCAGCCTCAAAAAAGTAAGTTCAAGTGCGACAACAGGGAAGCAAACGTGTCCCGCTCTTAATGCAATCTATCCAGGCATCAAGGGTATTCGGAAACCTAGCCATGCCATCTAGTGGACTTTTCCGGAAACGACAATCCAGTTCACTTAAACCGCCCGATCGTTGGGGCTGTAGTGCTAATCCGTTCCCAGACAACCATCACTAACTTGCACGTTTGAATGGGAAGAAAATGATCTTGAAATGGGCATCTCCTCCTCCTGTTTATAAAGTGCCCAATAGGAAGTTGAGGAGAAAAGTGTTACCATTGAAAGAGTGAAGCTGCACCCTGATAGAATGCATTAAAGTTGCAATCCTATTCACAGGAAAAAGTCCCACAACTCCCAGCATTCCCCAGCCTTGTTAGCTGCCACGAACTTTTTAAGAAATGTGGGTTATGTACATATTAATAAATAATGTATAATAATTTTAAATAAATAATAAATAAACAGTGAGATCTGATGATGATGCACACTTATAGTTATTTGGGGACTGTGCCATTCAATTTAAAACTACCTTTGCAATGCAAAAAATGCATTAGTTAACACCATGCTGATTGCACGTTATCAAAAGTAGGTTATCTGGTAACTGCTGGATTGTAAATCATTCTGAGGGCATTTTTTTCAGTTGGGGAGTATATAAATCAATCAAACAAATAAACTTTAGAAACAAAATTGATTTTCTAATCTGAATAGCAAGTAGACAAAACATTACATAGGATTAATATTGGGTTGGATCCAGACTTAGTCATACTTAGGGTAGACCCATTGAAATCAATGGGATTTAGGTTAGCCGTGACAACTATTGATTTCAATAGGTCTATTCTAAGTAAGACTAAATACAGCTCATTATCATTACAGCACATGCACAACCATGGCCTTTTATTAGTGACCATCTACTGTGTGCTATTAAGGGCATGGGCATCCTGTTTCACAATGTTGTTTGTAACAGTATGAAAAAGGTCATAAGGAATGAGCAAAAGTACAGAGAAGGTTCAGTATTTAGAGAGAATAAAGTGCTAAACTTAGACATGACAGGTTAAAGACATCACCATCTGTCTGTCCTTTATTTCTTTTTTAAATAGGGATTGTGGGTGGGATGTGGGAGCTTTCCAGATCGGACCAGGTGCAATGGCACCTTAGGGGGCAAATATCAACTTTGGTGGGTGATTTTTAGTGGAAAATGGCATGGGGTGATGGAAGAATACACATCTGCTACTTTAAAGAGGGAAACAGGGACCATGATATGGTGAATGTTACATCTAGCAGGCTCTTAAGTTGAAGAAAAAGAAGACATGATCCCTTGATTATCATAGAATCATAGAATAGCAGAGTTGGAAGGGGCCTACAAGGCCATCGAGTCCAACCCCCAGCTCAATGCAGGAATCCACCCTAAAGCATCCCTGACAGATGGTAGTCCAGCTGACGCTTGAATGCCTCTAGTGTGGGAGAGCCCACAACCTCCCTAGGTAACTGATTCCATTGTCGCACTGCTCTAACAGTCAGGAAGTTTTTCCTAATGTCCAGCTGGAATCTGGCTTCCTTTAACTTGAGCCCGTTATTCCGTGTCCTGCACTCCGGGAGGATCGAGAAGAGATCCTGGCCCTCCTCTGTGTGACAACCTTTTAAGTATTTGAAGAGTGCTATCATGTCTCCCCTCAATCTTCTCTTCTCCAGGCTAAACATGCCAGTTCTTTCAGTCTCTCTTCATAGGGCTTTGTTTCCAGACCCCTGATCATCCTGGTTGCCCTCCTCTGAACATGCTCCAGCTTGTCTGCGTCCTTCTTGAATTGTGGAGCCCAGAACTGGATGCAGTACTCTAGATGAGGCCTAACCAGGGCCAAATAGAGAGGAACCAGTACCTTACGTGATTTGGAAGCAATACTTCTATTAATGCAGCCCAAAATAGCATTGGCCTTTCTTGCAGCCATATATGCTGCATGATCATAATTCCTCTGCCAAAGACTCTTTATTCTAGTACTACTGAAGTTCCCATCAATTTGACATACCAGTTTGGATCCAGAGCTCTATCATAACTACTTTCCCCCCCTAGAATGCATCCGTGATTTCCACCTCCATTTCATAAGCACGTCAAGCACTGGTCACTTTCACGTGCATGCATTCTTGTGCTATTTCACCTTGCTTACCTTTTCACCTGGGCCAGCTCACACTTCCTGGTATTGTCACTGTAGTCACCCCACTCTGCCCCTTTTCCTTTCCCCTCCAGTTCATTGGCTGTTGTGGTTGATGGACATTGTGATGGAAGTGAGCGCCTTCCCCGCCCCCCACCCTGCTCTGGTTTTGTTGTCTATTGTTTTAATGATTTAGCATTTGATTGATTAGGTGCCATTTCTGCCTTTCAAGGGGCAGAAATAGCAATGAGAGAGGAGTTAGAGCAACGGAAGGACATTCGAGCAACTCAGCATAAGCCTGGTTGTTTGGAGCAACTCAGCACGCCCTCCTCTTTCATCACACCCTCCTCTTTCCCTCAAATGCAGATGCCTAAAAGAAGGGAGGTTCTGTAGCATAGCGCGAGGATGGCATTGCACAGGGACAGAAGGGTGGTTTTATCCTGCATTGAGAAAAAATACCAGACTTTCCCCGCCCTAGCAAAATACAGGTAATGGAGGGGAAGAGGCAAGATGACTGCAGGACAGGGACAACGTCATATGAATGTTGCAGGGCAAAATGGTAAACAAGGCAGGACGAAAGTGCAATAAAACTCTGGTGTGATGGAGCCCCCAGACAATATACCTTGCATCAAGTCATTACAAATGCAGAATAAAAATGGGAAATAACACTATGAAAGTGGTATATGGAATGTGTCCTGTGTCCTAACAATTATCAGAGCACTTCAACACCGCTATAAAGCAGTAGTGTAGATCTAGCCATAGTCATATTTATAAGAATAGTCTGTTGAAATCAGCAGGAGTTAGGTTAGCCATGATTAACAAGTTCCATTGAATTCAATGATATACTTGAAGCATGACTAAGGGGTCATCTACACCAAACCGGATCTTCCACTATGAAAGCAGTATATAAAAGGCAGGAGCCACACCAAGCAGGATATTTTATTTATTTATTTATTTATTTATTTATTTATTTATTTATTTATTACATTTCTATACCGCCCAATAGCCGGAGCTCTCTGGTATGAAAGTGGTATATGGTATGTGTCAAAAGGTCCCAATAGTGGTCAGTGCACTTCAATATCACTATAAAGCAGTAGTGTGGCTCCTGCCTTTTATACACCGCTTTCATAGTGGAATATCCTGCTTGGTGTAGATGAGCCCTATGTCTGAATACAGCTTAGGGTGCAATCCTATGCATGTTTAGACAGAAAAAAAGTCTTACAACTCCAAGCATGCTGGGATTGTATGACTTTTTTCTACCTAAACATGCATAAGATTATATCCCTTTCTCTCTCTCTCTCTCTCTCTGCCAGAATGATAGTGTCTGCCATCACTTCTGTGGGGAAATGGTATTTACTACATTTCTCCCCACTTCTTTTCCTCCTGGGAGCTCAGAGTGGCATACTTAGTTGTTCCTCATTTTTATCCTTATAACCCAGTATTCCATGTATTTAGGGCATACCTGTGCCTGTGCATTGAGAAAACAGCACCATCCCCAAAACAAGCTTGATGTGATTATACATATGGTTGCATGCTGTTATTTTTGGTACCCCAGAATTTGCGGTACCAAGGTAGTAACTGGCCCAAGATCACACAAGTAGTTTCATGGCCTTAGCTTCGATCCTTAGCTTCCCCAGTCCTACGCTGACTACTCTAACCACTGCACCATCTTATCTCAACCTGGTGCCCTCCAGATGGACTTCAATCACCATCAGCCCCATGCTCTTGCACACAGCTAACAACCTCTGAAAATAATATTTTATTTATTTATTTATTTATTTGTTACATTTTTATACTGCCCAATAGCTGAAGCTCTCTGGGAGGTTCACAAAAATTAAAACCATTAAAAACATAATAAAACATCCAACAATCTAAAAACCCAAATACAAAATACAATATAAAAAGCACAACCAGGATAAAACCACACAGCAGAAATTGATATAGGATTAAAATACAGAACAGCAAAGTTTAAATTTAGGTGTTAAAATACTGAGAAAATAAAAAGGTCTTCAGTTGGCGACGAAAAGAATACAGTGTAGGCGCCAGGTGGACCACCAGGCATACATATAGCATGCAACCATATGTATAATCACATCAAGCTCATTTTTGGGATGGTGTTTTTTCAATGCATAGGTATACCCTAGGTAACCGGAATTCCAGGGTACCAAAATACAGAACAGAGTGAGCGCATGGGAGAACAATTAAAGAACAGAAGAGGGGAGACCTTCTCATCCCTAGTCATCACCATGTTTTACAGGAAAGGCATTCTGCAGAAGAGGTGGAATGATGGGCTAAGCTCCACATTTGTCAAATTGGGCTGCCCCAGCAACCCCAGTTCTGGTAAGCAGCATTCCCTGAATACCCTCTTTTGTATGTGGGTTGGCAAGTTAGGTCAGCCAGTTGGTGCTTCTGAAGAGGTCAGATTGGGTGCTGGAGTCTACAATTGTTGAGTCTGAGCTTAGAGACTGCCTTTGTCCACGTACTTTTTGCCAACTCCAAAAGCAGTTGAGGGTTCTTTTTCCCTGGGACAGCTTGCACAACCCAGGTTCAGATAGGAAGGGCACACAGACAAGGAGTGTCATCAGATGGTGGGTGGGAGGGGAATTGTGTTTCCTTTCCGTTCTCCCCCCCCCCGCCCCGCTTCTGTCCCACGATACTTCCTCTTTCTTCACATGGGAGAAGAAAGAGGAAGTAAACAATGACCACATGTCCCATTCCATGGGCATTTTCATTGTGCCACTTTTCTTGCACACATTTGGTTTCAAAAAACCCCAAATGGATTTATAGGGGTCTATGTTGTAACAGAAAGAAGGCCAGAAGGAGTGGGAGATGCATGGGAGGCAAACTGAGTAGGGGAACTGAAACCCAGGGGGAATAGAATGGAATAGAATCCTGGAAAAGGGAATAGCTAGTCCACTGGGACCCTGAAAAGGAGCATTCCACACTGCAATGCTTTGTGGCAGAATATGCTGTTCTACTTCAGTCAGCAGGTGGGAGATAAGATTTCCCCCTCCCCCACTCACATTAAAAAATGTGAGTAGAAAACTAACACATCAGGAAGCAGCCTTGATTAGAATCTTTCTCTCTGATGAGCTAGCTTTTAAAATAACCCACCCTACAGAGATTTGTTTTAATGCAGGAACGTCATTGAACATAGCATCCTTTCCCCCTCCAGCCTGTAGTGGTATTTTTTATTATTTATTTATTTATTTATTTATTTATTTATTTATTTATTTATTTATATAGCACCATCAATGTACATGGTGCTATACAGATAACACAGTAAAAAGCAAGACCCTGCCGCATAGGCTTACAATCTAATAAAGTTGTAGTAAACAATGAGGAGGGAAAGAGAATGCAAACAGGCACAGGGAAGTGTAAATAGGCACCGGGTGGGGTGAAGCTAACAGTATAGAGTCAGAACAAACTCAATATTTAAAAGCTATAGGGAAAAGAAAAGTTTTTAGCTGAGTTTTAAAAGCTGTGATTGAGTTGGTAGTTCTCAAGTGTTCTGGAAGAGCATTCCAGGCATAAGGGGCAGCAGAAGAAAAAGGACGAAGCCGAGTAAGGGAAGTGGAGGTCCTTGGGCAGGCGAGAAGCATGGCATCAGAGGAGCGGAGGGCACGAGCGGGGTAATAGTGTGAGATGAGAGAGGAGAGATAGGCAGGAGCTAGACCGTGAAAAGCTTTGAAGGTCAACAGGAGAAGTTTATATTGGATTCTGGAGTGAATTGGAAGCCAATGAAGAGATTTCAGAAGTGGAGTGACATGGTCAGAGCGGCGGGCCAAGAAGATGATCTTAGCAGCAGAGTGGTGGACAGAGACCAGCGGACTGATGTGAGACGAAGGAAGGAAGTACTGTCCATCACCTCAGGATTCGACCACCTCAGTCCATTCCATGGCCAGTCAAAGATTATTTGCCATAAGTCCCATGATGACAAGCCCTTAAGCGTGACAATGATAACACAAGGGTGAGGTGTTTTAAATGGCAAGTGTGTACCTAAAGTTATTCTAGCTGGTGGTAATGAGAAGTGGGAGAGAAACCTGCTGTTATTTCTTTCACCCAACACAAGAGGGCAATATAAGCTTTACATTCTTGCGCCAGTGAAAATCTGTGCTCTAGATGACAGGGATAAAATCACTGCGATGGGCATAAATAACACTACATTAGAATAACACTACATTAGTACTGATTGTAGGTAAGATAGTTGTAGGATTATTTGCTGTTGTTACCCTGATAAGATTAACATACGATAAGGTTGCATTTTGCATTTTTCTCTGTCAGCCGGTAAGGCAAACCACAGTGATGGGGACAAGGTGCATATATGGACAGTGCCAGAATGCAAACATGCAGATCAGGATGGGCACAGGGATAGAAAAGAGAACTGTCTCCTCCCACATGAATCCAGGAGTTCAGATCTTCTTCAGAAACCCATCTTCAGGTACCACCACCTTCAGAGGCGGAGACTGGTGGCTCCAATGTCAGGGGGCTGTGAATCCATTCCGGGTTTTAGTCAGAACTCTAATAGAGCTATCCAAGGTGCTGAACCTGTTTTGGGTATAGGGTTCAGCACTTTGGATAGGTCCTTGAGAGTTCTGACTGAAACCCAGATGGGATTCACAGCCCCACTGATATCGGAGCCAGCAGCCTCTGTAGGGTCACCTGTTACTTATTTTACTATATTTTAGGGTCCAGGGAAACCCTGTCCTGTTGTCTTGGGCCTTTCATGGTGTCTGACCTGCTGATTTTATTTATCAAAATTGTATCCCACCATTCCTCCATGAAGCTCAAGGCAGTCCCATTTTTATCCTCACAGTAACCCTGTGAGGCAGGTTACACAGAGAAGATTGTGACTGGCTGAGATCACCCAGTTTGCTTCATGGCTAAGTGGGGACTTGAACCTAGGTCTCATCAGTCCAACACTCTTCTTCACAGCACTAGCTCTCTAGTAGTTCGTTTATAGGGATGGAAGAGAAATTTGTTCCATTTGCATTTTAATGGAAACTTACAGAATTGAGCCACTATGTAAACCAGTTATCCTTCGAAATTTGTACTTCTCTGAGTTTTATAATGGAGTTCGCAATAAATAAATAAATAAATAAATAAATCATAGAAACATCCATATATCATGGGAAATAATGTTTTTAAAATGTATTATTTTAGGGAACTTGCTTACCCAAAATGTTATATTAGGTAAAAATGCATACAAAAATGCATGCATTAGGAGAAAGATGCACAAAAATGCTTATGAAGTTCTCTCTCTCTCTCTCTCTCTCTCTCTCTCTCTCTCTCTCTCTCTCTCTGTATATATATATAATGTCAAAGTTCAAGATAAACTGAGTTTGAGACTGGAGAAATTCACAAAGAGACCAACTGAATTTAAGACTGGAGAAATGAGAAAAGGAGAGAAACCCAAATTGAGAGGTTTGTCTATCCCAAGTTGCTTATCTTTTATCTGCTAGTTTATTGTGTTATTGTTGTTATTGTATCTGCTGTTTCATTATTATATTATACATAATTCTATTTTTCATTTCTTTTTTGTAGGCCATCTTGAGGCTGTTAAGAAATGAAAGGTAAAAACACCTCGTATAAATAAATATATAACGTAAATAAAGTCAGGAAGAAGAGATGTTAACAGATTGTCCACAGTGTGGAATGTACACTGCACAGTGAAGAGAAACAAAACTGATAGGGACTAATACTGACAAGGCCATCCGTGTGTGAGTTGCTGATGGGGATTAATCTTAAAATTGCATTTCAGTTATCTTCCTATGAGTACGTAGAATTACCAAAGTGGGTCAACTTACGTCTTTGAGGATAAGAATAAAGGTGACATTTGACCTACACAGAAGAACGAATGAAAACCAAATGCACACAGATTCCAAATGGAAAAAGGGAGTTAAAAATAAGGATGGCTGTCTCTGAGGGGACTGAAGTAATGAAACATATACTTTAAAAATTCCTAACACCATGAGAGTAAATATGGATAGAAACCACTGCAAACTCAGGGCTCAGTTAGAGACAGGGCTCAAAACAGGCCAGGCTTTTCAGTACCACAGCCCAGCTATGGAAGATATACATGAATGATGAAAAGGGTCCCTTTGAGCATGTACAGAATGTCATTATTTTGTCCCTGGGGATCGTGACTTTCCCATATAATCTGGGAGTGGCCACAGGAGTTTTAGGTCTAGTGGCATGACTTGTTTTAAGGCCCACCACCTCTAATTTGGGTGTTTAACCACTTTGTAATTTGATATTATGCTTCTCTAGGTTGAAACAAGTTTCCATCCCATTCAGAAAGAACAACAAATCCCAATTCACACTTCAAAATATGACCATGTGGAGGAGGAAGCGGAGTTACACCAGCTGACCTTGGCAGGATCTACACTATTGCTTTATATCAGTTTATAATGGTTTTGACAACTGTTCGGGCCCAGGACACATTTCATATACCATTTTCAAAGTGTTATATCCTGCTGGTGTAGATCTGGCCCATGTCTCCAGCTTCCGGACCTTGGATAACTCCTTTGGAGTTCTGACTGGTTCTGACTGAAACCGGGAGCAGATTCACAGCCCAACTGACATTGGAGCCACCAGCCTCCACTGGCTCTTCCATCCTATCAGGAACCCTATGGACTCAAGAACCATGACTGCACATAGAGAACCAATGCACATACAGCTGTCTGCCTAGACAGCTCCATTCACACCTCCTACCAAAATTAGAAAGATTGTCAGTGGTGGGCAAAATCCTGTTCCCTTCTTCCATATGGTCAGTGATTGCATTTGAAAAATGTGAACAGGGCTCATACCACCTTTGAATTAAGGATCTATTTCCAATGTTAGGGTTTATTGCTAGGGAAAGTGGCTTAGTAATGCTGAAAGGAATACATCTGAGCATGTTCACCACTGATAACCATTGAATATCTGGAATTAGGAAGAATGGCTTTACAGCTAGAGCAGTGGACTTCCAACTGGTGGGTCACGACCCAATAGTGGATCGCAAGATTGGTCCAGATAGGTCACAGCAAAGCTGTTGTCACCATGTTGGGTATGGAGAAAATTGTAAAAGTGGGGCCCATGTTGCAGGTTGGAAGCCCAATGTGGGTGTCAGATCTGAACCAGTTGAAGACCACTGAGCTAGAGCATGTAACTTGAGGAAGGCTTCACCCCAGACAACAAACACAAGGCCAAAGTCAGCCCCAGGTATTCTCAAGCAGCTACCAAAGTCCTGTCCCAGCAGGGCCTAGTGCTAACACTGACCTATATGGGTGACTAGGTCTGGAAGTCAGCCGCCATGACGCTGTTTTAGTATAACACCAGGGAACTGTGGGACATTTAAATGGTGAGCGGCTTGCAAGTCTTTAATGCATATCACTGCTTCCACCATTGCCTACAAGTAAACCTATCACAGGTGGACATGAATGCAGGCAGAGAAAAACCCCAACTTAAAGTGGGGAGGGGAATGTTCAAACCAGAATCTGCCCATTTCATTCTAGGAACGAAGTACTGGAGGTAAATGTTGTTGCATTAGCTGAGCTGTAGAATTTTCCTAGTGGTAAAAATTGCTATCTAGCTTTTGCTAAAATCATGGAAGGAACCATCAGAAAATCCTGTAACTTTTGTTTTAAACTGTTTGGCCTAACTGGGGCCATAGCTAGACCTAAGGTTTATCCCTGGATCGTCCAGGGGTCAAACCTGTTCATCTAGGTGACACACAGGGGATCCAGTGCTCAAGCAGGGGCGAACCCTGGATGATCCCAGGATAAACCTTAGGTCTAGCTGTGGCCTTAGACTGTTTAGTTGTTCTAAAAAGTAAATGTCCCCAAAGTCTTAGGGAATAAACCTTCTTTATAATACCTTTTTAAAATGGAAAATCACAGTGTCTGTGTGCCAAAAAAAGAGAGTAATTTTAAGGGTTATCTTGACACTGTAACACAGGAAATAAAACCTGAAGCTTCTTGCCTGCTTTCCCTCTTAACCAAGGAATCAAACCAGAAGGACTGCATTTCAACAAGCAGAGGCTTGAACAACTATTCTACTGTGAATTTAACTGCAGAATGTAAGGACAAGTCCTCTTTTAGTGATGTTTTTAGAAACAGTATATATACACACACACCTCTTATTTATGAACCTATGGTTAAGGCCGTGAATGACACAGTTCCCACAATTAATGTAATTTCTGTACTTGGGCTCTTTCCTCTTTAACTTGCATGGAAAAACTCCATTGCTGTAGGATATCTCTCTCTTAGGGAGTAGTTACATGCAAATATGCATAACGGAGATGTTGTGCTATGTTTAAAAGGGGAAAGCAATATCAGGAAAGGTGAATTTAGAGTGAAGAAGAAGTGTTGGGATGGAGGTACTGTTTACCCGTTTTCCTGTCTGCTGCTTTTTTTTCCTACTCAAAATCATGCCCCTATGCTTTCCTGCTGCAAAGTTTAAAAAAAAACTCATTAAAATTACTACAGGTGGGGGCTCTAGCCAGTATGCCAGTATCAGACCAACTGGGGAGGCAGTTGGACCTTTGGATGACAATGGAGTTAAAGGAGTACTAAAGGAGGATAAGGAGATTGTGGAGAAGCTGAATGAATTCTTTTCATCTGACTTCACCGCAGATGATATAGTACAGGTATCTGTGCCTGAACTGATGCCTTTAGGAATGGAACTTGAGGAATTGAAGCAAACAGGGCTGACAAAAGATGAAGTTCTTAACCTTTTTGACAAATTGAAAGTTAATAAGTCACCGAGCCCAGATGGTATCCATCCTAGTGTTCTTAAAGAACTCAAATATGAAATTGCTGATCTTCTGACAAGAATATGCAACGTGTCCCTAAGATTAGTCTCTGTACCAGAGGACTGGAGATGGCCAACATAACACCAATTCTTAAAAAGGGATCCGGGGGGAACCGGGAAATTGCAGGCCAGTTAGCTTAATGTCTGTTATTGGTAAATTGGTTGAAAGTGTTATTTAAGATAAATTAGTCAGCATATAGAAGGACGAGATCTGCTGAAAAAGAATCAACATGACTTCTGCAAAGGTAAGTCCTGTCTCACTAACTTTTTAGAGTTCTTTGAGAGTATCAATAAACATATAGACAGGGGTGATCTGGTAAATATTGTTTACTTGGACTTCCAAATGGCTTTTGACAAAGTCCCTCACGAAAATCTCCTGTGTAAATTTAGCACTCACAGAATAAGAGGAAAGGTCCTCTTATGGATCAGTAACTGGTTAAAGAACAGAAACAGAGAACAGGCTTAATGGTAAATTCTCCTGATGGAGGGATGAAAATAGTGGGGTCCCAAAGGGATCTGTATTGGAGTGAATTCTTTTCAACTTTTAATTAGGAGTGAGCAGTGATACAGCCAGGTTTGATGATGACACCAACTTACTTAGGTTACACACACACACACACACACAAAACCCCACAAGATTGTAAGGAACTCAAAAAGGATCTAGGGAAATAGGCATCTGGGAGATTGGGCATCAAATTGGCAAAAGTGGTTCAGTGTAAGCAAGAGTAAAGTGATGCACCTTGGGGCAAAAAAAAATTCCCATCTTCAAGTATAAGCTAGTGGTGACTCACCAAGAAAGATATCTTGGGGTTGTGGTGAACAGCTTGATGAAAGTGTGGGATGGCCACTGTGTGAACAGAGTGCTGGACTAGATGGACTCTTGGTCTGATGCAGCATGGCTCTTCTTATGTTCTTATGTCCAAATTTGGTAGTTGCAAGGTCTCTCTCTCTCTCTCTCTGGTCTATAATTCCATGATGTGTGGTACTTCAAGTGTGCGTATGTCCAAGCCTTGAGTTCAGAGTAAGAGGTGGATGAGCTGGCCAACTCTGAGCCCACTGTGTGTATGTATTTAAAAATAATGATATCCTGGTTGTTCTCCAAAGACTTCTAGATGATGATGAAGATGATGATGATTATCCCAACATATAAATATATTATTTACCAAGTTAAACGTTGCTCCATTGACCAAAAACACTAGCAGAACCCACACACACAAACAGCATTTTTAAAAAAATTAAAACAGCAAGTAAATTGGAAGGCTGTTGGTGAGTAATTGAGATGGGCCTACCATAGAAGGACATCTCAGAGCCTAGGCACAGCCACCAAAGAAGTTGAGAAAGTGGACCATGTGCCCGATACTGAACTGAACCTGAGGTCAGGAGTGTGTGGAACCTCAGCCAGTATATTTGTGGACAGTTGGAGGGCCAAAGTGCCTTCCACCCAACAATGCCTGTCCAATGGCACAGGAATAATTTATTTATTTATTTAAAGTAAAGTAAAAAGGCTCCTGGAATGGCTTACATACAATCAGTAAAACGAGACAGTCCCTGCCTGGAGGCTTACAATCTAAAAAGACATGACCCACAAGGAAAAACAAATGGAGAAGAAAGTTGGGGGTGTGTGTAGTTTTTCAGCAGATATGATGGAATGGCCCTGTTTCCCATTCTCATCTCCCTCAGTACAGCCTGAGGGAGGGAATGCACCAGGCAGGAGGCCACAGAAAAGACTGCCATTCCCTCTTGTCCCTTCCCTCAAAACGTCTTGGTCCTGCCCTGGAACAATTAATGCTGGGCAAGTAATGAATGGGGTCATAACTCAGTGACCGAGCACATGCAGTCCCCAGGTTCAATCACACTGTGCACATTTAAAAGGATCAGAAGCAAGCAATGTGAAAGGCCTCTGCCAAAGCATACTGCAAGTCAGAGTAGAGACAGTACTAGCTGAGAATAGTCTGATCTGGCATACGGTAGCTGCCACTGGATAACCACTCTCTGCCAGGGAACCAAGACTATTTTAGTTGGGAATTCCAAGGTTCTGGGGATAGTGGTGTAGGCAGTTCTAGAAAGAACCAACAATTTCTCTTCCTAAGGGTGACAGAGAGCAGCTGGATAGAACTAGCTAAAACTCCATGCTAATTTGGCCTGACTGCTTTGCAAGCTTCATGGTTTCCTAAAATGGAGCCAGATACATTTAAAATGAAAGCTACGTTGGTCAGACATTATCCATGAGAGCCAATAGACTCAAGTTTATCAATGTAAATGCAGCCACCATAAACAGTCTCTGTGGAAGAGCTACTTAGTAGAACACTTGGGGATTCAAATCTCATGCACAAGAACATGGCAATGTCTATGGAGACACTTACGAAAAGATCTGGAGATGCTTCAGCATGAGTATGGAGATGTCCCCTGACCATTTTGTTCAGTATCAGGGAACTCTGGGTGTGTAAATTGGATAGGAAAGCAACCCAGCAAAAGTACAAGTTTGTTCCACCTTAAATTGCTTGTGCATCTCTTTTAAAATTACAAAATAAATCTCATAAACAGAAAGGCAATAAGCTAGAGTACTACTGATCATTTTACAGCTTGGCTAGTGGCACCCTGGTATAAAGGCTAGAGGTTGCAGTTGCAAGCATTTTAATATCCACACATCTTTATATAGTATTGTATTTCACAGGCTATATTGAACATTAAACTTCTGATGTCTTATTATCATGACAAGAACAGAAAATAGTACCAAACCAAGGCAATCCATTTTCATGACAGGTTTGCAGCATGCATGAGGAATAGCAAACATAAGCCACGCTCATTCCAGTTTGAAGACTGTAATCTCGTTGTCCTCCATGGATGTCATTCCTGGGGCAATCATCACAGAGGCTTTTTTCCCTTTTAAAGGATCATATTTCATATTTCTAGAAGTTCTTGAGCAGTCCAGTTATCAGTTCCAGCTACTTCCCAAAATGAATGTAAATTATCCTTGCCAAGGCAGTTAAAGAAATGGTTGTCAACAGTGAATAATAGCTATAAATATTTATGAAACATATAAATACTTCAGAAACATTAAAGCTTTTTTTCTGTAAAAGTCAGGTTATTCCAATCACATTGTTTGATGTGCATGCAAATGTCTGTTGTAGAAAAGACTATAAATATTTTTAAAACTTTTTTTAAAAAGAATTGCAGAATATATGTCTACGTATACACACTTCATAATCCATTGGGTCTGGTTCACATTCAAAGGGCTTAAACTATACTTGAAAGCCGTACGTAGAAAGTTCTGCAAGCTTGGGTAATGCTTCATATGCCACTGTGTTGTGTGGGATCCCATGTGGCTTTTAATGATGACCCGAAGCTTTAATTAAGCCTGTTGGGTGTGACAATATTTGAAGTCCAGTTTTGAGAAATGTCACCTGATGCTTGAGTAAAACATCACAAAGGAAGCTAGAATGACTTTCAGATTTCTGTATGTTTGTATGTGTGTGTTTTGCAGCTTTATGCAATCACATGCTCATGGGTAGATGCCATCAACGGAGAATAACAGGGAAGGGAAACCCTCTTCATATTGACAGTGCTCTGCTACATCATCTCTGACTTTGCTCCCATTCATTTTACTAGGCTAGCATCACCAGTTCCATCCAGAGTTCGTTCCACAAAGCTACAGGTTGCATGGACAGCAGTGACAGAATGACTTGCACATAATCAAAGACATCAATTTGTAGTACTGTGAGAAGGAAAACTGAAGCATGACATGGAGGAGAAATGTCTGTTTCCTCTGAATCTTCCCTAAGCAACCTCCCAAGGTCCTGCACTGTGGTTGTAAAACACAACAGGCATCAACTGATCATATAAATCACCCAAATAATTTAGGGCTTCCTAAGAAAAAAGTCTCTCATTGTTTGAAACAATAATTGCAATCATGGTTTTGACTTCCCTGCCCTCCCCCCCACACACACATTCAAACAAAAATATCCATCCTTCCTTTCCCATTTAGCTGCATTTTTGCTGTTAATATTTTATTCGTCTGTGCTAGAGGTAACTTTGGGTGGATTCAGACAAGAAGTTTTGGGGGCAGGGGGAAGAGAAAGAAGTTCTGGGCATGATCCAGAAAAATGTTACGCACTTGACATTTCTGTGATCTTCTCCATAGAATTCAATGCTCTCATGCAGCACATCAAAGTGATGGCTTCCCTGCCACTTCATGCATTCATGAAGTGTAAAAACAACAATCATATTTGTAAACTGGAGGGAAAGTTTTCCGTGTTTTAATGTTTGTAAACCATCCAGAGAGCTTTGGCTATGGGGCGGTATATAAATGTAATAAATAACAACAATAATAATAAATAAATAAAATGTATACTAGGGATGTACATCATAATAGCCCCAAGCCCTGGCCAAATACGTGTGTGTGTGTGTGTGTGTGTGTGTGTGTGTGTGTGTGTGTGAGTGAAAGGGTTCCTTATACAGATCAGTGATATATCATTAAGCACCTTGAAAGTTATAGTAGTAGGTTGTTGTTGTTGTTTATTCATTCAGTCGTTTCCGACTCTTCGTGACTTCATGGACCAGCCCACGCCAGAGCTTTCTGTCGGCTGTCGCCACCCCTAGCTCCCCCAAGGTCAAGTCTGTCACCTCCAGAATATCATCCATCCATCTTGCCCTTGGTTGGCCCCTCTTCCTTTTGCCTTCCACTTTCCCTAGCATCAGCCTCTTCTCCAGGGTATCCTGTCTTCTCATTATGTGGCCAAAGTAATAATAGCTAATAGTTCAGAATTTATTTATTTATTTATTATAATTCTATACAACATTCCTGAAGTTAATGAAGGCCATTTACAAAGACTATACATTTCTGTGTGATTACTTGTTTCTGATTAAGAAAGGCTGAGAAATTTGCCCCCTGTAAAGTTTTTTTTTTAGATTTAAGCAAACTGTTCCTCTTAGAACTGAACACAGACACTAATGCAATTTATGGTTGGATATCCATACATTTCTGAGCTTATGATGCATTCCATGAAACAAAACAAAACAAAATTGCATCCATTAACATGCATGCATTTGGGAAATGCACAAATAAAACTGTGTACATTTCTACATGACAATGTGCACCAAAAAGTATGTATGTTTGAAAAATGAGTACAGAAATACATACAAATTTCTGTATGAAAAAACAGTACTGTACAATATATGGAACGGGCAAGCTTGTTGGAAAAACAAGAACGTCAATGGAATGGCACTTGATAGATCTGCCCATCCCTACTTCTGATAACATAGAGCTCAAGGAAGTGAATACATAAATAGAAAGTTCCTCAAAAGGCAGATATTTGGCACAGGATGAGGAACCCATGAGGAAGCACAAGAACTGAAGAGAGCCAAGTGATGTAGCCACCAGCTGTATTTACATGGAGAAAGTGTGAATATATATTGAAGGAATCTTCATTACCTTTTTTTGCCATCACTCATTTTGTTGGCCTTTTACCAGTTGCCTTTTACTGGTTTCTTACTGTGCTAACAGTAGCCAAAGGATTCATGTGCATATATGGGAATGTTGCCTTTGAAGTCTGGAAAGTCTGCAAAGCTGATTTTTCTACTAAGTATCAGACAAGGTCTTGGGTGCCACAAGCTCTTAGGTTAGTTGTACTAGCCTATGAAAGCATGCATGCAGTAGCTCATGCATGGTTGGATGCTACATATACATGCTGTGACAAGAATAAAGGTAGGCATTTCCACTTCCTGTTTGGAAATAACTGGGGTACACTGAATTAGATTTATATAGTTGTCTGAACTATTAATCTAAATTGGTATTCAGAACATCTACCATACCACTCCAAAGTGACTCTCAAGACTGCAACCTGAAAAACCTGGATCAGGCCCTTTCTACTATTCCAACATACACATCCGGATGAAGTGGGAAGAACTCAATTTATTCTGTGCAAGCTAAACTATCAAGGAACCTGTGCTGTGCATTCAGGATAAGTCAGAATTGTGGGGATGGTGATTTCCATGGCAAAAGTGATTCTGAATTCAATCACAACATATATGCAGTAGCCAGTCTTTTGAGCCTATGGCCTACATTAGACTTTCCAAGTCTGGCCATTTACACAAAAAAGAGGAAATACATTGCTAAAAAAAATTGAAGACACAGATTTGAATTAAATTTGCATATGAATAGATGCAAATATAGAATTAAGTACTAACATTTAAATAAAATACAATACATCTCACCATAGTGATAATTTTTGTGAACCGCCCAGAGAGCTCCAGCTATTGGGCGGTATAGAAATGTAATAAATAAATAAATAAATAGTGGGAAAGACAGTGAGCAGATGACTGTCTGCCTGCTTAGTCTGCTGTGCAGGTGCTAATGGGTGATGGGCAATGTCAAGGCCCCCTGCTCTCCCTTTTATGGTTCTTTATCTTTATACTAGACTTATCATACAATTATAGAATTGTTGGGTTGGATGGATCATCTAGTCTAACCCTCTGCAATGTGCAGGAAAGCCAATTAAACCATCCATAGTTAGTGGCTATCCAGCCTCTTCTTAAAAACCTCCAAAGATGGAGAACCCACAACCTCTGTAGGTAGACTGTTCCACTGTTGTACAGTTTTACCATCAGGAAGTTTTTCCTTATATTTAATTGGAATCTAGGTAGCTGTAACTTATACCCATTATTCTGGGTTTCAATTTCTGTGGCCATGAAAAATAGTCATTGCACATCTTCCCTGTGGCATCCTTTTATGTACCCAAACACTGCTAACATGCCTCCCCTCAATCTTCTTTTCTACAGACTGAACATACCAAGTTCCTTCAGCATGTCTTCATAGGGCATGTCCTCAAGTCCCTATATCATCTTTGTTGCCCTCCTCTGAACCTGTTCTAACCTGTTGATGTCATTATGGAAATGTGGTACCCATAAACATGCACAGTACTCCAGATGTGATCTCACTAGTGCTGAGTAGAGAGGAATAAGGACTGTCCTCTGACAGCCCTTGAATACAGAGTCTCCTCTGTAAAGTAGTACACATTACCACCCTAGGCTGCTTTCCATACCCCTCCTTCTCTTGGGTAACTCTGGATTTGGGACTGAAAGACCCAGGACAGGTATGGGTGCATGGAAGATAAGTTGTTAGCAAACACAACAATTTGTGATATTGCACAAAGGTATGACAGATCACAGGGCACGTCAGATAAGGCATCAGCCTTAGCTTCCAATTTCCTGGCTTTGTGGAGTTTGGACCACGGCGAGAAAGCCTTATCTTCTGGTCTTTTAAACCAGTAGGTTTTTTTATGATTGAATTTACATTAGGGCTAGTGTTGCATTGGGTACTTCCCTGGGAATTGTAGTCCAAAACATCTCGAGGACACTGAATTGGGGAAGGCTGTTCTAGAACATAGAATAGTAGAGTTGGAAGAAGCCTATAAGGCCATCAAGTCCAACATGTTGAGTGCCATCAACTGCCTTGAGAGTGTTCTACCGCTAAAGGCAGCCATGCAGCAATGGATGGCAAGCTGGAGGTTCCAAGCAATGAGAAGAACTTTGTGTTGCTAAGCAATAAGATATATAAACACAGCTAGGAACGGGCCGGAGCAGCTGGGATGGAGCAGGTGTGAATGGCTGCATTGAAACATATTGCCAAAGTGGTTTGGGCAGAGGCCTCAGATAAGTTCCACAGGTCAGTGAGCAGGGGAGCTAGCAGGGGGAGTGGCTGGGAGGGGAGGGAGCCCAGAGAGGAGACCAGGCAGCTCGTTGGCACATTCAGAGACCTCAGGTTAAGTCCCATGAATCAGTGGGCAGGCAAGTGGGGAGGGGCAGCTGGGAGGGAGGGAAGGGGTCCAATTCACCACCCAGCTTTTCCAGGCACCCATGGAAAAGCTGGGAAAGTATGATACTGAGCAATAAAGTACTAGTGCGCAGATGGTCTGTGCAAGTCAAGGTAGTAATAGCTTTGGCCATTGAGTGGGATAGAAATGCAATAAATAAATAAATTCTATTTAAAAAAGAAAAAAAAGAATGCCATTTTCTTTGTAGAAAGGTGGGCGTACAAATCAACATAAACAGATGAATATTTGGAGAAACAAGATGTGTGATTAAGTAGCCCATACAAGACCCATACTTCTTGTTTTAACTACCAAACTCATAAACTTTGCTTGGTCATTCTGTTGCCATAGTCACATTTGTAAGGCAAAGTAAAAGTTTGCTTTGTCTGCCTGGTGTTTTAAGATTGCTTTGCCTCTGTGTGTGTGTGTGTGTGTGTGAGAGAGAGAGAGAGAGAGAGAGAGAGAGAGAGACTATTGCACAACAGAGTTTGTTTAACAGGGTTTCTACATATGGCACACATCTGAACTTTGTGTTTACAGAGGTTTTACAGTTTAAACTCCTTCAGGTCTAGAGACACAGAGAAGCATTGTGTGACAAGGCACTATCAACCAAAAATGGAAATGAGACGAAAGTCATTTGATGTCTGTTCTCTGTATGGAGCATCATTTATTTTGAGAGGTGGCACTAAAGATTTGGATCAAGGCTGGGATGTTTTAAAATATACAGCTCAAGATATAATAAACCAAGAGCACAATATAAGAAGCTGGCCGAAAAATATATGAGTGAAAATATTAGAGGTGAGATTTTCAGTGTGCCAGATCTTGCTGCCACTGAAATCGTATAACTTTCACACTCTGATCTAAAGCACCATCGAGTCTCCAATGTACACACTGTCATCACCTCCCCTTAACCAAAGCTTGCTTGTGGGCAAGATGATTTCACCGGACCCAGGGAGAGAGGGCCTGCCTGCAAAGGGCAGAGAAAGGTGTGTAAAAATGAGATGGAGCAGGACAGTTCGAAGTCCCACTGCATCCCGGAGACAACATCTTCCCTGTGTTCAGTTCAGTAGCAGTAGCATTGCCGTCATGAGTGATGAGAGGCTGGGACACGCTTTGGCTTTTCCCATGAGCTGCCAGTGGAGGCTGCTATTTTCTCCCAGAATCCCCCTTGGAAGGATGTAAGTATTGATGGGGAGAGGACATTATAGGAATTAAAGAAACCATCCAGCAAAAACTAGTCACATGTCCAATTGATTTCTGTGTAACTTAGATTATTCTAAGTCCAACTCAATTGCTTTCAGTGGGAGCAAAGACTGATGAATAAGCATTGTATTTATGCTTAATACGAGCAGGAGAATGCTGTTGTACACAGTTCCTACTTGTGGACTTCCCCATGGACAGTTGGCTGGCCACTCTGTGAACAAAATACTGGACTTGGTCAGCCTTTGATTTGCTTCAGCACAGCTCTTCTTATGTTCATATGTTCCTACACTGTGGATTATATTGTTCTCTAGTAGTATCTGAAGGAGAGAGCCACATAGGCGAGGCAAATGACATGGTTCCTTATACTGCCAGCAACATATTGGTCTGGATCCAAAATGTATTAATTACAGTTAGTTTCCATTGAAAGCAATGGGACTTGCATCGAATCATGTCTAACTTGTCCTATTGATTTCAATGGGGACTAAATTCAACTACTTTAATCTGGATCCATCCTAATGTCATGTTTGCTAACAACTTTTTAAAAAACACCCTGTATTCTTCTTTCACTCATATTGCCAGTAGACTAGTGAAAGTGGTTGAAAGAATGAAGGACCTTTGGTATAACCTTTAGGAAGCAAGCAGGAAGCAACAAGAATAAAAATATGGTTTCTGTATATCTCTCATGTGAAAGACATACAAGCCTCTGAACATACTCCAATCAAATACATACATGTATTTTTTTCCTGTCTATTATTCAGCTACATAACTTACATGTCCAAACTTTCTCAGTAATGAGTGAGGGTCCTCATAGTTTCCACTTAATTATTAATTTTGCTGTATTGCTATATGGTATTCTTCCTTTTTGTTGCCTGTGTTTTAAACTTTATTTCAACATAAAATTCCATTTTTAGAAAGTCAAATAAAAACCTTTGAGAAAGAAAACAAGAAAGTAACCAGAAAATTAGAGACCCACTAATGCAAAAAAGGGACCTTTCAGAAGGTGGACGCTGTGTGTTGGTATTCCCTAAATATGTGGTCAGTAAGTGTTTACTGACAACTGGGTCATAAGTGATCGCTGGCATTCGTTGCCATCCATCCCAACTTGACTGCCATCTTGCCACGTGTTACAGGGTAAAATTAACTCCTCAGTAACTCTATGTTACAGCAGCCAGAGAAAAGACTTGAAATAGGGTAGTAGCAAAGAGAAATTATGGGCCACCTATACCAAACCTAAAGCAATGCGGAAAATATTAAGAAAATGGGTGGGGAATGCTAGGCACCCTGAATAACCAAATTCAGGCTTCGAATACTATTTGATAGGCTTTTGTTTTGTATTGTTTGTTTTTGCAGAGGAAAATGTCTGTAAGGTCAAGATAAAGGACAATGAATGACTTCCAAAGAGATATAAGGTTTCTCCGTTTCAGCATGATAAAATATATACCACCCTGTTTGTAGGGCAGGCATAATAAATGGTTGGCTGTGTGAATGAATGAAGGAATAAAAAGAGCTAGCAGAGCTATTCTATTTTGGCTGGCAGATTTGAAGGATAAAAACAGCGTTCTTTCAAAAGCTCAAAAGAAAGAGGAAAGTCAAGTGTCAAGGAAATCAGATATTACTTTTTCCTGATCTCTCGCCAAAAACCCAGTTGAAGAGGCGGACTGTTCTTCCAGTAAAGAAACTTTTCCTGCCAAAACTGTGGAGGTGGCTACTTCACTCCTGGCCAAAATAAGGATGAACTGTGAAAATAAAAGCTCCACTTCCAATCCTCTGACTACTCTGTTAATGCAAGCTCCGTTCATCCCAAGAAGGCATGGCCTGGTGGAACACCTTGAGGATGGGTTTCTGATGGTTTACTTGCAGCCCGTTGGAAGTGACTTCATTCAGGAAGATCTGGATTCTAGCTTAAGTTTAGAGGAACTTTATGGTTCTCTTTTTACTTCACTTTCAACTTTATAGACCATATTTGCAGAAAAGTAATGTTTGATGTTTGTGAGTACCATGTGAAAGGTGACCTTCAGATAATAGCACATTTAAGGGGCAGGCTGGACATTTAGTATGTTGATGCTGGCCGGCCATGCTTCCCAACAGATAGCATCCACATTGGTCCCACGAAATGAGACCAATATAAATGGTTTTGGACCATGTTATTTGAAGGACCTGCATGAGCCTGCCCAACCATTAACATCATAATCAGAGACTGTACTCTCCTGCCACCAGTTAGTGCTGCCTGGGGTATTTTGTATATGGGTGAAATATAAATTGAAATAATAATAAGGCTAGGAATAGGACTTCCTCCGTGGTGGCCCCACACTTTTGAAATTCCCTCTGCAGAGAGATACATACAGCCTCATCACTCTTGGCTTTAAAAAAACTCCAAAAAATGAACAATTTTTCCCCCAGACTGAATTTGATTCTTAAAAACTTGATTCTTTAGCTGGTGCTACGTGTGTGTGTGTGTGTGTGTGTGTGAATGTAACTGTAATTTATGTGTGTATGTTTTCTAATATTGTAAGCTGCCTTCTGTGAGCAATATGTCCTGAAAGTGGGTTTTAAAAGAAAATAAACAAATAAATAAATAAGAAACTTAAAGCAAGGGAGAAGATTCTGCTGAAAGAAACAATTCCTGAAAATATTGGAAACAGGTGGTATACATTAATAATTGTTATATCAAAATAAGCACATGAATGTCCTGTGGCCAAGATTATGTTTAACTAGAACAAATATCAAAAATAATTATGTCCTATTTTGTCTTTTAATACATTGACTGTTTTCATTTCCCCCCTGTAATACTAATAATTGACTTTCTCCATTTAAAATAAATGATCACCTTGGTGAAATGCTCTGGTAGGTTTTATATTAGCTTTGTTACCAGCAAAACTCTGTAACAGTGTTCCAGCCATAGTGAAGCACTTGAAGCCTCATTAGATTCTATGGAAAAGTCCAGAGCCTTCCTCTCATTGTAGCCTCTCTCTCTCTCTCTCTCTCTCTCTCTAATCAGTATAAAAGAGAAAAAATTAACTAGTTTGCACAAATGTAGGGGGTAAAAACAACCGAATTATTACAAGATTACCGCTTGACCTGACTCTAAGGATCAATCCAGCTCCATCTATATAAGTAAGCTCTAAGATGGCAGCACAGCTGTTGCAATTTGTCTTACTATGGAAGAATCCTGCCAGGTTAACCTCCTGATCTGTTCCCCACAGTGTTGCCTTGACCTCTCCCTGTCTTGAATTTTGCTACCTGGTTCTCTGAGATTTCCAGATTTTGCTTTGGAATTTGACCATTACCTGCCCTGGACCGTGCTACTCATCCCTGGCTCCACCAGACAGAAAGCTGGCTCCCTCTTGACACAGAAACCTGACTTCTTAAGGACTAACTCCAATGGACCCTGGCAATACTTCAATAAATCAAAGTATTCCAGTGAGTGGCCATTTGATTTCAAGGAGATTATATCCCAAATTAGTGCAATATCCAGACTCAAATATGGAGGCTCAGCTGGGCCTGGATAATTCTATTGCAACCTCCTATTTAGCTGTCAACCATTGTACAATCAGCAGCTCTGCTCAGTGGTTGGGGATTGAGCTACAGGCCCTGTTCAGAAGACACCTTAAATGGCAGCTTTAACTGCAGTTAAAGCCATGGTTTCTGGTGTCTTCTGAACAAGGCCAATGTTAGGTTGCCCATGTGTCCAACTTTAGAGAGGACAGTCCTATATTTCAATGCTTCCCCTATCTGAATGACAGTCTAGACCAAGGCCTTAGCTAGACCTAAGGTTTATCCCAGGATCGTCCCGGGGTCGTCCCTGCCTGCTCCCGGGATCCCGTGTGTCATTTACATGAATAGGGATGACCCCAGGACAATCCCGGGATAAACCTTAGGTCTAGCTAAGGCCCCAGTCTGTTTTAAAGATAAAGGCCCTTTCTACACCTAGGGATTATCCCAGGAAAATGGAGGGATCGTCCCTGCCTGCTCCCGGGATCCCCTGTGTGTCATTTGCATGCACAGGGATAAGCCCGGGACGATCCCTGGAAAAAAGGCAAGTCTAGAAACAGCCAAAGTATCACAAGACGGGAAACCAGATGCCTTAAAGTTCTAATGAACAGTTAGCACCTGGGCAACAGACAGAGCAGGCACACCCAGGACCCCTGGTCATAGTCATCCCCACTAGAGTAAATGCACTGTATTTCTCTTTACAATGTAGAGAGTAATTATGTCTAAATTGTTAATGTATGCAAATTTTATGCATACTTTTTTTTTGGGGGGGAGGGATGCATTTCCTCTTTTTTGGTCATAGGTTAAGTAGCCACCCTAGCTTCAGTGTCAGAGAACAGTCATCCTAACAGCTCTGATTATTTATTTCCTCTGTTGGCAGGTGTTCTGCAGATCTACTATTGGGTGCATTTTTTTAGAGAAGAGAGTGGGCGAACAGAGTGGATTGGATTCTGCACATTAGTAATAATTACGCCTATGGCTGCCACTAGGGGTCAATATAAGGTCATACATAGCAATTGTTTAGAAGCATCATTGTAACAATTAAGAAAATTGCTTCCTTCCCCTTGTCCTTTCCCCATAAACTCCTTGCTGTATAGGTTTTTTCTTCTTCTTTAAATATTGTTATGGTTAAACATTGGCACACCTTATGGTATTTTTCTATGCCAGATATGATGTCAGCCGCAAAGACCAAGTTACCAGGAATCAGATTTTCCTTTGATTTCAACTGTATTTTCTTCCATAAAGCTGCCTGTTCAGACCACAAAAAAGTAGAATTGAAGGGACACAGAGAATCTCAATGAAATATGTTTCATGAAAAATTCAGTAACACATCATTTGTTTTGATTTGATGCAATAATCTGTTATCACTTGTCACATGTGTTAAAATGATTTTATGTAAGGGGAAGAAGGATAGATGATTTGTTAGGGGTGTTACATTCATCTTACACTGTCTGGTATGAAACTGGATTATGTTTGAATGTATTTAAGGAAACTCAATATTTTACACCAGAATTGTATTTTTTTTAATCTTCTGTCTGCAGCATTCTGAAATTGATTCCTTATGAGAACAGAGACAAAAGGATCTTTAGTGTTGTTTTATTCCTATGCTTCCATAAAAGTTTATATTAACAAGTGTTCAGGGCTGGCCCTACCATTAGGCAGAGGGAGGCAGCCACCTCAAGCTGTAGAAGTTGGAGGGTAGGAAGTGATGATAACGTATTGGAAGGTAGAGTGGTGTGCCCCATGTGGCCTGCCCAGCTCACCCTCCCAAAAGCTATCCTGCTGCTTTTGCATATTGTTACATACCTTTGCATGCAATGTGTAGCTATCCCCTCAGAGATCTGGCTTGAAACCTTGGGAGACCACTGCCTATCAGTGTTGACAATACTGGGCTAGATGGACCAATGGTCTGACTCAGTATAAGGCCAGTTCTCATATTCCTAAGTCAAAGTACCCAAGGCTGGATAAGGGGTTTTGCTTGTGCTGGGAGTACCTAAAGCGGAAAATCCTGCAAGAACCTCTTCCCATCCTTGGTAGAAAAATACAGTAATAATAAATTAAATAATTAACAATGTGCTGCCCTTTTGTTGCACCCAAAATCAGCTGCAAGAGCTGGCTGCTTTAGCTAATGGTAAGGATGCGCCTGTGTCAGCAAAAGCAATTCATTGGCAATCGGCTCTGAAATATTATGGAATTAAATGACACACCATGTCAATGGATACAGTTTAGATGACCTTTTAAAATGGGTGGGGGGAATTAGACATTTAGGAAAGGTCTATGAATGGCTATGATAACCAAAACTAGAACCTCCAAGTTCAAAGTCAATACACCTGTACCAGATGTTGGGAACAAATAACAAGGGATGGCATTGGGTTATTTCTATCATGTCTAGTTTGTGAACGTTCCAGTGGGATTTAATTCATTGTTGTTGGAATCTAAATTCTGCACTAGGTATACTGGCGAAGTCTGATCCAGCATGGTAGTTCTTATGTTCTTTTCAGAGGCCCACTACAAAACAACCTACACAGTGTCGAACCTGAGGATTGATGCACCCTCAAAATACACACAAAGTAAATATCTCCAGGTGACCCAAACAAAACACTAAGTCATCAAAGACAACCCTAATGGAATTCTAAATCCACAGCATAAAAATACCAGTAATAAAACACCATACAACCGACAGCAAGAATAATATCAAAATTGAAGATCAAGAACAATTCAACACAGTTTGAAACAAGCAAATCTGGGCAAAATCCATGAAGTTCAGAAAGAAAAAAGCCATGTGGACAGTTTCAATGTAGGCCACAATTACTGTAATACAGAAACCAAACAATGGTTAGCTAAAGGTGCAATTCTAGGCATGTTTAGAATAGCTGGCTGGGGATTGCTGGGAGTTGTAGGACTTTGTTCTGTCTAAGGGTGCAATTCTATGCATGGGCTGCCATCAGTTATGCATGGGGAATGAGACTGGGAGCAACCGGCTAAGACAAATAAGTGACTGTAGAATTCATACAAAGTGCTAGTTGTCCAACACCAGCTTTGTGTGTACAAGATGATGGCTCCTGGCTTTCAGTACAGTCAAACACGGAGCTTCCTATCTGTGCCAACCAGAATAAGCATTTGGGCATCTTGGCATCATAATTCCCGACTGTTGCCTTCCCAGTCAAATGTGATGTAGGGCAGCTACACAGAGCCCCGTATGTCTAGGGAAGAGCCTTGAATTCTGAGGCTGTTTTTCCCCCTCCTGTGCTGAGAAGGGAAATGATATTCTGAGCTAGCTGAATTGTCTTTGTACCTCTCCAAGTCAAACCCTCAAAAAAGAGCGTAGTGCAAACCTCTTGCTTTGAAGCTGTATAGTCTTGTGTAACGGTGAAGGTGTCAGCATGAGACAGAAATGATTGACGCCCCCACTCCTCTGGTGTATGGGAAAGGGCACTGCACACTGCAGCCAGCACTCGAGAATCCCTTATGAACTCAGTGTGGCAAGCTGTTCTGGCAAAGATTGAAATACCTCCCACCACTGAAACTGTATTAAGCATCTTCTCCTGAATATACAGATCCTCTCTCCTGTACTGAGAAAAATAACATCTCCCCACCCCCACCAGGATTTCTCTTCGATGGGATCTTTTAATATTTGGACTTTGGATCTCAAATTGAAATGTCAACATATGAAAATGACTTGTGGAAGCACTTGTTTTTAAAACCTCGAGTAACTTAATCAGCATTTGGGGAAAGAAATAGACAAGGAAAGTAGATCGCAAACTTACTGGCCACAGAGAATGCTTGTCATGTCAGTTCCTTTACTGAGGACTTCTGTGCATCTCAGAGGATTGTGAGGTATATTTCCGGATACATAGATTCATTCCCAATTCGCACAAAGGATGAGTTAAATTCTCCTTTGTATTTGACTGTGCGTTGTAAGGGAAGGTTGGTATTGAAGGTCAATTTGTCTATCATGAGACCACACCCATCTTGACTGCTCTATTATTCAGCTATGGATAACCTCCTAAGGCACCCTTGGAACACCATGAGAAAACCACTGGCTTAGATATTAATATTAGGAATGCCTTTGGAAACCAAGGTAGTATTTTAACAGAAATTTTGTAAGATTATGCATTCATGTCTTTGCATGAGTGAGTTGTCATATAAACTCTTCCACACTTCCACACAGTGGGAGTAATCAACAATCCAGCTGTTTTTCCAGCTGTTCATCTGAGTGCTGATATACAAATTACCAGATTGGTAGTCACTTGAGGTGTAGTCCTATGTATGTTGAGACAGAAAAAGAAGTCTTAAAAAGGAGGGGGGAAGGTCACATGGCTTTAAATTTCTTGCTGTTTGGATTGTATAAGGATACAGGTACAATAAATCAAGTGACTTTCCATCAGACTCAAAATCTGGATAGAATGTTCCAAATGAATACTGGATCTTATTTTTGTTGTAAAAGAGCTGGATTTTACCACCATCACCACAGAGTGATTGAATGGGCTCAGAGTTTTGAAAATCTAGGGAAATGCATGACAATTCATTATCAGTTGGCACAGACAAAGCTCAAACACCCTAAGACTAAGCACATATAAGCAGAAATGTTTCCCACTGATTTCAGTTGAATGTGCTTCCAAGTTAATGTTCTTTGGGTAGATTTTGAGAACGAGCAATTAATCTCTCTTGCTTTAGCAAGGTGACAGTCTAACAACATTACATAATCACTCCAGTGTGCTCATGAACACAAGAAAGCCACTGTCATGATGAATGTATCAGAACGCAAATCAGATTTATATGCCCATTCATGCCTAATTTCAAGGGAAGAATAAAGGAAAACAAAGATTTTTGGATGGGTTTAAACATTTTTTCCTGCAAACAGATGACAACCATTTGGACTATTTATTTCCCATAATTAGTATTTGCTTGTGGTATAGTTCAACCAGCTGTTGACCCACAAGCAGGACACGAGTGCAACAGCACACTCCAGCCCATGCTCCCAGGCAACTTGTGTAAATAGGTGTACTGCCCCTTACACTGGAGGTAGCATATAGCAATCAGGACTAGTACCCATTGATAGCCTTCTCCTCCAGGAATTTGTCTAACCCTCTTTTAAGCTGGAGGCCTTCACCACATCTTGTGGCCGTGAATTCCACAGTTTAGCTATGCCCTTTTAGAAGAAGTACTTCTTTTAATCTGTCCTGAATCTCCCACAGATCAGCTTCATGGGATGACCCCGGGTTCTAGTATTATGACAGAAAGAGAAAAATGTCTCCCTCTCCACATTCTCCACAACATACATAATTCTGTACACCTCTATGAGGTCTCCAATTACCCTCCTTTTCCCCAAGCTAAGCAATGCCAGCTGTTGTAACCTTCCTTCATAGGAGAGATGCTCCAACCCCTTGATCATTTTAGTTGCCCTTTCCTGCTCTTTTTCTAGCACTACAATGTCTTTTTTTAGGTGTCATGACCAGAATTGTACACATTATTCTATGTGTAGTCTCCCCATAGATTTATATAAGGGCAGTATGACAGAGGCAGTTTTATTCTCTATTATTTTCCTAGTTATGCCTAAAATGGGGGTTGTCTTTTTTACAGCAGCTGCACAATGGATGGACATTTTCATTGACTTGTCCACCACAACCCCAAAATCTCTTTCTAGGTCAGTCACGAATAGGTCAAATCCCATCAGCTTATAGTTGAAGTTGGGATTTTTCACCCCAAAGTATATCACTTCATACTTGCTTACAATGAACCACATTTGCCATTTGGATGCCCGTTCTCCCAGTTTAGAGAGAGCCTTTTGGCGCTTCTCACAATATTTGGTGATACTGGCAAACTTGACCACTTCACTGCTCACTCCTAATTCCAGATCATTTATAGACTATAAATTATCTATGTCATCGTTCATTATTTCTTGAATATGCTTCCCCTATCACAGGATGGCCAGATGGGATTTGGGCCCTTAAATCAGTGCTTTATATCTTCAGTCTTTTATTTGCTCATAAGCACATACACACATACAAAAAGCACAACAGTGCAAGGGTTATACATACATCCCCAAGGAGACTGATGGGGGGGGGGGAATCAGTCCAGCACAGACACCTCAAACAATTCCTTCTTAACACAATCTATTCATCTCTTGAGAGACAAGCTAGCCTTGTATAGACATGCTCAAAACCAAGGGTGGAATGAAGGTAAATTTGAATCCACTGGTACATCTCTGGCTGATTTTCAGTAGATTTCCAGGGGTTTCTGACTCCCAGTTATCTAATAATAGCAAGAACTAGAAAGTCATCCCCCCACCTGTCACAGAATATGAATGTAATGTGTATTGTTGATAAGTATTCATTGTATTTCATAGGAGAGCTATTCCTAATTATCTGTGTATGGTGACCAGTAACAGATGTGATGAGTTCTGTGTGTGTTGTGAGATAACTATGAGCAATAGAATGTATTCCTGGAAATGAAAGGAAGCCACCACGAATAGGTCGGTCAATTACTGGAAGCAGCACATAACTTAGCAGGGATACCTTCATGTAGGAGTTTCTGTATCAGTGGCAGACCTGGTTAGATTGAGAGAAATCAGAATAGTAGTATGACTTACCTCTAAAACTTAAGATGAGGTCATCCACAAAAGAGTTATAAAAGCAAGAGTTAGATCTGATTGCCCAGAGAGATCCTGGGAGAACGAGATGCCTACCAAACATGATTACCTAAACTCTGCAAACCATGCCTGAAAGATAGGTAACTATAAGATCTTAAGAATGACTGCTTTGTTGGTTAAGAAGAATAGAAGTTTAGTTTTACTAAGAAATATGCTAGCCACAATTTCTATTATGCTTACAATCGTCCCTAATTGCATTCGTATGCAGTAATGTGTTTTGCTTGTTTTGTCATTGCATAATTTGTTGTTCTCTGATTCTGTTTGAGCAATAAATATATATTTTGTGGTACCACTTTGTGCTACTTGGCTTGAGAGAAGTTTCAAAAACCAAAAAACCATATCTTCATTCTTGATGCCCAGAACACCCAGCTGGATTCATGACTCTATCACTGAGTGGGCTCTGTCTTTTAAAGCCGTTGTATTCTCTCTTGATCTGGTGAATCTCAGATGCACCCGTTCAAGTTTGAGAAACAATCTAGTTGGATGGAGCATGAAGGAGTTAGCCATCTCATATCCAAATTAGGTGGCTGAAAAAGAATTATTGGGAAGAAATTTGGGGTGGGTTTTTATGTGAATGCCTCGTGTGGCGCAGAGTGGTAAGTGGCAGTTACTGCAGCCAAAACTCTCCCCATGGCCTGAGTTCGATCCCAGCGGAAGCTGGTTCTCAGGCAGCCGGCTCAGGTCGACTCAGCCTTCCATTCTTCCAAGGTCGGTAAAATGAGTACCCAGCTAGCTGGGGGAAAGGCAACCACGACTGAGGAAGGCAATGGCAAACCACCCCACTACAAAGTCTGCTAAGAAAACGTCAGCAATGACTCAAGTGCTTGCATGAGAGGTTCCTTTCCTTTCCTTTTATGTGAAGGAACTTGAGAGCTTAGTTTGGGCATCGATCTCCTGGCATGTGCTCAAAGCCCCCAAGTTCCTGAAATCTTAGTTTATATCTGCCACAAGTTTGCACTGGTTATGGGGATCTTTAGGATCTAGTACAAAACAAAGTAGATCCTCCAAACCTGAGGTCTTCCCAGCCCTATTCTAAACCACCATTGCCCCCTGCAAGTGGCTTATCTATATAAATAAAAATGTAAATGTTCGTTCGAAACAGACGTTATATCTCCGAAAGTTCTTCACTGATTGCTTTGAAATTTTGACACAACGTTGCATTCAAATACGCGAGCGTTGTTATGTAACTATGTTCTATATGGGGACAAAAGTTTGTCTTAAAATCGAAGAAATAGGCCTCCTCAAAACCAGTCCTGCTGATCATTGTGACATCACCAACCAGTAGGCCAATCCACTGCCTCTGCCTCCTCTCCTCTTTGCATGTTCTCTCCTATTTGGTCTTATAGGTCATTGTGACATCGCCAACAGTAGGCCAATCCACTGCTTTCTCTCCTATTTGCATGTTCTCTCCTATTTGCTCTTATAGGTCATTGTGACATTGCCAACCAGTAGGCCAATCCACTGCCTCTGCCTCCTCTTCTATTTGCATGTTCTCTCACAATTGGCTGAGTGAATATAGATGTCACACCTGTGACAGTTACACGTTCTGAAGAAAGGTAACTGCCAGGAGTTTCCACTAACCTCCTCACCGTAAAAACATCCTTTTACAATTCATTGAAACTCCCACGTACAACATTTCCAAAGCATCCGGCAAGGGAAAAATATTACAAAAATGCAAACTTATTGTTTGGGATGAATCCACAATGGCACACAAAAAATCACTCGAGGCTCTTGATTGATCATTGCAAGATTTGCGTGGAAACAACAGACCATTTGGGAACGCATTAATATTGCTTGCAGGAGATTTGAAACAAACATTACCTGTAATTCCTCGATTGACACCAGCGGACGAAATAAATGCTTGCCTGAAATACTCTACTTTGTGGCGACACGTAAAGACGTTAAAATTAACTACAAATATGCGTGTCCAGCTGCAAAATGATCGATCAGCCGAGATATTCTCATGTCAATTGCTGGAAATTGGGAATGGAAAGGTGCTGGTTGATCTGACCTCAGGACGAATTTTATTACCTCATAACTTCTGTAATTTAGTGACATCAAAAGAAGAATTGGTTGAAAAAGTATTTCCAAATATTCACACCAATTATAAGAATCATGATTGGCTGAGTGAACGAGCTATTCTTGCGGCCAAGAACAAAAACGTCTACGAACTTAACAATATTATTCAATCTAACATTCAAAGCGAGGCAGTCACATACAAGTCCATCGACACTGTTGTGGAAGCAGATGAAGCGGTTAATTATCCAACAGAATTTTTGAATTCACTCGATCTGCCAGGGATGCCACCGCACATACTGCAATTGAAAATCGGCCTGCCAATTATCATGTTGCGAAATATCAACCAGCCAAAACTTTGCAACGGCACGCGGCTTGCAGTAAAAAAATTACTGAGCAACGTCATAGAAGGAACAATCTTGACAGGACCTTTCAAAGGTGAAGATGTCCTCATTCCTCGCATTCCTAGGATTCCAACAGATATGCCATTTCAATTTAAGAGATTGCAATTCCCAATTCGACTGGCGTTTGCAATCACCATCAACAAAGCTCAGGGCCAATCTTTAGAATTGTGCGGTTTAGATCTAGACACAGATTGCTTCTCACATGGACAATTATATGTTGCGTGTTCTAGAGTCGGCAAACCAGACAATCTCTATATCTACACAGACAATGGAACAACTAAAAATATTGTATATCCACAAGCATTGTGAAATTAAACATATTAGAAATATACGCTTTGTCTTTTCTTTCTTTTCAGTTTAACCAGACTGAGCCACAGCAACGCATGGCAGGGTACAGCTAGTTTATAATATATATGATGTATACTATTCTTTTCATAAAACAATTTGTATCCTTTCCCCTCTCCAAGCAGAGTTGCTTGAAGCAACTAATATTATGTACGAAACTTATACAAGTTGTGAAGCACTGATGTACTACTTACAAAGGACGTTGTTCTCCATACAGTTAATTCCCCTTCCAGTGAAATGGATAATGACATTTTCACTCTATCAAACCTTCACCACAGGAACTGGAATACCACCCAACGGGTATAAGGTCTAAGCCTACAGCATTCTCAAGGTATTAATCATTTCTCCCGGTCTGGGGTGCAAGCCATAATTCAACCCGTTAATGATGCAGACTGCAAAAGAAAGTTGCCCTTTACATTGCATGTCCTGGAATTAACCTTCAAGTTAGTCACCACTTTGTGAAGGTAAACAGGCTATGGGTGTTAAGGAACAGAATTACAGCCTGAGAGCAGAAGGACGTTCAAAGTTGTTATCAAATCTCCCCAAGTAGATGGGGAGGCTGATAACATGCTTGTTGTCTCTGGCTTTCCCCCCCTTCTTTCATTTCAATCTCGCTGCAGATCTCCAGCAGGTTTCGCTGTTGGCCATTCTTATTTGACCTTTTCATCACAACGTTATCGTGGAAGCTTTAAATAGTTCTTTATGAGATCTCAGTGGGCATCTCAATCTGAAATTCAGGACGAGCTCTTGTTATAATCCCACGAATCAGCATATACAAGCTGACCTGCCGCTTAGTGTTCATTTCGACCCCAAATGTCTATTGTCTCTCACAGTAGGAAGACAAGAACACAGCATATGGAAGAAAAACAGTTTATTAAAACTGCTGTGAACCAAGCATGAAACTTGGAATTCTTGCACAAAGATGTCCTTGCCATCTTCTTCCACTTTTCAGTTAGTATTAATGCTGCAAAGATGAGATGCCTTTGTTTCAAGTCCTTTCACCCCACACAAATAACAGATATTTGGCACAACCTTTGGCACAATGTTGCTTCTCAATCCCTGTTGTTTATGAAACTATTAAATATAAATGGACCTTAGTATTTTCATTTTGGGTACTAATAATTCTGCAATGAAAATGCAGCTGTGCCACAAATACATAGCAAAATCTATCTATCCTACAAAATACGTATTACAATGCAGTCCTATAGGCTTGGCACTCATTAGCTGGTGGGTTCTGAGACCAGAGCCCCCTCTCCATCCTAAGCCTTGCCCACAAGAGCGATGCAGGGGAGGACAAAGGGCCTGTGGAGGCTGGTGGCTCTGATGTCAGTGGGGTGGTGAATCCTTCCTGGGTTTCAGTCAGTACCAGTAAGAACTTCATAGCTCCTTTAGAGTTCTGACTGAAACCCAGGGCATGTCTATACCATGCCTTATCCTGGGGATTGTCCCAGGATCATCCCTGGGCATCCACATGACACACAGGGGATCCCAGAGGCAAAGATCCCTCCATTTCCCTGGAATAACTGGGATGGCTTTTAGCCCATTTTTTCCTGCGGTCTTGGGATCATCCCAAGACTGCAGGAGGTGTGGGCAGCCATCCTGGTTTCATCCCAGCTCCTCATGAGTAAATGCAAGCAGGCGGGCACAGGGCACTGAGCTCTTCAGGCACTCTGTGGCTATCAGGGGTGGGGAGGAATGGGATTGGGGTGTGTATGTTTCTTCTTCTTACCTTTGGCAGAGGAGCACCCGTGTGCTTCTCTCCTCATTTTTTTTAAAAAATGGCAGCCGTGACATCCAGAGAGGATCGTGGAAGGCAGTAAGTCTGCAATCCTCCCCCTACACCCTTGTGGTGTAGACATGCCCCCAGAGTGGGTTTGCCACCACACTGACATCAGAGCCACCAGCCTTTGCTGGGAACAGCAGAAGGCTTTCAACCCTCTCCATCCTCCCTTTGTGCTGGCTTTGCTGGACAGGCCTCTGAGCCCATCTAGCTCTTTTACTTTGCTGTGAGTGGGGCTGGGAACCAAGAGGCTTGTGCATCAACCAGATATACCACACCTTCTACAGCCTTAGAAGGAGAAACACTCAGCATAATATGGTGCCTCACACACCATCTAGGGGCCCTTAGATTGCTCTCTTAGTAAGTTATTGATGGGTGATGCCTACAATCCACAGTAACTATGAGCATTTATGTTAAGATCAATCCCCAAAGAGTTTTCCCCTAATTATGGACGTAAATTAAAATAATGTTGCTTTGAAAACAGTTGTAAGAGTGGAAAATAATCTGTTGGATTTCTCATTCTTCAGGCTGATTATATGAGCAACAATGTTATGACTCAAGTCCCTCTGAAGGAGCAGGTACGTAGCTTGGGAGTACTCCTAGACCCATCATTGTCACTGGAGGCCCAGGTGACTCTGTGGCACAGAGTTCTTGGGGTCAGCTTCGGCTGATCCACCAGCTACGGCCTTTCCTGGACAACCTAGCCACAGTAGTGCATGCACTGGTAACTTCCCGATTAGACTACTGCAGCACACTCTACATGGGGCTGCCCTTGAAGACGACTTGGAAGTTGCAGCTAGTGCAAAATGCAGCAGCTAGACTGCTGGCGGGTACATCTTACAGAGACCACATAACACCGGTCTTAAAGGAACTGCACTGGCTGCCTATACACTTCCAGTCGGAATTCAAGGTGTTGGTAATGACATTTAAAGCCCTAAACGGCTTGGGACCTCGATACTTGAGAGAGCGCCTCTCCTTATATATGCCTGCCCGAGACCTTAGATCTGTTGGAGGAGCCTTTCTCCTCATCCTACCAATGCAACATATACGCTATGATGGGACAAGGGAGAGGGCTTTCTCTGTTGTGGCACCCCGACTGTGGAATGCCCTCCTCTTGGAGGCCCGATTGGCGCCAACGTTGATTTCATTTCAACGCCAAGTAAAAACAAAGCTTTTTAACAAAGCCTTTGATGGTTAAACTCACTGGCACATTGTTTTAACTGTTTTTACTGCTTTTAAATTATATATTGGTTTAACTTGGATCATGGTTTAATTTGTTTTTAACTGTGCATATTTATTGTTTTATACTGTGTGTTTTTATCTGTACGCCGCTCTGAGATTGTAATGATATAGGGTGGGATATAAACGTTTTAAATAAATAAATAAATAAATAATGGTGGATGAAATCAGATGGCTATTAAGTAATGAGTAAATTGCCCTCCATGGGCCAGTTGCATGCCAGCTCATTCTGCTAATTACCCTCGTAGGGCACAGGTTGTTGTGATGTGTGAACCAGCAAGGGTGGGTGGGTGGGATGGTTAACAAATCACCCAGAATCCATGCACTGAGATAGGGTTGCTGGGTGGTTTGTTAATTACTCCAGCCAGCCAGCCTCATTGGATTTACACATCACGACAAACTGTACCAGGTAAACATAATTAATGCTTAACGCTTAATGTTTTAATCTTTTGTAAACTGCCCAGAGAGCTTCAGCTATGGGGCAGTATAAAAATGTCATAAATAAATAATAATCATGGAAATAAGCTGGCACATGCAGGAGCGGTTAACTAGCCGCCATAGCTTATTAACCATTGTCATGTCATGCAAACCCAGTCAGTCTGTCATTCCCTGTAATACTTCACTTCTTACCCAGATTTCTGATCAGTGATAAATTACTCCATGATCTTGTGAACAGCTAATCTCTCTGTCTTTCCCCATCACAAAGAGTGACACAGGTCACTATTTACATGTCATTCTTCCCAAAGCAATTCTACAACCATCAATTATTGGTGCACGTTATTTGTTGATTCCTTATGGCCCATAATCCCTGGGCTATGGAGGACTGTACATTAGCTGGTAGGAAAGTGAAGCACATCATAAAATGTTCGCATGTTTATATTTTTGTGTGGATCTAGGCACTGAGCCATGTGCCAAGACTGAACTCATATGTGGAAAAAGTAACATTTGAATTGGCCCTTATTTTGAGCCGACTGAAACGTGCAGAAATTGCATGTCCATACCTCCTGATGCTTCACAGACTGAAACAGGGACACACTGGTAATATGCCAATGTTCATACCATGAAGCATCCTCTCCCACTTCTACCCTATTTCCAGCCTTTAGGTTTTACTCTGGAAATGCCTGTATTCCACCAATTTAACAGCCAGGGATGTTTACTGTTCAAGATATGCAGGGGGGGGGGGACAACACCATTACCTATAATATGGACCAGACTGAAGGATATTTCTCTACCTCTCTGATGTGTAGCAAGGAGTAGGAGCACAGCTTGGATCTATTTGGCACAACTTCTCTGCTGCTGAAACTGTGGTTTGTACACATGGGGGGAGGCTAACATCTCATTAGGAGCTACACAAATACAACCCACCATGCATTGGCTTAAATGGTGACATCTATTTCTCAGATAAAATCCCAATACACAGCTGCACAATTTTGAGTAGGCTAGGCTCTGTGGTTACTTTTAAAAAGGAATGTCCCATTTTATCATTTTCAAACAGAAGGGCTCTCAAAATCCATATCCCTGCAAAGCTCAGCAGATAATATTTTGCATGCAAATTCTTATTACCAGTCACAACACGGCTCTGCTTTTATTTTTATTTGGAAATTGTACTGCTCATATTCTAGCGCATTCGAGCTCTTCACAACTTTTGATTTCATGGGGAAATGTTAAAGGTTTTGAAATCATTATTTTTTCACTATGAAATTAGCCTGAAGAAAAGGTTTCTCTGTCTGTTTAGATATCCAAGGGTAGACAAACTGGTGCCCCATAGACGTTTTGGACTAAAACATGGGCAGTGATGAAGGATTATGGGAATTGTAGTCCAAACCATCCTGAAAGATTGCCTATCCCTGTCTTAAACAAACAAGGGGACAGAGAGACAGGTGGTTTATAGTCATCTATGCACCCCCTTCCTTAAACAAAACTATTGGACACATCCTTATTATATACGATTGGGACAGATCTAGCATAAAACAAGCAAATCTGCTGCCCAATGGTGTACTCTGAGCCCAAGAAGTAGCTATGTGAACTGTTGCTTCTCTGTGGATGGAATTCCACAAAAGGCTCTGCTCCTTACCTTTGCCTCCTTTGCAGAGACTTGGTACTCAAAGCAGGACTCCCTTGTTGATCAAAATACTTGGGATAACTCCTCTATGGGATGATTTGATGTGCTTGCTGAGGCCTGTATTGCCCTTCTCTTTGAGTGCCAAAAGGTAACAAATGAAGGAGTGGGTCAGGTAAAACACGAATAATTACGTATCTGAGCCCAGCTTTACAATACTTTGGTCAAACTAGATGTGATGTTGGAGATCCATGCACAGTATCTCCTGTGGGTTTTGCAGTTGCAAGTGATGGGAGCTTGAATCAGATCAGGGCTATGGTGTTGGAAGATATGGGATTTAATCTCTTGCTCATCCTATTTTCCAGATCTAAATCACATCGCCGTAATTCCCATTGCCTCATGGATGAAAATATAGGATTTAGACTGGAGAAATGGTGCAGGGGATGGGTTCAAATTCCCCTTTCTACTTCCGATTTAGTTCTACCCACAACAGCTGTTTTAAGCTAAAAACAAACAAACGTGGGAATTCCTGTTCACAGATCTCTTGCACAGGGATAGACAAGTCTGTCAATTTTGGTTTTGCTCAGTTTTTCATTTCTCTAGTCTTATGTTGGTTTTCATTCATTTCTGCATCAGTTGCCAAATTTGGTGGAGGGGAGAGTCCTCATCATGAATCTGTACAATTTTGTGTGCATTTCTCCTAATATAGCCATTTCTGTATAAAACATTGCCTAATATACATATCTTTTGAAAACTATTTCTCCTAATATAATGCATTTTTGTATATATATTTTTACAAATATTCACATTTTTAAAAAATGAACTTTCCCCAAATATACACATTTTTGAACACATGTTTAGACTGGAGAAATGTGTTGCAACATCTAGAAAAGTATATCAAAGTGTGTTTCAGGTCACAAATTGGTTCAGGAAGAGCAAGACAGGATCTCCACTACTGCTTTCTAACAGTTTATAACAGTATTGACAACTGTTAGGGCCCTGGACACAGTCCATATATTGTTTTCAAACCACTTTAGAAATCTTGCTTGGTGTAGATCTGGCCCAAGTAAGAGAAGTTCACATTAAAATGCGAGCTGATTGAACTTCATCCCCATCCCTTCTTCTGCATTTGGTCTCACTTGGCCATTTTGACTAGAAATAGCAACATACTGAAGATGGGATCAGACACCCACTTTTTTAACTGGAAACAGATTTTCGCTGTTTGAGCAATACTGGTCTAGCAACTCTTTCAAAACCATAGTATGTGGGGTTTTAGTTTCAACAGTGGCTGCAAACACTTGCTTCTGAGAGTTCAAAGCAGTTTGGAAGAAGGATCAATGCCCCTGTTCATGGTGTCCCGATGGCCACTTATGAATTGCCTCCAAAAAAGGACAGTGGTTTGCATAAAATGTAGATGTTCTAATTCATATTTATAGATACAAATTGATGATAATAATAATAATAATAATAATAATAATAATAATAATAATAGAAATGCAGTACATCTCACCCTAGTGTAAGAGACTATGGTAAGGTGACCTGTGTGCCTGCCTTTTCAGTCTGCTGTTCAGGTGCTGATCAGCAAGAGTTCTTAAGGTTCTTTGCCTTAACCCTGGAATTAGACAGGACAGCTCTTTAAATAGAGGATGCTTTCAAATAGAAGTTGGTCCTTTGGCAGATAAAAGTTGGTCTTTTCAACTAGAGGATTGTAAACGAGAGCACCTGGCCACCCTATATATCGACACACATTTCACATTCACCCATGATAAACAGACCTTGCAGTTTTTTGTGGTGCTGCTTCCTAAACTTCCAAAGCCTGTCCCCCTTGTGGTGACTGGGGGACATCAGAAACATGTATGTACCCTATAGCAGTGGTCTTCAACTGGTGGGTCATGACCCCAAAGTTGGACACAAGATCAGTCCAGATGGGTTGCAGCAAAGCTGTTGCTGCCATGTTGGGCATGGAGAAAGTTGTGAAAGTGGGTCCCATGTTGCAAGTTGGGAGTCCGAGGTGGATCAGTTCTGGACCAGTTGAAGACCACTGCCCTATAGGAATACATGAGCATTCTGCTACTTATTTCAAAAGTGGTTGAGCATACAAATCAAATACTCTCCAAAAGCTTGGAGGGTGCTTCTCACAAAGCACTCTCCACCATTGCTTCACCCTTCTCTTGTCCCAAAACCAGAAGAGCGTGGGGAGAAGGCCCTACAAGGCCTTCAGAGGACATTCTTATTTATTTATTTATTTATTTATTTATTTATTACATTTTTATACCGCCCAATAGCCGAAGCTCTCTGGGCGGTTCACAAAAATACAAGCGGCACATTCTTCTTAGCAGAAGTGTTGTTATCATAGTCCCATCCCTGGTAGGAAAAAAGACACTTCACCTGGGGAGCTCTTCTTCTCTCTGCTACATTTCCCCTGCCATTTCCCTAGATAGATTGCTGAGCCTTGGGGTGGGGGGATGAAGGACTCACAGGATCAAGGTAACCATGGGTCCTGCTCATTTTGTTCCTCACTTCGATCCTGCTGTAAGCATTCAAGCAGAGGTGCTTAAATTTGCAAGTGTCTGTTCTCAAACACTCGTACTAAATTATGAGAAGTAATGGCTCTCTCAACTACTTTCAGCTTTTGTTAAAAAATATTGTCTGCCTTCAGCCTGCTATGACCAAAGAGCTCATAAACATTCTTTGTATTCCATAAGTTAATACAAGCGGCACAAAATTTGTGGTAAAACTTCTTCTTCTTCATCATCATCATCATCATCATCATCATTTCATTTAAACTAAATAGCATAAATCATGGGGGATTCGCTTATCAAAACAGGACATGTGTTCTACATTCTTAACTAAGGGTTGTTTATTCTATAAGTCAATACATTGAGGTAAGTCCAGAAGGACATTTTGTAACATGAAAGACTTTGACTGGAAATACATTCAGCATCAGCCTTCATATTGGCTGACCTTTTGTTTTCATCTGTTATACCAGCGGGGAAGTGAAAATCCCATTTTCCCAGATAGCACAAACTGGCTGAGAGAAATCATTTTCTTCATTTTATTTAATTTCTTGGGTAGGGTGGGCTAAGGATATAGCCTGGAGGCACCCCAGAGTTCCTCTTACAAAGATGCCAAAGCACTAAATTTCTTAAAGAGAAAACCCACAGTAAAAAAGGAGTGCTGCCCCCCCCACCCCTATAAAGCATGAAATGCACAAATAGCAATTCTGGGAACTCTAAGTACTGATTAACAGGTTCCTCCTGTGTAGCACGAATGAAGGCAACATCAAAAGTCATGGTTGCATTGCAGATTTCAGGGCTATAAATTTAGTGCTATAGCAATATATATAAAAAACAGAAATTCAGAACAACACAAGATAAGATTCTTAACTCAGCCAGATGTGTTAACTCCATGTATTAGGATGAGTCTCTTAAGGAATGTTATGGTTTCCAAAATCAGAAGTTGGTTATGCAGAAGTTATTGCTTAGCTGCCCCATTTGTGTTAGGATGATCATATGTCCTACTTTACAGAGGATAGTTGTCTCTTTAAAAACATCCTGTATTTGAAGGGTTGTCCAATCCAAGCCTAGTTTAAAGATTAAAGAATCAACAACCCCAAGATGAAACAGCAGGGGCCTTGAAGTTGCCCATCAGCAGTTTGCACATGGACAATAAACTGAATAGACACACTTGGTCGCAGCCTTCCTCACTATTATGAGATGTATTGTACTTCTGTTCTAACCCTTCTATTGGTCAGTTCTGGATTAGCAAGTTAAGTTACATTCAATTTTCAAGTTAAGGTACACAATCTCAATGAGTCATAGGTTACATTCGATGCTCTACTGGTTGAAAGTTTTTCCCTTTGTCTGCTAGGACATGATGTCCACTATTAAGGAATGCAAATCTGGCATGTAGCCACCCTTTGGCAGAGAAGCCATCTTTAACCCTTGGCACATTACATTCATCAGAGAGATGAAACCTCTCCCTGGGTCTATCACAACCAGTTTTGAATCCTGCTTATGATATGAGTCCCCATTTTGTAGTAGAATAATATTGTCCAAACTGAGACATTTTATAAGCAGAAAGAGAGAGATCAGGATAAAAAAATCAAAAGGTTTTCATCACCATTCTGGCTTATTTTATTTCCAATCTGTCAGCATTTACCTTGGGAATAAACATTGCCTTAGTTCCATTTCCAGGTAACACAGACATTTCAATAAATGGCGGGCTTGAATGTCTGGCTCTGTTTCTTGAATTTTTTGTTCTTTCCTGTTTAATTATCTAGCTATAATTTATTGCCTTGGTCACACATGCCAGCAACGTCTGGGAGAAGCCTGGGCATTTTACTCAAACTCTGAAGTAGTAATGAAGGAGTTAATGACTCTGATTATAATAACTTTTATGAAGAGTGGGGAATGGCTGACGGTAAGCAGTAGAGAGCCAATGAAAGAAGTGTATCAAGGTAGCAGTTAAAAGGATATTGAGGTGAAGTTTCAAACCGAGTCAGCGTGAAAGACAGACTATGACAAAATGATAATTTATGTTATTGTTTATATGTATATATTTAAGTGTTTGATTCAGTTTGGTATTTGCTGTGGCCAATTCTTTTATTTTCAGGAAATGGTAAGTAAGTGGGAGGGTGGAATTAGAATAGTGAGAAGTGTGAATGGTGTCGTCTGATTGGTTGGTTGATTTGAATGGCGAGAGAGGAGGGGGAGTGAGAGGCAGCTGGCCAATTAAAGTCAGTCAGTTAAAAGAGTTAATCAGAGTTAGAAGTCAGTCAGGGTTAAAGAGTTAGTGAGGGTAGGAGTGAATGGGGTTTAGTAGAGGCTGGTTTCAGTATAGTATTAAGAAAGTGAGGTTATAGGATTTGGAGGTGGTTAGTATTCCCTTGGAGGTTGAGGGAGGGAGATGTATGTGGATAAAGTAGAATAATCTTGAAGTGTCTTTTAAAATCTTTTTCTATGTGAACTTTACTCTTATTTTGTTGAACACCCATGTCTGCTCAGACATATACTTTACTTCAGGTGCACACTCACAAAAGTGTATTATTCCCTCATTGTTTTAGAAGATAAAGAATAGGGTGGTTTCAGCAAAGAAGAGGTTTGATAATAAATGTCACAGAGGCTGGTGATGCCACACAGACCTTTCCTTCACAGCACAGCTATTTTCTCTATGAATGTATATTAGGGATAGATGAATCTGTCAGTTTTGGTTTCTTTCACTTCCTCATTTTTACAGATTTAAATTTAGTTTCTCCCAAACTTTGAGAATTTTTCTAATTTTCAGTTTTAGGGCTGTGCAGGGCGGTTCTTCTCCGCCCTGAAATTCAGGGTGGAGCTGTGCTGAGCAAATTTACTAATCTGATTTCCTGGGGTGGTCCATCTCTCAACACCACTGGATTACTCGTCAGAAAACCGTTCCATTTTCTGAGAACTGCACTACTAGCATCAATGGGAATTAACAAACTGCATACATCTCTGTCATTTTAAACAATAAAGAGATGAAACTTGGCACCCTTGTAGCTTGCAAGTAGAGCTTTAGCCATGCCAAGTTTAAATCAGAATTCTTTAAAATTTCCACCCTCAAAACATTCAGGAGGAGGGCCCACCACTACCCCATACATCCTGTTCCTCCCCCCTCCCATTTCCCCCTCCTTCTGCTTCCTCTTCCAACATGACCAGAGACAGCAGAAGCACCTATTGCATGCCTCATGGTGGAATAATAAACCTTTGTTAATCGAGAAGAAATGTGTGCTGCTTGTGCATGAGTTTTGAAAGAAATGTGTGCTGCAACACACACTAAAACAACACAGAACTCACAATGGATTAATTTTTGAGTAGAGGAGTACACACACAATATAACTAATAGTAGGCACTGGGGGATGAAATGTAAGATAAAGTATTGGAATAGAAAGATAAAGAGTTTTTTTGTATTTTTATATAGTTTTGTGGGGAGTAGACCAGGGCCGGATCTACACTACTGCTTTAAAGCACTTTAAAGCACTTTATAACAGTTTTGACAACTGTATATGGAGTGTGTCCTGGACCCCAACAGTTGTCAAAACTGTTATAAAGTGCTTTAAAGCAGTAATGTAGATCCTGCCAAGGTAACAGTAAAACACATGCACAGGGGTGAGGTGCTTTGAAGCAACTTTGATTCAAACACACTGACTGAGACAGACAGACTGGGATTTACAGTAAAGAAAAGTTGAAAAGATAAATGATTTTTTTCTTAATTTCTTTTTAAATTTCTCAGTGGGGTAATAGAGTAGAACAAGAACACACACACACTCAATACCGGGCGAGTGTTGGGTTAGCAAATAAAAGCAGACAGACACACAGAGAGAAAAGCAACCCAGCAAAAAAACAACCGCTAAGCAGGAGCTATCTCTCTTAGCAGCTAGAAAAGAAGCAGACAGAGCAAGCTAGCATAGACTGAGAGCTCTCTTTCTCTCTGAATCTCTCCTCCTCCTCCTCCCTTCCCCAGTGCTCCATGAGGAATGAGTTCCAGGGCAAGGAAAATGTATTTTATCATTTGCAGTTCCCTCCCCTTAAGCACATGACTGGAGGAGGGACAGGGAGGAGATTGTGGCTATTGGTTAGCCACAGATGCCAATCTCAAAACTCCTCCCCCCATTAACCCCTTGCCATCTTTTTAAGTGTTTAGTTAGCCATCCATCAACATGAAACGAGCCCTCACATCGCCTAAAAAACCTTTGGAAATGGATCTCTTCGGGGCTCTCAATAATCTACTGTACCTGCACCATGAGTTTCCGTCGGGTTTTGAACCACCACCTAACCACACCATGAGTTCAGAGGTCCATTGGGGGTCCATCAAACCCACCCCGATTTTTGGTGCAGAGCGTACACCCATTCAGTATGGTTTGTGCCAAACTTTGAGATTTATTTATTTTTTGTAAAAGTTTGCATGAACATTCGTATGTATTTATGTGCACATCTCTTCATAATACATGCATTTTTGCCTCATATATACATCTTGCAAGCATTTTTCTTAACATAATACATTTCTGAACATTATATATAAACATTATATATGAATTTTTGTATGCATTATTTGATTGAAGAACTCCACTGCAAAATTCACAGACATCGGAATTTCCCTTGCTCGATCTCTGAAATCAATGCCTGCATGTGTCATGTCCCCACTGGAAGAAAAGTTGGAGGAAAAATGGAAGGACCAGGAACCCCCCACAAACAGTAATGTCCAGGATCTAGCAATCTATCAGGAGGGACTTGGGCTCTCTGGGATGAATACCATGAAGGTACCACCTACTGAGACAGAAAAAGCCCAAGTCTTTGGGAGAGATGCTGCCTGTAAAGATAGGACATCAGGAGTGCCAGACAGAATCAGAGGCCTCCTTTTGAGGAAACATCTACTCATCCATATGGGGCTTGTTCAGAAGGAGGACCATTTCAGTTGCAGTCACCAAAACTTGGGTGCGGCTTTGACAACCTCTACATAAAAACATCAGTCTAAAGCTGAGAGAGTTGTTGGAAACAATTTTAAGCATAACTTCCTGAATCCAGGGTACCATTTCTTGACTGATTGCTGGTCTGAGAACTTCCAGACTGCACTCTGATCCTCTTCTGTCTCCTCCTTGTCTGCTCTGTTGCCTTGGGACCTTGTTACCTGTGACTTACCTGAACTGTTGAGACCTTGCCCTTGTACCTGCAACTGCTAGGCTCAGACTCTAGAAACATGACAGCAAGCTTGGTTCCCCTCCTCACTGAATCAGAGCCATGCACCACCTCCTCAGAAAAAGGACTTATGAATCCTTTGACTTTGGAGATTGGTCTTTGATTGATATTATATATATATATATATATATATATATATATATATATATATATTTGTAAAAGTTGCTATATAAATGTTAATAATAAATAATAATGGTGATGATGATAATGGCAACAACTGAGGAGAAAGTTTCTCAATTTGCATAGCACGTCATTGCTCATGAGCAGCTGTTCAGGGGAGCAGTTTATAATTCCATCAATATTATTATGATTAATAATATTGTTAATTAATTAATAATAATGTTATTATTAATTAATAATAGCTCCTTAAGTAAAAAAAAGTCAAAGTGATGCTGCCATACTCTGAAGTGGACCTTGACTGTAATGAATTATACAGTCCCAGGAAAAATGGCAACTTCTTTGTAATCTTCCCAATTATACTGAAACTCTATGGCACAATGCATGCTTAGACAGATAAAAGTCCTATAACTCCCAGAATTCCCTATACTGGCTGGGGAATGCTTGGAGTTTTAGGACTTTTTTTCTGTCATAGGATTGCACCCTTAATCAAACCTGAGATTCTCCCCTTGCCTCATCAATTTAAAACATATTAATTCACCACTGTTTGAGTTTGTACAATGGAACCTACTTCAGTCTTTGCATTTCAGAAGTACTTATTCTGTAAAGAATACTGAACTCTCAGTATTCTTTACAGAAATGTACAGTAGTAGCAGAAATAGCTAATCTTCAGATTTTGGGGCTGGGTTGCATGAAAATGAAAAATGTCTGTTTCCAAGAAGCTGTGTCACAACACCTGTAAGGAAACATACTCCCTTCTCCAGGCCCACTCCATTTGGCCTGCTCTATACTAGCATCTATCATGTCCAAAATATCAAATGACCCGGAAGGTAATCAGTATATTGCGCTGGAGTAAGGCCAGCATTTTGAAACATGTTTCAACAAGAGTATAATTCAACTGAGGCCCGATGGCTTGGAAGAATGTTTCAGGTTCCATTTAATGAAAAGAATGTGTTTTCAAAATTTGCTAAATCACTCCAATTTATAGTACCAGGTTTCAGAAATATTAAGCCCATCTGTATTTATATATGTTCCATACCACGGAATGTCATGTTCACAGCACTACAGCACATAAGAAAGGAAGAAGAAAAGAAAAAAGAAAAGAAAACTAAACAAAAGAAAGAAAAGCAGAAAATTAAAATATGAAAGTTAAATTTACTGTCACACAGCAATTTGCATGTTTTAAAACTAGTATTTAATTTACTGAGCACATATGAAATGTGAAACAAAAGATTTGATCATCTTCCATAAAAAAGGAAGAAAGCAACACATGTATTGTATCCTAAAGAGGTCTACCTTCTGTTTCAATGCAATCCAAGTCCTAACAGGCTGGGCTAATTGGTGCTTTGCTTAAACTATAATCTGACTGAATGACCATAATCTAACAAAATCTTTTTTCTTGCGAAGAGCAGTCAGAATACAAATAATCAGTGATATTGTTCCAAGCAGAAAAGTAGACAAAGAAGATGGTGGCTTTCTTCTAGGTTGTGATGTAGAAAGATAGCAGGCAGGCATTTTCTACAACTGTCTTTGTATCCAGTCCTTTTTGTGTGTGTGGTGGTGTTTATTCAGAGGAGCTTTTATTATTATTATTATTATTATTATTATTTATTTATATAGCACCATCAATGTACATGGTGCTGTACAGAGTAAAACAGTAAATAGCAAGACCCTGCCGCATAGGCTTACAATCTAATAAAATCATAGTCACTGGAATTTTCAAGTGGTGTTTGTTTAACTGTTTTTCTTCAAGCAGAGATGCAAGTAATTGCCTTTGTGACAGTACCGGTACTCATAGTGCCTGCAAAGGCATTTTCATCCAACCAATTCTTCATGCCCAGACTTGCAAACTCAGTACTGCCAGCTCAGGGTCTGAATCAGTTCAATTAATTATTATTATTATTATTATTATTATTATTATTATTATTCCCCCTGAAGATAATCTTATAAACAAGACACTCCCTTTCAGTCAGAACTTCTCCAAAAATAAGTTCCTTCAAAGGAAGGAACAATTCTTTTTCATATGACCTTCCATGTATTTTCAAATAGGGATACTATGAGTGCCAAACATAACTCTCATAGATGGCCTCCACAGAGTAATTGCCATCCATTTCAATACGATGGTAGAATACAGTTGGCCTCTGGATAGATTCTTACACTATAATCTGAAGAATTCATACTTATTAGTAGTAAGGCCCTAATGAATATTAACCAGCTTTGATTTTTAGCTTAGAATGTGTGAATTTGGCAGGGTAGATATTCCAAAAAGATCTAGATTACTGCTTTTGTTTAACTTTCTAAAAACAAAAACAAATCCTGTTTTGTACCTCAGGTTGCGATTGCTTCTTCAGTAGCATTTTCCCCTCATAGTTGATCCTTTCTCCTTTCTGATTTAGTTACTGTACATGGGTGATCCCAGCCAATCAGGGAGTGAGCAAGGTGATGTGAAGTGCTACATTTGACATCAGCTGTGGGGTGATGAATTTTTTATTGATGCAACTGGCTGTGCAAGGGACTTCCACAGCCTAGAGATATTGTTACCCTCTAGAAAATTTTACCTACAGGGAGTTTTGCACTGCATGGGGAGCGGGAGTGCTCTGCGAGTTATGTTGTGCAGACTTCTACTGTTACTTTCTACTGTTAGTTTTACCCTACCCTGTGCCTGCTTACCCTACCCTGTACCTGTTTGCATTCTCTTCCCCTCCTTATTGTTTTACTATGATTTTATTAGATTGTAAGCCTATGCGGCAGAGTCTTGCTATTTACTGTTTTACTCTGTACAGCACCATGTACATTGATGGTGCTATATAAATAAATAATAATAATAATAATAATAATAATAATAATAATAATAATTAGCTTCCTTGGACTCAGAGCTACATGCATGGTGACAATAGTGCAGGGATGCCCCTTCAGATGTTATTAGGCCCACAGTCTCCCACCAGCCCCAGCCAGCATGGCCAATGGTCATGGATGATGGGAATTTAGTCCAATGACATCTGGAGGGCTACGGGTTTCCCTGCTCAGTCTTCCCCCAATCTGGTGCCTTCCAGGTTTGTTGGGCTTCAACTCCTACAACTCCCAGCCATTAACTAGTCTGGCTAGGGATTATGTGAGTTGTAATCCAACAGACCTGTAGGGCACCAGACAGGAAAAGCATTCTGCATGCTTCGAGTGTGCTAGTGGGAACTCTTAAATTATGGATTCCTTACACAAGAATTATCGATTATACTGTAGGACAGGAAAGTTTTTTTTCTTTAATCCAGCATATTTCTAAAAGTAATGCATACATTTTTAAAATGTGATATATTTTACCATCTTTTTTTCCAACATCTATCCTTTTCTAGGTAAAGACTAGAAGACTGTAAAGACTGAGTCCCTAAACACAAGTAAAGACTGAGTCCCTAAACACAAAGGCTAGGTGGCAGGGCAGGGCAACTGGGAGTATAGTGTACCACCACTCACGTGGGGCACCAGCTGCCACTGATTTAAGCAGGGTCATAAAAAGAGAGAGAGAGAGAGAGAGAAGACAATGAAATAAAACTGTTTTCCTTTATAAATGTTGCCATATGAGTGAGCCAACATTTCAGCTGTTTCTGTTTTAACTGTGTCTTTCCTCTCCAAAGTGAAATCACACTTGGGAAGCATCTGAAGTTGACATAATGGCCGATGGAACACTGTTCTTTTTTCCTAATTTGAGTTTATGTTAGCGGTTGTCTGCCCACCTTCTGTGTTAACAATTTATTGATGCCGTACCCAGTGCAGATGATTGCAAAGGCCAGCAGTCGGTTGCCTTTTCTGAGGATTCTAGCAAGTTTCTTTTAGGGTGGTCCATTGATTATTCTATTTCATCATCCTATATTTTTAATTGGAGGTTAGATGGAAAAGGAAGAACATTTGAAAGAACTTGGGCTTTGCATCTCCTCTAAAGTAATGAGAACAAGTATTTATTTCATTTTAATTAGGTATTTATAGATTTACATCACACCTTTCCTACAAGGAGTTTTCAGATGGCATACACGGCTCTTCCTCTCCCCCAATTTATCCTCAGAAGACTCCAACAGCTCAGAGGTTTGCAATCATTGCAATAGGATTAAGCCCTTGAGATACAATATTATCTGTGTGTATATATATTTGCCCCAAATTCTTTTGCCTTTGGCCCTGGCTTATTTATTTATTTAAAACATTTCTTGGCTGCCTTTCAGGGCAAAAGCCCTCACACGGTGGCTCACAACAATAAATACATTAAAACAGTTAAAATATTAAAAGCAATAAAACATAAACACAATAAAATAGCAATTGAAAACAATAAAAGCCAGCAATAAAACCAATAAGAACAACAATGGCAATAGGAGGAGTAACAGAATTCATGTTGTGAGAAGGCAACGGTAGAATAAAGTGTTTTCAAGGCCTTCATAAAAGCCTGCAAGGATGGTGTGTGGTGGACCACTGATTGCTCCAAAGGTGGGATGCCGTTGCAGAGAAGGCTCTCTCCGCCCACCACTGGAATGCAGCCCCCAAGAACTTTTCCACAGTTGAATTTGGCCTGAGACATATAGGTAGTACAAGAAGGTGCAGCTGTCAGTTCTTCAAATCAAACACATCTTACAAGCCATACTCCACCCCCAGTGAAATGGGAAGGTTACATATTTCCTGGTTCAGCCAGTGACAGGAAGCACTTTATCACAGGAAGCAACCCCTTGTGGGGTGAGTGGAGTAACTCTGTGAAAGAGTACATAACTAAAACTAAACTAAGATGTTGGGTGGTGGTCAGAAAATAATAATAAATATTATCATCATCATCATCATCATCATCATCATCATCCTACAGCTTCCTAGAAAGAGAGAAACCATAGTTCAGGATTCTTGAGTTAATAAAATTCAAATTCCAAAGGATCAATTGCAATGTGGGTTTTTGATATTACTAAGAAAGGAGCACTTATTATTTCAGCTGTGTTCCAGAAGCCTTCTGTGCGTCTGGTTTTGTTTTGTTTTTAAGTTCATAGTGAACTGTGCAACAGAGATATAAAATTGGGATACAAAAAGACAGCCTGCCATTTGGCTTAAGAAGTCAGACTGTATAGATCTCAAGAGCTGTGGCAAAATAGAATTTAGTGTATTTGACTTATGAATGTTGGAGTATTATGATGATAAGAACCACAGAGTGCGCTCTGATGGTCCCTAAGGATGCAAAGCCAAGGATGTCTGCCAGTTTCACCTCCCTAAATAGTTCTTCTCCACCCTCAACGAGTTCTACGTAGCCACACTAAGTCTGTTACTATGCGTGCTCAGAATATGCCTCTCTAAACACCTATTTTCCAAACTCTGGAAGTAAACTCCCAGATCAATGGATGAATGTAAAATGCTAGGGAAACCTCTTCTCTCTTTGGCTCCTGTCTCTAATCCTGCCTGGGGGCAGGATGCTATCAGCCCAGCCCAGCTGTCCCAGAAGCAAGCAGGATTTGCCAAATTTCAGATCATAGCATGGTAACTTAAGAGTCTTTGGCCTGGGTAGTGGAGAGTCTTCCATAAGGTTTCAGAGAAAGAAAAACAGAACGAAGACTTCTGAAAAGAAAAGTTCTTTTAAATTATAATTTTTGAAAAGGAATAACAGACGAGATCACTGTCCAGTTACTGAAGGCTATCCCAAAAGGGAAGAAGGAAGAACAAATAAAAACAACTATAAGCCAAGGGCAGTGGTCCAGCTGTGCCTGGATGGGAGACGGAAAGAGAAAAGGCAGAGCTGTAATGAAAAGGAGAGGGAAGAAGAGAGAGTGAGCCAAAAGATCAGTCAGGACAGAAAAGAAAGAGGAAGAGTTTTACCTAGCCTCAGTCTGCTGAGCTGGTTGAAAGAAAGGAGACTGATTAAATCCAAACAGGCTGATCTGGTGTTTCCAGGCCAGAGTTACAATTCCATTGGGCAGAAATGTGGAGGATGAGATGCAAGATAGGCATGTGGCTGGGAGTTTCAAAGGCAACTCTCCCTATGACTACTGTTGAAAAGCACACTTAAGGCACAATCCTATGCATGTTTTTCTGTCTAACACGCATAGAATTGCAGACTTAGGCCTTAATTAGACCAGCAGCTATTCCGGGCTGATACCTGGGATTGCACCTGTGCATCCAGATGATGCACAGAGGATCCTGGGCTCAGGGAGGGATCATGCCTCCCTGGCCCCAGGATAAAGCCCTACACTTTGGGCCCGGATTTACCCGTGGTCTCGGGCTCAGCCGCGTTTCCACAGCTTTTCCCAGCTCCGCGCGATTACTCGTGGGGAGCCAGGAGCTGTGCCCATCGGGGTTAGGGCAAAAAAATAAATAAATCCCTACCTTTATTCGCTCCAGCGCTCATGCGCAACCGGCTCTTTAAAAAATAAAAAATGGTGGGTGTGACACCTCTCTTCTTGAGGCCATTGCACCTTACGTGTAAATGAGGGTGAGATCTCACGCGAGGTCTCTCCTCCTCTCCCCTGGATTTTCTGGTAGGTCTAGCAAAGGCCTTAGTCTAGGGGTCCAAAATCAGTTTCTAGCATTGTAAAACAAAAACCAGTGTGTCTGCTGAAAGAGGTTTTCTAGAAGAACAGAAGGGATGAAGGAACCAGGATTACTCTTCTGAAAAGGGACAGGGGAGTAGACAGCCTTCACCAACCCTCTGGTTGTGATGGAAGTGTCTATTGGAGTATGGGAATTGTAGTCTAACATATCTGGAGGCCATAAGGTTGGCAAAAGTTGCATGAGGCAGTACATCAGATGGATGTGAACCACCCAGAGAGCTTCAGCTATGGGGCGCAATACAAATGCAATAAATAATAAATGTGTTCAGTGCTAGGTGGAAGTTCAGGGCTCTTGGTGTGTTATTTATTACGAGAATTATATACCGCTTTCCACAGTGTACAAAAAAATACACTAAGATACATTAAAATAGAACATTTATAATATCATTAAAACCATATACTCACAATGCCATAATCAGCAAGCAAACTGGGCATCACAATCAATGAGGGTAAAGAGATTGCTCTTTAGCATGTGAATCTAAAGCATGCCACAGTTGGTGTCTCCCAAATACCACGGCCGAGAGCACTCCATAAGGAGGGTGCCACTACGTAGAAGCCCACGTCTGGGTTGTCACAAGATGGCAATTTATGAGTGTCAGGGTTGCATTAGGATGTTTGGGGAAAACTGGCTTTATCATTTCCACAAGTGATAACTAGCCCAGGGCACTTGGGGATGAGGAAAACGCAACAGCTGTTACTACTTCACAGGGACACAAACATGGCCCGGAGCCAACGGAAGAGGGCACGTGTTCCCCCTTTGCCAGCACTCGGGTTGAATTCTATGCTACATTGCTACCAAGCAGAACAGCTTTCGATGCAGTCATAGAGGCAGAGTCATTGGGTTTATCACGTATCAAGAGAGAGCTTGTTGTGCATTAAAAGGGAAAGGGTTCAAATTCACAACAAGTACCATACTGAAGCCCATGATACCATATTACAGCTTTGTCACATATCATTTCAAAATAATTTGGTGCATGTGACCTGGTAAGGTTTCCCTGGCTTTATAAAAGGCAAGTGAAACAGATAAATGCAATACACAGATACAGCCACATACTGTCTTTTCTAACCAGAAGGCTGAGTTTGCAGTACTTCAAGCACCAGGAAATAAAAGCACCTGGTTATAATTTACCACAGTTTTCTTTGGCGAGGCTAAACTGCTGGTCTTGTGATCTTTTGTTGCTCTTGAATTCTCCCATTAACTCTTTCAATCTTCTTTTTTTATTAATATTGTATTTCTTGTCATCTGCAACACTGTATCTGATATAGAACCTAACAGCAGCATTTACGATACAGGCGAGTAGATCATGTCTTTTTCTCAGAACAAAGCCATAACTTGGAATAGCATTCCAGATCAATGTTACAGAAAACTTATGGTTCAATTCAATTCATTGCATACTTTTGCTTTTTTATTTAGAGGATAAATTGCTTTTTGAAGTAGTAATATTTCCTGTCTCTTCCATAGTTGTCTTAAGTGATCACATCAGACAATTATAGTAGAGGTTGGAGATATTTATTCTCCTTAGAATGATTTGTCATATGGGCAGCATAATCCTATGCATGTTCTCATTGTGTCCAAAGGGTCTTATAGTGCAATGCTATGCGTACTCAAAAGCAAAATTGCCTTCAATAGGACTTATTCCCAGGTAAGTGTACATAGGCTCATTCGAAACATATCTGTCTCCTATGTCTATTAAATATATCGCTGACTTATCCAAACATCGTGGTATGCTTAGTTTTGACAAATAATCAAGCACCTATTCTAGGGAATTCAGTGGGACTTCCGAATAAACTTGCTTAGGTTGTGCTGCTTGAAGCAGTACAGAAGAGAAGCAGTAATGGATTTTGCTAGATGTTTTGAATCAACTTTTACTTTGCAATCCTCAACATCTGGTCACCAGCCTTTTTGCTACCAATACTTAGCAGCTTTCCCTAGACCTAGTCTCTGCCATGAAACTCCAGATAGCTATGTTTTTCTTGTTTGGTCTTCCATAGATTCCTCGGACACTTCACCAACTATAATAATGATAAGCTGTATAGTTGACGACAAGGAGCAATCCCTCCCCCCCCCCACAGCAATATGAGTGAGTCCTTGGAGGAGCTGGTGGCTCAGGACTTTTGGACAGGCGTCATTATTCCACCTGAAAAGTACAAAGGCTGTTGTCAAGGTTTCTTCTATGTCCTGGACCCCTTGAGCAGGTCTCTAAGGATCTCTTGCCTCCTTAAGAGTCCCACCTTACTTTTTTTTACTTCCTCTCCCCAGTAACATGTAGATTAGCTGTAAGTGTGGGGTGACTGGCACACCAGACACTTTAGGTTTAACATAACAGTTTATTAATATGTTAAAACAAGCAAATTACAATTAAAGGTATTTAATCAATAGAGTTGAGTGATACAAAGGTATTAAAAGAAAATAAAAGTTTCAAAAATGCAAGTTCTTTTACCCTAAGCTGCACCTAAACTTCTTCAGGCTGCTTCTTTCTGCTCCTTCCTCATGCTCTGGTCTTCCCTGGCTCTTACCCTAGCTGGTTTTATACCCTCTTCCCCTGAAACAGAAAGTACTGTTCCAACTTCGAAGAAATGAATCTTAGCTGGAAAAATGAAACTACTCTTCTCGGGGATAACCTCTCCCAAAAGAAAACCCCAGAGCCTTTTTACCTTGCGCCTGTCAGCCTCAAACCTTCACAGCTGTGTAGAAGGGATAGCCAATTGGTCAGTCCATGTCTGACAGATGCCAATCTATGTGCAATATGAAAGAGTTTGCTAATGTGCTTAGGAAAAAAGACCATGTTTCAGATATCACCACCATTGCTTTCACAACATTTTGGATCTTCATAAAATTCCCTCACTCATCATTGCCAAACCTCAGGCTCAGGGGCCAAATCTGGGTTGCCTGGGGTCTCGATCCAGCCCTCTGGGGTTCCCAGTGGCTATGCCCCCTTCCTCTGGATCTATCTTTTTTCCCCGACCAAAGGTTATTTGGCAGTTCCCCAGCTTTTGCACAGTCCATACTAAAAGGTTGAAATGCTTCTCCTATGGCGAAGTTACTGGCAGTAAGAGCTTTAAGATACAATATGCTGCTACTTTGGACTCTGCTCCTTTTGCCTTCAGCCCCACCACAATTAGAATGCGGCCCCTGAGAGCTTCTTTGAAATGGAATTTGGCCCTCGGGCTGAAAGAGGTTCAGCACCCCAACTATGTAGTATTAGGCAACTATAAGACTGAGACACTCTGACTCTTTTTGCTTTGTTAGTGTATTCTTTCTGAAGAAATGCCTTCTTTTTTCAAGGTCAAATTACACATGAAGTTAAATGTGTCATAGCCTTTAACCTACATGTTTGATTTTTAAAACAAACAAATATCCAAATAGCCTCAGCTATGGGGATATCCAAATAGCCTCAGCTACGAGGTTCCTGGTTGTGCTTTTTATATTGTATTTTGTATTTCTGTTTTAAAATTGTTGGTTGTTTCATGCTTTTCATGGTTTTAATTTTTGTGAACCGCCCAGAGAGCTTCGGCTATTGGGAGGTATAAAAATATAATAAATAAATAAATAAATAAATAAATAAATAATCCGGGGGCTGATCATTTTGGGGTTCACAGCAGGGGAAGGGGGGAATTTAACTCTACCCTAGTGCTGAGGAAAATCCCTCATTGAAGCTGCTATTTGCACTGGGGGGAAAGCAGCCCTGCCCCCACTGCTGATGCAATTTGCATTTTTAAGTATTTGCTTGTGAAATGCAGATACATTTAATGCAGTTTGGTCTAAAAATACATGAATGGGCTTGTTATTCTGGATGTTTACTGCAATTATGTAAGTGAGATTGCCAAACTGGTTTGCCCATACACTACTTTGCATGTGAAACAAAGGCATGGTCTGAGACCTGTGTACCTTAAGGACTGTTTTCTTCCATACATTCCTTCTCACATGCTTTGGTAATCATCTGGTGAACTACGTCAGGTCCTTCGACCTCATGAAACTAGGTAGGAAGCCACAATGTAGAGCAGTTGGCCATTTTTGTGGGGTGCCTGCCACCACCACCACTATATTTTTGCCACAGGGATAGCAGCAAAAAAACCCCCAACAATTGGAATTTATATTCTGGCTCACGTAGAGAGCCTCTATGGAAACAGGAGGCTCTTCTCTTCCGACCATCACCCTTCAGAAATACATGGTGATGGAAATGCTCAAAGAGTGAGGGATGGGGTTAGAGTGCTCCTTCTTCTCATGTTTTTACTCTGTTTGGGTACAGAATGCCTGAATAGGTCCTGTCTGTAGAAGCTTCTGGGAAGAAAATTCTGTTTGATGAAACCACCAGTGCTTAATAAGAAGGTTCTTCAGAGGAATTGAGGACATGTTAAAAGAAGAGTCATTTAAAAAAAATGGACCCTGTAGGTTGCTTTTACATCCCTCTCTTGCAAAGAACAGCAAAGATAATTTAAATGGGTGCAAATACGTTTTTTTATAGTCAATTATAGGCCCTGTGAACTTTCTAGTACTATTAGGAATATCAGCAGCTATCAAAATACATGCAGATATCAAAACACACACACTTCTGCTACCAGATATTGATTACAGATGGGCTATCTATTAGATAATGCACTCTGCAGAGTCATAACATTAGAGAAGAAATTTTGAATTGATGCAAGACATATCTGCAGGGCTTGTGTCATTCCCAACCAGCAGCTTGTGTATATCACACTGTGAATCCTGGCTTGACTTAACTACAAATAAAAGTTTGTTTCTTGCTGTTTCTACAAACAGCCTCTGAGCTTTTGTCAACTATATTATTAGTATTATCATCATCATGATCATCATTATTGAGAAATTGAAAAGATTTGAGAGAACTGTGTTCTACTTTCCATTCCCCACCTCGTGATGACTATACCCATTTCTGCCTTTTCATTCACCAATCAGGCCTCCATTGACTAAAAGCTAGAGCCTGGATTCCTTTAACTCCACCAACTTGCTTCTGTTTCTACCTTATTTGTTTTCATGGAGGACATTTGTGCTGTCCATGGTCTCTAGATCATGGTCTCTAGAACACAGCCTATGTTCACAGTCATTCAGCCTGCCAGAGTCTTGTATATTTGTTGACTATGAGCCCAGGTTATTGCTTGGTGCTGATGTGACCTTTGACTTCCAAACTCTAACCACACATAACAATCACTCTGGCTATTTGATAGGTCCCAGGTGGTAGTGTAACCTTTGATTCTCTACCTCTGACCTTCACTATGCAATAGTACAGGCAGACAGTGTACACTGTATAGCCATTGTTCTGGGTTTGTTTAACAAGGGCAAGTTAAAGAAACTTTCTCAGTGTGCCAGGTCAGTTGAAATAAATTCATTTTCTTTAAGACACCTTTAAAAAAAAAAAAAATCTCTGTAGCAATGTATTTTGATGTGATGATACCTGTAATTTCAACTGGTGTGGTGAAATTTAAACATTAAAGAAATGCATGCAATTGAGCCTGACAAAATCTCCTCAGTAACTGATTTCCAAGCAAGAAAAACTAAATGGTAATAAATGAGGCACATGAGAGTAGAATTCAATAATGACAACACTCCTTGCCTAAGGGCTTCTCTTAGCTTTCAAAAAGTACAAATATGAGGATTTGTGGAATAATACAGTTGGACTCAAATTGGAGATTGAACTTTAAGTCTAGTTCAAGAGGCTCATTGGTATGCCCCAGATGAATGATTCATTTGAAGATAATAGGAAGGAGACCTGAGAGATGATTAATTCTGAAACCTTGGTGGTCAAGTTTACAGAGAACTACTTTACAGAGAACAGTCCTCTATCTTGGAGAGCTGGCAGAGAACTCTCCTCTATTTGAAGGTCTCCTCTATTTGATGGGCTGTCCAGATAAACTCTATTTCGTAGTCAAGGAACTATAAGAAGGGGAGAGCAGGGGCCTTGATGTTGTCCATCAGCAGTTACAGTATCTGGACAACAGACTGATCAGACACACAGGACACCTAGTCAGTCATCTCCACCATGATGAGATCTTTTGTATTTCAGTTTAAATTATACTTATTGATTTTAAATTTGCATTATGTAAACCACCCAGAGAGCTTCAGCTATGGGGCGGTATACAAATGCTAATAATAATAATAATAATGAGAGAAAAATATACAACACTGGCAATGGAAGTCAAAGAACTATGGCAACAGGAAAAGGTCACAATTATTCCATTAGTCACATCAGTCACCGATATCACATCAAAAACCTATATAGAAATCCTTCAGAAACCTACCAAAATACATCCACACCAACATCCACAAAGCACTCATAATTAAAACATGCTCAATTGTCAGGAAATTCCTGAATCTGTAAAAGACAGCATGACTTTGCAAAGCCCATCATGTTCATATAGAAAAGTTACCATGAATGAGAAAGAGAATTATTATTATTATTATTATTATTATTATTATTATTTATCAATTGCTGTCCCCTTTTTGGTGATACAGTTCCTTTTTTTGATGAAGCTTATGTGGCCACCCTGTCTGAAATACACCATGACTTATGGTGACTGTGCAGGGTCACAGTACCTTTGGTTTAGTGATGGTCCTTGACTAGGCAATAATTTTTCCTTCGTCCAATGTAGCTAATGCCCATAGCTGTTTGTTATTATAGGATTTAGACCAAGATGTGAGTGGGGGAAAGGCATGGGCTGGGATGAGCGGGCTTCAGCAGTGAAGGTGATGTCAGGGATAATCCAAGGTCAGCAACTGTGAAACCACCTTGGAGCATTGAAGCGGGACTGCCGTTGGGGATTAACCAAGGTTCCTAGCCAAAGAGCCAATTGAGAAGCAACAATGGAACAAGGAGCAAGATGAAGAGGAACAACTGCAGAAAGAAAAGAGATAGAAGAGAATGGAGGCAACCATAAAACTCAGGAAAGGAATAAGGTAAGGTGCCAGCACACTTTGAAAACTAGACACAAAACCTCAAGCTCTGAGGCTCAGAAGTGGCCAATAGCATGTCACAGGGGCACATCAATGCAAAGCAGAAGCATTCATTTACATAGTCTTATCAGTGAACATGACACTCTACAAAGTACAAGAAGATAAGTCCCTGCTCCTATGAGGCAGTCTAACAGGTTAGCACTGCAACTGTATTTTAATTAAACCCATCCAACATCAAGAAAACACAGAATTATAACTCCAGAAGAAACAAAAAAAGAAAAAGAAAATATGGAAAGGCAATCGGATGGATATGAGATTGTACAGAGTTTTTGTAAAAAGTGAGTGACCAAAGCCTGTCAGTTCTTTGTGTGGAACCAAATTACTCTGCTGTTCTTGAATCCTCTTAAAATACAAGTGCAAGAACTCAAGCTGTGAAATTGCACTGGCACATAGTCGTTGTGTGCTCCATCTTAAACACATCTTTGCCAAAACAGCTGCTCATAAGACGGAGCTGCTTGTGCTTTTAATCATTGCTTCACTCTGCTAGTCGGGATTTTCCATTTTCAATAAAGAAAATAGGTCAGGCTATTCTAACACTAGGTATTACAAATATTATTTCTTAAAACAGTCAGTATCCCAAATAAAGCTTAGCTAGTACACTGTTAATTTTAAGAAGTTCCAATTATCAACTCATCCATAGCAAACCAACACAAAACAACAAAGAATTCTGTAAGTCAAAATGTAAACAAAATGTAAATTCACTTTGTGAATTCAAATTGCAGCCGAGAGAGAGAGAGAGAGAGAGAGAGAGAGAGAGAGAGAGAGAGAGAGAGAGAGAGAGAGAGAGAACGAACGCCCTGGATGTAAAGGTATTGTTGCATGTGTATATTGAATTAGATTCCTTTGTGAAATTTCCACTTAAGTACAGAGGACATAGAGGAATTGGAAATGACTGTATGTTATTCAAAAGTCAAATGCCAGGTCAGTAAAAAACTTCTTTAAACAAAATGAAAACCACTAGCCACAACCTAATATTTAATTGGATGACTGTATCAAATTATAAGAATCTTTTCATTGTACATGTTCATTAATTATAATGCATCATTTGGACCACATACCAAATTGTCATTTGGAACGGTAGGGATTTGACAGCAACATTTTGACAAGTCATTCAAAGAAACACAAACAAAGTCAGAGAACTCCTGTGTTTATTGAATCTGTCTTTGAGTTTTCACCCCCAGGGCAAAACTGGCACTAATGTGCTTTAGCTGTGGTGTAACTGAGGCCCACTTGCATGTGTGAAAACAGTTGTGAGAGAGCCAAAATTGGTCAGAATATCCACTCAGTTTCATGCTCTTTGCCTAAAAACGATGAAGCATAGCCTAAAAATGATGGACTAAGGCATGGAGTTTTACCTCAGCTATTGAGGACTATTAAAAGCAAGCCGGTGAGCATCCATGAGTCTTTTTCAGCCATTTGTAGCAGATTTCACAGCTGTCATAGCAGACACTATTCAGAGCAGTATTGGGGAACATGTGGCCCTCCAGATGTTGTTGGACTGCAAGTCCCATCAGTCTTAGCCAGTGGTCCCATCAGTCTTAGCCAACAACGTCTCGAGGGCCATGGGTTCCCCAACACTGATGTGGAAGATGGCAGTTGAGATGTCAATATGTAATCCATTATATCTTCAGGTATGTAGTCAATTAAAAGCCATTCTAGATGGTACACTGGCCACAGGGTAAATGGTAAATTTGCTACGCACTAGCCATGTCATCTACTTCAACTCATTGTGTGAGTTGGGGTCATCACATTGTAAGGTTCCTTGTCCCCAGTAGTCAATGCCATTGATGAAGAGTAGATCATGAATAGGGAAACTCAACAATGCCATCAAAAGGTCAGGGAAGAGAAAGAGCTTTTCTTCTAACCTGCAAAATCAGTCGAAGGAGGGCATTAAGAGGCAATACTTTAATTATCTTCATTGTAGACCTACTTTGTAATACTCACTCTAATTGAAAATAGATTTTATTGCAGTGAGTCTGGAACAATCACTTACAGTCGTTTCTCCCACTGTGACCTTAACTACCCTGGCTTTGCTTGGCTCTTCTTGCTGCAGAAAGACGTTCCAATTCTTGATTTGTCCTGTGTCCTTCCTGGATGGGGGCCTCTCAAACTGCAAGGGAAAATTACCCCAGGCACACTGAAAGGCTCAGTTCTCTTTCCAAAGTTTCAGTGTTTCCCTTTGCTTTCACCCTTCTAGTTCCCTTCCCCTTAAGTTATCTTCCTAACTCAGTATCATAAATCCAGGCATACTCTGGGGTCCAGAGATCTTCCTTTAGGGAAGGAATACTTGTGTAGAGCCTCCAACTATCAAGGTCCATATTCTAGCATGATACTATGACAATAAACCAGTGTGATGTGGAAGAATGCCAACACATAGCTACACAAAATCTGTTTCACTTCCCATCTCCCTCCCTCCAGCTTCAAAAAGAAACGGAAGGTTCTGTCTGATAATTCTCCCTCTTAGTGCAGGTGGGGAGAGGGGAAGCCAGATTTTTTTATTTTTAAAAAAACATTCTTGAAAGCCTGCAGTTTTGTTCGTTTCTTTATTCCCAGCAGAGGTTTGGTCTTTGGGTAAGAGCCATAGATCAGTGGCAGAGCATATAGTGTGCATGCACAAGGTCCCAGGTTCAATCTCCAGCACAGGTCTGAGGAAGACCCCTGCCTGTAACCTTGGGGTGCCATTGACAGTTAGGGTGAACACTTATGAATCACCCCAAAAGAAGAAATTCATCACCAAAAGACGAGAGAGATTTTGCATAACATTTACATAATCTAATAATGGTAGATTGATAGACAGATATATGATACATAGATGCATGCAAATTTGGAAATAATTACTATAATTTAAACAAAAATACAGTACATGTTACCATACATACAATCTGTACTCTGGATTTTAGGAAAGCTGATTTTAATAAACTCAGAACTATAATAAGTAAGGTCCCGTGGCAAGGGAGCCTAAAGAGAAAAGGAGTGCAGGATGGGTGGGAGTATCTAAAAAATGAAATTTTAAAGGCACAGTTACAAACAATTCCAACAAGGAGAAAAGATAGAAGACAACAGAGGAAACCAATGTGGCTCCACAAAAAGCTTATTGATGAACTGAAAACAAAAAGGGATACATATAGGAAGTGGAAGGAAGGCCAGGCTACAAAAGAAGAGTACAGACAAGTGGCGCAGAAGTGCCGAAATGGCGTCAGGAAGGCTAAAGCTGTGAATGAGCTGAGATTAGCGAGGGATGCTAAAAGCAATAAAAAGGCTTTCTTCAGATACGTGAGTAGTAAAAGACAGAGGAAAGAAATGGTGGTTCAACTGCTTAATGAGGATGGCAAATTGATAACAGATGACAAAGAAAAGGCTGAAGTGCTCAATTCCTACTTTGCCTCGGTCTTCTCCCAAAAGCGGGCCTATGACCCCCCTGGAAAAAGTGAAGCAGAAGTTGAGGGGGCAGGATTGCAGTTTGAGATTGATAAACAAATGGTCAAAGAACACCTAATTTCCTTGAATGAGTTCAAATCTCCAGGGCCCGATGAACTGCATCCAAGAGTAATGAAGGAGCTAGCGGAAGAACTCTCAGAACCTTTGTCTATTATCTTTGTAAAATCATGGAAGACGGGTGAGGTGCCGGATGACTGGAGGAGGGCTAACGTTGTCCCTATCTTCAAAAAGGGCAAAAAGGAGGAACCTGGGAACTACAGACCAGTCAGTCTGACATCCATCCCTGGGAAAATTCTGGAGCAGATTATAAAGAAGTCAATCTGTAAACACCTTGAAATCAATGCAGTGATTACTAGAACAAATCCTGTCAGACTAATTTGATCTCATTTTTTGATAGGATAACCTCCCTTGTGGACTGTGGGAATGCTGTGGACGTCATATATCTTGACTTCAGCAAAGCTTTTGACAAAGTACCACATGACATTCTGATTAACAAACTAGCTAAAAGTGGGCTAGATGGAACAACTATTAGGTGGATCCACAGTTGGCTACAGAATCGGACTCAAAGAGTACTTATCAATGGAACCTTCTCAAACTGGGGAGAGGCAACGAGTGGGGTGCCGCAGGGCTCAGTCCTGGGCCCAGTGCTCTTCAACGTTTTTATTAATGATTTGGACGAGGAGGTGCAGGGGACGCTGATCAAATTTGCAGATGACACAAAATTGGGTGGGATAGCTAATACCCTGGAAGACAGAAACAAACTTCAAAGTGATCTTGGTAGGCTGGAGTGCTGGGCTGAAAACAACAGAATGAAATTTAATAGGGATAAATGCCAAGTTCTATATTTAGGAAATAGAAACCAAAGCACAGTTACAAGATGGGGGATACTTGGCTCAGCAATGAGAATCTTGGAATTGTTGTAGATCGCAAGGTGAATATGAGCCAACAGTGCGATATGGCTGCAAGAAAGGCAAATGCTATTTTGGGCTGCATTAATAGAAGTATAGCTTCCAAATCAGGTGGGTACTGGTTCCTCTCTATTCGACCCTGGTTAGGCCTCATCTAGAGTATTGCATCCAGTTCTGGGCTCCACAATTCAAGGACACAGAGAAACTGGAGCGTGTTCAGAGGAGGGCAACCAGGATGATCAGGGAAACAAAGCCCTATGAAGAGAGACAGAAAGAACTGGGCATGTTTAGCCTGGAGAAGAGAAGATTGAGGGGATCTATTGCCTTTCTGTGGCTTCCAGTTCAAAGGAGCAATTCTTCTTAGTTGAGCACATGGTTTTGATGGAAGGATTAAACATTTAACCTTTAGGTATTCAGTGACAACTATTTTCCTTGTTCTAATTATTTTGTAAATAATAAATTAAGTGACCATGATATTAAAAAAAGCCAATTAATTTTAGCAAAAGTCTTACTTGGCGCAGTTTTACAGTACTATGTTTCAGCTATCATGGGGCAGTTCGTTAATTTGTTTATTACACTTTTTGACCACCCAAAAATAAAGTTAATTAAAAAATTACATGCAGTCAAAATTTTTTAATCCTACATAAAGGTCTAATATCAATTTAACTTATCTCTTAATCAAAATATCTATTGCTAATTAATCCATTCTCTATTTGTTCCAGTATGACTAAATGAAAGTACAGTTTCTTTGAAACATCAGTATCCATTATATCTTTCCTTCCCATGACAGTTTGTATTTTGTCATTTTGTTCATGATTATGATGCTCATTATTTTCCTCATCTGTCAGTAATTGGGCTGTTCTCGAGGCTTAGGCCAGGAGTCTCCAAGTTGCAATTACCACATGTATGACCATAATGATATGCTGGGTGTTTTTTTGGGGGGGGGGGGGAAGTGGCTTGGAAAGGTGATTCTAGATGCATATATACTGAGGACATACGTCAACCAAGTAACATGAAAAGTAGACCAAGCTGGAATACATGTCTCATTGGGGCCATTATAATAAAAAGTTCCTAGAGACACATAGTGATCGGAGTTTTTTCCTTCTAGTGTGACCTCAGGTACTATTGATTACTTTGCCCAGTGGGGTGCCTATTTAAACTGATTATATCATATTGCTGAGTAGAGTTGGACATTGGTCATTTTCTCCTTTGCTAGGACGGCCACTTCCTTAATAATCAAAGTGCTTTAAAGAAGTGCTATTAAATTAGCTCAGTCATGATGATTTGACTCCCTTTAAGGCCACCCCAATCTTGTCTCTGCATTTTATGGAATCAGTGATCAGTGACACACTGTAGCATCATAATATTCCCTTTAAAATATTTTTTATTTGCAAATATTTAGCCCTTTTATATATTGTATTTTGAATTGTATTTTTATATTGTATTTTGTATTCTTGTTTTTAAATTGTTGGCTGTTTTTATGCGCTTCATGGTTTTAATTTTTGTGAACCGCCCAGAGAGCTTCGGCTATTCGGCGGTATAAAAATGCAATAAATAAACAAATAAATAAATAAAATATTTTGTTCGCTCAACCTATCCATACTTTTCTATAACCCTTCCATTCCCACCCCATCCCCACTTTCTACAAACAACTGAAAAAATGGCTTCTGTTTTCATCGGTGTCACATTTCTTTGTCCTGTTCTTGCTTTTACTGCCACACCTGTAACAACTGTGACATTTTTCAAACACTCAGATCATGAGAAACTCTATTAGATCCTTGAGCTTTTCACTCTTGTTCTCGACTCCTGACCCAAACACTCCTTGAAAGCATTCACTAAGCTTGCCCTTTCTGGGGGGAAAGGAGTATGAATGCCTATCTTTAGAAGTCTCCAGCCCTTGCAATCTCTCCCACAATGGAAAGAAGAATGGTCTGCCTTAAAATAAGCACTTCCTTGCGATTGGTGTGATCTGTGAGTTTGAAACGATTTGGTCTGCAGATTGCTTAGCATCCCTCTCACCCAGGGGTAGTTCTCAAATGTTCCCTGTCCTTTATTATTTGTTACCAATAACTCTCATCCTTAAAGGTCATGCCACAGTTCATGGTGCTCAGGGGAAGTTCTGCTCAAAATATCCACAAAATCTTTATTCTTGGACAGAAACCTATTCATACCTCATAACAGAAATGTAGTTTTGCTACTCCTAACTTTCCTTCCACATCAACCTCCCAGTTGAGTGTGGGTTTTGGGAAAGCCAGCAGGGAGCACCTGTTAGCACTTACACACATCAGTTTAAAGCAGCGTACTTCACTGCAAAATCTGAGGGCCACTTGGGGCTCCCAATTACCACATGTGTGTCCTGGCTCTCTACTCTATCTCACTCTATCTGCAGTAGCGGATCACTCTCAGCAGGGACTAGCTTTGCCTTATTTGCTCTAACGGTAGGCCGGCTGCTGTGATCTGGAGATTTTTGAGGTGGGGAGTCAAGAAACTTGATGCTCCTTAGGTGTAAGGTGAATGGGGAGAGGATAATCAACCGATTCGATGGGGAAGCCCAAGATGCAATGAGCAATGGGACTGGTTGGCTGCAGTGGTGCATGCATGCTGTGCCACTGATGGAGTGGAGGGGGAATTGGATCTGAGGGTGAGAGAGAAAGCAACATGAACCAGTGTTGGGGAAATTTGCAGCACTTCATAGAGCAGAGCAGACTGATGAGAAAAAGGTCCACCCCCATCCAAGGACCAAGTGAGCCTGTCAGAATTTGCCTGCCTGGTGACTTGTTGACTGGCAACTGAGGCCTTGCCTGGCATATGTGGAAGGAGATGGGGAGGGGAGGAGCCCCAAAAGGCTTGCCAGCACTCTGGTGCCCAGTGTCACCCCTTGACCAGGTAGGAGAGGAGAGGCTCTCCACAGCCCCAGGAAGGCCCCCAAGTGGCCTTTGTGAGAATGAACATCTGCCTAAGTAGATGATGTAATGAAACATAACAAACACTTGTACTCCCTCTCTGATAATGACCTATTATATAATTATATATTATATAACGCCCCCTTAAGATCTGCCTGGACCTTAAGATCATCTACAGGGGTCCTTCTCCGTGAGCCCCTGCCGAAGGAAGTGAGGCAGGCGGCTACTAAGAGGAGGGCTTTCTCTGCTGTGGCACCCCGGTTTAGAACGAGCTCCCCAGAGAGGTTCGCTTGGCGCCTACACAGTTTTCCTTCCATTGACAACTGAAGACCTTTTTATTTTCTCAGTATTTTAACACTTAATTTAACTTAAATTTAAACTTTGCTGTTTTAATCTCTTATTTTAAGCTATATCAAATTGTGCTGTGTGGTTTTATCCTGGTTGTGCTTTTTATATTGTATTTTGTATTTGTGTTTTTAAATTGTTGGTTGTTTTTATGTTCTTCGTGGTTTTAATTTTTGTGAACCGCCCAGAGAGCTTCATTGGGCGGTATAAAAATGTAATAAATAAAATAAAATAAATAAAAATATTTCTCTCATCACATCCTCATCCTCATAAAAACTCTGCTCTGCTGACAGCAGCTATTTATTTGCTTTTTGACTACAGTTCTGAAAGTGTAGGGGAGGGGACAGTCTAGCTGGATGAGAAGATTTCCACTCGCTTTAGGGCCAGCTGAATGCCTGAACAGTGCCTCAGAAATCCTGAAGCCCTAATCCCTGTAGCAACAATGATCTGTTTCTTTACTTAGTATGAAGTAGGCCTCAGAGGTCTGTGCGTGCCTTGACCCACTTACAGCCAAACCCTTGTCAACCAGTCCCCCATCTTCTCTGGGGTCCTAAGCCTTCACTTACGTTTCCTGTACTCAGGCCAGGAGCCAGCCTAAAATATTGAGGAAGGTAGGTGCCAAAAAACCCTAAGAGGGCCGTTCATCTGGTTTGCAGGCCATTAAAAGCAAAATTGTAAACAGTTTTTAATTATTCAATAATAATAATAATAATAATAATAATAATAATAATAATAGTAACAACAACAACACCCCACCACCACCTCCCTTACAGGCCTGCCTGCAGTTGAGGTTCATGAATTCAGGCAGGTTGGTTTGTCAGAATAACCACCCTGGCTGTCCAAAGTCCAAACATGTCTTGCACCTGACTGCAGCAACTGGGCCAGTTGTGTCAAGGTCTTTATCTCCCAGTTCCATTAACTGACAACTGTAATTTTGTAGACCTAAATTAGATCATGAGAGGCCTACATGTTCCTTCCACCTTCCCACTCCCATAATCAGAAGTGATCTCAGGAAACTGAGTTTAAGCTTAGGAATTACATGAAGAAAACCTGCTTAAACCTTTCCTTAGCATTTTCCCTTTCAAAATCATTCCAAGCTACTCACGCCTGAATCTTTTCCTCTGTGGCGAGAAAGGCTGCTGGCCTGGAGAAATATTTTAGGCAGAAAAACAGTCTGAGTAGCACAAGTGAAGCAGCACCTCTCTTCCCCATTCCTCCACTCAAACCTACAGGCTTCTCAGACTGCTTTAAATATGGAATTGTGTGTCACATTCAGTTTGTGTGTGTCACAAAACGTACATCACCTCTGCGAGGACGAATTCGATTCTGTGATGTGGAAACTATGAACTCATGGCATAAAGCTGATCTCCTCCTCATGCTCTCTTGAAACTGTCTCATGACTTATGAATTTGAATCTACTATGGCTTTAATCCAAGTTCTACCCCATCCTATAACTACAGTTGCCAACTGCTGAGGGAGACAAATGGCTAAACCTGCTGCTATGCCTTTAACAGCTGTTTGATCTACAGAAATCAGCAGCTCAAGCTTTTTATGACATGACGATAAACCCAATCACCTCCTAATTGCAGCAGGTCAAACTTCCATTAAAGACATAGCTGTAGGAACCGATACCTCTTGAAGCTCTGCATGATTCAGCTAAGGAAAAGTAAAATACACTCTTCTATTCCTTAGGGACTTAGTTTGCTTGTGACATATGAATTAATATGTTCTTAAGAAACAATAGCAATGTTTTAAGAGGATGATCCCACTTAAAGAATATTAAGGATAGTCATACTAAAATTATTGGAGTAGAGACTATGTATTGGAATAAGATTTGGCTAATTAAAAAAAATGTGCCAACTGAAATAGGGAATTATTTTTAAAACCTGTATTTCAAACATTTCCTTCCTCATTAATTTTTTACTAGAGGAAAACACTAATTTTGAATGGGTTAATAAAAATGAAAACAGTTCCTTTTACTACAGCACTGAGCTTTGTTACTCAAGATAATTTACAAGTTAGCTTTATTGAAAGTACAAAATTTTCCAAAGAAAATATTTTCACTCTGAAGTTCTTTAGTAGTTTGCAAAAATGCCTAGGCTTATATTTCCTTCAGATATACTAACTGTGTTCCAGCTACATGAATTAACAGATTTTTTTGCTTGTACTGAACGTTTTCTAGAGATTTGGCATATTGGAATATATAAAGCCTATAGTGTTGATGAATACCGATAGTTTGGGGACATAATAAAGTGTGATAGTAGTATGTATCTTTAAAATAACTTAGGTCACCCTAAGACTCAGAAGAATTGAAAGAGTGCTATCTCCAGTATTCAAGGCAGTAAGCCCCTGTGTACCAGTTGCTGGGGAACATGGGTGGGAGGGTGCTGTTACACCATGTCCTGCTTTGTTGGTCCCTGGCCAACAGCTGATTGGCCACTGTGTGAACAGAGTGCTAGACTAGATAAACCCCTGGTCTGATCCAGCATGGCTCTTCTTATGTTCTTATGAGTTGAGTTGAATATAACTGTGGCCACCTACAGACTTTTTCTGCCCTTTCCTTACCTGTGCTTGTTTCTGAATGACACAAACCTGCCATAAGATCATTTGATTGGATACTCTCAAACTTTAATGAATAAATCATATGACCAAATCCCTAAGCCTTTACCAAAGTCATCAGCCTAAGCAGACTAAAACCAGGGAGTTTACAGAAACTTGATGCTCTTGCCACTCTTTGGAAAGATGATATAGACTTTCCTGGACTCTGGTAGCTATAAGGACATTTTGCTTTGTTCTCCTGGCCACTTACGCATCATCAAAAAAAGTGGAAATTCACCACCAAGAGGACAAATGAGGATATTAATTTGCAATAAAAATGAATATGCTAATTTATAGATAGAGAGGCAAATTTGGAAATAATTACTATAATTTAAATAAAATAATAGCTATGCTGGCTGGGAGTGATAAGAATTGCAGTCCAATGCATTGGAAGGTACCAGGTCTGGAAAGGCTGCTATAAAGGATTCTAGATCAGGCTTGTTTGCTGGTCTGAGCAACTAGGACACTTGTGCTTGCTGACACAGACTGGTCTTTTCTTGCCTTCACTTTTAGCATATTTTACCTCTGCAGTTGCCATTATCTTCCCTCAACTTCACAGGATCTGGGTCCTATACATAGGATTAAGAAGTATCGAATCCATATGAAATATCCTACCTGTTTTAATGGGAAATGTAAACATGATCCAGCCAAAACTAAGTATATTTAAGTTCTGTTGCCTTCAGTATGAGGAATCACTATGCTCTAGATGCTACAAACAAAAATCTTGTGAAGGACCCCCATTTTACATGACTGGCAGGCTGAAGACAAGACTGAAAACCTGAATGCCTATCAAAACATGATAATTTCTAAGATAAATTACCAGAAATTGTTATAGAAAAAGACAGACTCATGTCAGAAATCTTTGTGAAGTGACCTGACTCAATCAGGGACAGGAACTACTAGTAGAACATTTTAGAATGGAAAACTGTTTATTAACCCCAAAGCAGGGTTTTTTTTAAAAAAATTAACAGATAAATAAGCTATACTAGAAAAAGACATTTGTAAATCGCCAACTATTAGAATAAACCAAATCAAGACTAAATTCTTGGAGTGCATTTTACAATTTGGAAAAACTCCAGAATCTGATGACCACTCATGAGAAATATTTAACGATCTTACTGACATGTGTGATCCTTTAAAAAAAAAAAGATATTCAATAATATTAGAATAAGTGATATTTGTCTCCAAAACTTTGGAAAGAGAATTTAATTGTGTTAAAGAAAGGAAGCATAATGGGTTCATCCAGATATACCCCAATGATTTTTATATGCATTCCTATCTGGAATGCATATGATATGCATTCTGGAATTCATATTATATGCATATTATATGCATATTATTTGAATATCTGGAAACAGGATATCTAGACTTTTAAATTCATTAAGGGTGTAATCCTATGCTAATCCTTTTAGAAAGAAAAAAGTCCTACAACTCCCAGCATGCCCCAGCATGGCTAGTTGGAACATCCAGGGGGTTGTAGGGTTTTTCCTGACTAAACATGTGTAAGATTGTGCCCGAAGACTGTGGAATGGCCTGCCGGAGGAGATTCGGCAACTTGACAGTCTTTTAGAATTTAAAAAAGCAATAAAGACTGATCTATTCCGGCAGGCCTATCCAGTGAAATTTTAGATTGCTTTTAGGATGTTTTTGTGAAGGACAATGGGTCTGAAACGGTTCTGCTTTGATCTAATGTTGCTTTTTGTGTCTACCAAGAATGTGCGAAGTGCATTTCATGTTGTTTCAAGTTTCGCTGTCCCAGGCCCAGGTGAGAGGGAGAGAGCTGGGAGCGCCTGTCAAGGTCGTCTTCGCCTGGTGCTTCCAGCTCCCACTCTAGCACCTGGGGGTTATCAGGGGGTGCCTAGATGTTAACTCATTTCAGCTGTGGGAAAGAATGTTGCTAAGATGTGGGTCTCACTCCTGTTGGGAGGGGTCTCGGGAAGGGCATTCGTTGGTTGGTGTAGGTCATAGGGCCAGGTGGCCGAGGAAGGGATAAAAAGTCCAGTGTCAGGGAGTCGTCATCTTCCTTGGCTGGACGGCATGCGTGTTGAGGGGAAGATCAGGTCCGAGTAGTCCTGGGGGGCTGCTTGGGGTTAGATAGGCTTTTCTTATGTTTTAATGTGTTGGGGAATTGTGGACAAGGTCAGCCGCCACTGCGGCTGGGTGGTGGAATGACTGATGGTTTTTATTGGGGTAATTGCTAGCCTTTTTTCCTCAAGTTCTTCCTCACTCCCTTTCCCTCACTCCCTTTCCTCGACCATCCCTTTTCCCCTTCCCCTTGCGTAGCTTTTACAGATCAAGGCCTTACATGTTAGTCTTAGTGGTGTTAATAAATCAATTTTTAATGTGTTTTATATTCATTGTTGTTCCCCGCATCGATCCAAGTGGATAGGCGGGTAAAAAATAGATGATGATGATGATGATGATGATGATGATGCTGTATCAGAAAACTGCTGAATGTTGAAGTGAACGTTTTGAAAATGTCTACTAAATCTCAAAAAGGGTATGAACTGTTATGAGATTATATCGTTTTAGCTTTTTAAGAAGGCTCCTGCCTTGTGTTTCTACCTTTACATCACTGAGGGGCGGAAACAGTTTTCCTGGATTCTCATAGAGCTTCAGAAGATAAAAATCCAAAGCCTCTTCTCCCAATGTTCATCTGGTGCTATTGGGATAGAGCTATATATTTATTAATGCAACCTTCCCCAACCTTTCAGATGTTTTTGGCTGCAGATGTTTTGGGCTTCCAGCATTCCTGATCACTGGCTCTGCTGGCTGGGACTGATGGCATTGAAATCCAAAACATCTGGATAGCACCCACTTGGGAAAGACTGTTTTAATGTAACTCACAAGGCCATCAGTGATGATATGAGACATTTTCCCCACTGCCCCAGGTGTCTGTGTAGTTTTGGAATTTATGTCGTTTAGAAATATATGGAAAAGTGAGTGCTTTCCAGTCTTACCATATAAACACTCATGTACTGCCATCATTCATTTTGCTTTTTTAAAAAAGCTCTGATTATTATTTCATTCTAAGACACACATCTCCTCTTTTAAAATTAAAAAAGAACAAAGCAGGACTGAGCTTAGTGCCACTTTAGTACAAGAAGAAAGTTGCTTCCGTTGCTTCAGAAAAAAAGATTAGTGTCATAAGCCGTAGAGATTTTGATTTGAAGAAGTCACCAAAGGAATGCTTTGATCATTTTGGTATCATGTGCACACACTTAAGACTATAAGAACTGTTAAAGATTCATCTAGTCTAACCAGCGCTCAGTCCTAAACAGGTGCCCCAGGAAAGCTCACAATCAGAGCAACATGGAGACAATAGAGGCCACTGCTGGTTGTCCCTAACATCTGAAAAATGCCTCTGTATTGGTCACTGATAGACTATGGGCATGTCTACACCATGCATATATCACAGGGTCATCTCTAAGTCATCCCCGGGGTCAAGCAGGGACACCCAGAGGCTTTCCCCAGGATAACTGGGACCGCCGGTGTGGCGAGCAATCACAGGTCTTCCCCACAAGTAGCGGGGCTCTGGAACCAGGCACGGAGCTGCGCAGGGCCAATCCATGCCCATTGGGGATGGGGGTGGGGAACAGCTTCAAGGATGTTGATTTTTTTAACTTACTTTGTGGTGGAGCACAATTGTGCTCCCATCTCCGTTCCACACACAAAATGGCACCTGCCACGTCCCTCCTTACTTCTGGGACACTGTGCTGCTGTTTGGACACTGGTGGAGGATCCTGGAAGCCAGAAAGCCCGAGATCCTCCCCACAGCATCCCAGAAGGCCTCAAGGTGTAGATGAGGCCTTAGTCTCCATGAATACTACTTTTTGAAGAGCCAGACAGCTGGAGAACATCACTGGAGAACATAAAGTGTTATGTATGAAATAGCACTTTCTTTTGTCTGCCCCGAAATTCCTGCCAATCAATAGTATTGGATAACCTCAAAATGTATCAGCTATTTCTTTAGGGCTTCTCAAGAGAACATTTTCTTTTGTGAAATGTGGCCTTGCTGAACTTGCTAAAGAGGTATACATGTTCAGTAGAGGGCTGCATGCATTTGCCTTATGACTCAGCACATGCTTCCCCAACTTGGAACCCTCCAGATCTTTTGGAATACAGCTCCCAGCATTCCATACCATTACCCATGCTGGCTGAACCTGATGGGAATTGATGTCCAAAGCATCTCAAAGGCCCCAGGTTGGGGAGGACTGACCCAGCAGATAATTGGTGCTATCACCAATATATTAGGGCCCTGCAAGCCTTCCCCCTTCCTCCCCAATCAGAATAATACAGCAACAGATGCTATAGAGACAGAATAGATCACATGGTGGGAACTACACACAAAGCCTACTTTGTACATGTGGTTACTGATCCAACAGTAGGAGATGAATGCCCTGTCCTCATTGTATAAAAGCAATTGAATTCTGTCAATAATACCATTTATAAATTATCAATTAACATTAATTAGAATGTGCCGTTGGAAAGGTACAACGTTTTAATTGTGTGTCCTATTCAATTATTTTCCATTAAAATGCCTACAGTGAAATGTTCTATATATAACAAAAACCACTTACTCATTCAGAACCTCAAGCCAATGAGGCCACACACAATAAAATTTGGCATTTTTCAATTCCTTGAAGCCCTATTACTGACTTTAAGGGAATAGTAGAAGTTCTGTTTGCACAGGAAGGTGGCCATTTCCCTTACCCCAGAAACAAATGGTACAGTAGAGAAACGTTTTACAGAACGTCAGTGACTGGAACTCTAGATCTTGAATACCAGAGAATGGCTGTTAGGTTTCTAACCAAAAGCCCATTAGACATCTGAATTTCTTCCAATAAAATACAATGGGCTAGATCAGGAAATTAATATTTTAAAGAAATGCTGGGTTTACTATGCTAAGCTATAATTGAAGGCAAAGAAAATAAATATTCATGTGTGGTATTACATTTATCTAACAAGGAATATTTCTTTTCTTTTATTATGTGGTTAGAGAGACTAGTGTTTCAAATATTTAACAACCTTTTTTATTTTGCTATCTCATGAATATATTTTGTTTCTCTGGCACAGTGCCAGCTCCAGGTTTTTGGGAGCTGTTGGGCAAAGCATGCTCAATGGACCCCTTCATACAATGAGTCAACCTTCTCACTGCAGCTGTCACCAGCTGCTATTACTCTTCCTCATCTTTCTCATCATTGCTACCGCTTTGCTTGACAGGCAGAGAACCAGTAAGCAGGGACATGTCTAGACCATGCCTTGCCCCAGGATCATCCCTGTATGTCTACATGACGCACAGGGGATCCCTAGGCAGGGAGAGATGATCCCTCCATTTCCCCCGGGATTCGTCCCAGCTCCTCACAAGTAAATGTGAGGAGACGGGAACCAGGCACAGGGCATGGAGCTCTTCAAGCATGCCCATTGTGGGTGGGGAGGGGAGCGGGTTTTTTTTTAACTTACTTTTAAAAAGTAAGTAACTTACCTGTGCTCCAGCTCCTTTTCTTTTTTTAAAAACGGTGGGTGTGATGTCCTCCTTCCTCCCTGTACGTCGCACGCTGCATGTGAACACAGGGGGAGGATCTCGCAATCAGCATATCATGAGATCCTGCCCCCTCTGCCAGGAGGTTTAGACATGCCCCAGGTAGGCCATTGCATCTCCTTCTCCTCCTCTTCACCACCACTGTTGTCTGGGCCAAAGGCAGGTGAACAAGCAGGTTGCCATGGTGAAGCAGAGGATCAAGTCCAAGGAGCTCTTGTCAGTGTGGCCCCTCAGCAGCTGCTTGACTACGCCTACTCTTGATGCCAGCCCTGCTCTAGCAGATGGAGAACTTTGTGACCTTAATATATATACGTATTGATCCCCCAGATAATGTTTTATGTTTCGTTATCAGGAAGGTTTGTACGTGTGGAGTTTATATGATCAGAAGGCCAAGAACTCTACCTAACAAATGTTATGAAGTATGTAGAGGCCTCTTTGAAAAAATCTTTCTGACTCTGAAACATTAGTATAAAAAAATCCCACAGAGTTTTACCTTGAAAAGTTGCCCCCCCCCCCCATTTTTTATTTTTTTTTACTTTATGAAGTCTGCCAGGTTTTTTTCAGAAAGAAATTTGAATAGGATGGGAAGGACCTCTCCCTGTTTGAGGCTTGTGTCACTAGCCCACAGGCAAGGCAGCTAGGTCCGATGGGTTGGTTTTAACGAACGTGCACCAAAAAGCAGTATTCATTATTGCGGCTAACGCAGCATCCATTACTTGGCAACTAGGCCTGAGCGCACAAATGGTGTTGCTGAAAAAGAACTTGAGCTGGGATCATATCCCAGGGCCTCAAATGAAAAAGACCCTGTTATTCTGGTACAACAGGTTCATAGAATCATTGAGCAGGCCATAAGATATTCCCTTACTAATAGAAGAAGGAGCTTGCGTCGGTGCTGCTATTCTTCAGGAGCTGTTTGATATAGAACATTGAACCTTTGGTTCTGTGGACAGCTGCCTCGTGTGGTGAGTTAGCAGAACTGAAGCTTAGAACACCTTCCTGGCAGTGAAGTATTATTCTTAGGTTCTAAACTGGTTCTGCCCACCCAAGCTGGTTTCTGGGCATTCCTAGACAGGAAGGGCCATAAAAGGCTTCCTGTTTCGGCTTGGACCTTGCCTGAGCAACAAAGCCTTCCCGGTGCTAATATATTCCTTGGATCTGACTCCTGGCTTTGTTTCTTGCCTCTGACGTTTTGGTTCAACTCCTAGGCCAGATCTACACCAAGCAGGATATGACATTTTGAAAACATTTTGAAAACTGTATACAGAGTGTGTCCTGGGCCCCAACAGTTGTCGCTACTCTTATAAAAAGTTTTAAAGCAGTACTGCAGATCCTGCCCTAGACTCACCTCTGATGACAACCAATGGCTCAGCATTGACACTAATTCCCTGCAATGATATGTATGAACCACTATAGAACTGGCTTTTTCAGACAGCATGGTATCATTTAAGTATTTTTGGCATGCAGTGGAGCCATCAGAACAGGACATTTAGACAGATGTGAAGGGCCCTACAGTATTTTTAGGATGCTGTTTACAGTATCAGCTCCATATAGCTAAAAATGCCTGCAGTGGACCAAGAGTTGGGGAAGATTTGAATAGCTATAGAAGGAAACACTAGTAAAGTTGGTGCAATTTTTTATAACCTCAGATGAATTTATGGCTCACTTTCGTTGCAGATTAGGTCACGGACAAGAAAGCTTTATTTTCCGTACTGCCCATGCCAGTCTCAGCATGGGTGGCCTCCCTGAAAGCTAATAAAACATGTTTTTGTGCTGCAGCACATCTCCTACCTTTATACAGGCATGTACAGTAAACATACGTGTACATTGTTCCAGAAAATTACATGGCATTGCAGAATTTATTTGCTTGAGAATATGTACAGTGTTACAAGGATTTCAAATAACTGAAAAACAAAGGAAAAGCATTTCTTGTGATTAACGTGTGAATATGTGTTAGAGATAAGCAGAATGTGCAAAATTTATTTCTACCGCATTTTACTAAATGCATGGATAAAGGATAGGAATACTATTCTAAACTAAACCCAATTCTATTCTGTCATAGTTAATACTAGGGTTCAGAAGCCCACTTTCCCCCTTCAATCCAGTCCTTTCTGCTTATCTTGCGTACTGGGTAAGACAATTCTGAGCCAAACTTGAGTTTGCTGAGTTTGCCACACCCAACAGAAAATAGTATCTCAAGCACCCACTGACCAGCTGAGCTCATTAATGAATAGCCACAGCTGCCAGCAATGGCCAGGAGGGAATGAGCTGCCCAATGCTATCTCCAGGAGAGATAAAAGGGCTCTCTAACACCAGAGGCCCTCCTCACCAGCCTGCTGCCAAGGACAGTTAGGCTGGTGAGTACAATGGGCAAAGCCACCTCAGCGCTCACCCTGCACCTCTGAAATCAACTTCCATAAGGAGTTCATCAGGCCTCATCTTTGCAGGTCTTCAGGAAAGCCCTAAAAACCCACTTGATGTCACCAGTCTCCCCTTAAGTTCTGGCCATTGGCTTTTACTAGTAAATTTTGTTATTGTTTTTAATAGCAACCTTGTTTTTTATGGTGTTTATTGGTTTTTAAAAATTGTATCCACTTTGTGTAGTTTCTATCTTGTATGCTGCTTTGAGAGGGTTCCACCTCAAAAAGTAGCCTAGATAGATGATAGATAAACAGACAGACAGCCCAAGGTGGCAATTGTGAAAGGGGAAGAGACCAAGCCAGGACATTCTGAGGCAAGGCCTATACACTCTACCTGGTGGATCCAGTATCAATGCTCAGAGGTGACTGCAGCCCTGAAGTGCCCTTCCTGGAGGAAATTTGTTTGTCCCCTCCCAAACTCTGAGACCGTCACTGTCTGTTTCGAAAAATCCAAGGCTTTAGTTTAAAACAACCCACAGAAGATAAATATATTTCCTTGTGGTTTCAAAGAACTGTGGGTCAGCCCATATTTTCTATAGTTCTGGTGATAAAGTCTTCATTATATCTCTGTTGTTTTCCTAGCTGCTTCTGAGGCATATGTTGGTAAACGCTGCCTCTGTAATTTGGGGTAGCTCTTCACTTGGCACAGTGTCTAGCACCAAAAGCTTATTTTGTTTGAGTTAACTTGGAGGGAACCCAACTGTGGCTGTGGGTCCCTGCCAGGCTACATGAAATCAAGCAAGCAAGCAAAGGGTTTCTTGCAGTACAGTTCTCTCGGTGGACAGGCCTTTCCAGTATTAGCCTAGATCCACAACAGGAGGCTTCACACATTCATCTGCCCTATTTTCCTTTTGGGCTTGATGTGCCCCAATTTTCCTGTAAATTTTTTTTTCTAACGTCTCCCCTCTTTTTAAAAGGACATAATGAAGATGTGTTAATTTTTAGGCTTCTCTTGAGAAGCGCCCAGAAATTTCAACCATTCCAAAAATTTCACTGCCAGAATGTTGAGTTAGGCTGGTAGGATAGAGCACTAACTCCCAGGGCCGGCCTCAGGATTTTGTGGGCCCTCAGTGGACCTCCTCCCTCAATGAGTCTACCTTCTCACCATTGTCACCAGCTGCTATTGCTCCTATCCTTTTCCTCATTGCTATGACTTGCTTGCTTGAACAAGCAGACTAGCAGTTGTATCCATACTGGCCGCAGGAAGGCATCCTCCACTGCCCACGAAGGCAGCAGCCTCACTTAGAGGGTGCAAGGCAGGCTGGCTGTGTGTCACACACAGCTGTATCGACCAACACCTTACAGCCACTCCCTGCGCCCTCACCAGCATCTTCCACCTGAGTCATCTGCCTTGCTCTGCCTAATGGTAGGACCGACTCTGTGAGTGCATGGATATTTTCTGCTACCCACTTCCCCTCCCTCTCAGCAATCGTCTTGACTAGATTGTCCTGGCTTTAGTATGTGAAAATAGACTTCATTTCCCCTCTTCCCCATCTTAAAATAATTCTAAGTGAATTTCATGTAAGAGTAGTGAGCTGTGCCTATGTCCTACACATAAATAATACTGAAAGTATCAAAACCTCTTATCATAAGGGAAAATTGAACAATAAAAGCTAAATGCACCAAAATTCAATATTTAATGAGGCAAACAGTTAATGTTTCACCAACTCTGGTAGACCAGTTTGCCAATCCACATGAGGAGCCAACCATAATAAGCAAAAGCTAACCTTATACTGATATGCCAAAGTATACAGCTGAAGCTGTTACAAGGTTTCCATTCAATATTTTATATGACTCCTCACTGTCCTCTTTGCCCATATATAAATAATCTCCGCACCCCCCACTTCCAAACACAAGGAACATTACATTTAAGCTATTGAACTGGGCAGGTACCTTCTTGGCTCTGAGAAGCAATATCTTGTGTTCCATTGACCTGTTAAAACTGTACCAGTGCCATCTGAGGCCTAATATTTTTCCCCACCTACTTTTAATTAAACTGTAGATCTCCCCTTGAAAGTATGTGAGAAGTGCCACTGTAAAATTCCATATTTACTTACCACTTCTTATTTGCATTTGTTACATTAGTCATATAACCATATTCAAGGAACTGCTGAAACTAAGCTGTATATTAACATAGGTGAAGTTTAATTCACACAGACTGAAACGGGCACCTAATGCATTCAAGGATAGGTCTATGTATGAAGAGGTGAACAAGAAGGATGTAAATATTGAATTACTTATTAATTATATTTTACCTGCTTTCCTAATTTCCAACTGTCCTCGTTTAGCTGGGATTTCATCTTTTTTCTGAGTCTTGTCCCAGAGAAAACTCTGCTTTCAATAGTCTGCAATACCTACACTCCAATAGTCTTTATGTACTTGAAGTTACCACTTTCTGCTTGTGAAACTATATTGATTCATCACTGTTCACTAGTTCATGCCGCTGGGCTGCCAGGATCCACCACTAGCCCCACACACTCATGCAAAAGAATGCTCCCATTGAATATCAGGGGCGGGGGAGGTGGATGACATCATAATTTCATCTCAAAGTATTTATAAGTCCCTTTTTAGGATCACACTCTTGCAAAGTGATGTACAAAAAGAATGATATAAGATCAGATTGAGTGAACAGTTACTAAGAGGAGAACAGTGATTCACACAAGCCATTCACTGTCCTACAGAAAGGCTGCAGTGAAGAGATATGTTTCCAAAGCTTTATTAAAGCCCTATATTGAAGGGGTACATTATGGAGGCCACTACTGTGAAAGCCCTGTCTCTTGTACTCACCAACCTAACCAATTTTACCAATTTCACTCTTAATTGTTCCATAATGTTCACAGAATAGGAACTAAGAGGAAATGGACTTAAGTCATGAAGAGACTATTTGAGATAGAAAAATGTCCATGGACATAAAAAAAAAACTGCATTGTGAGCTAGGACAGCAGAGATTCATTGGGCATTGGGGAGAGTTCTTCCTCACATCTGTTCAGTCACATCTGTGGAGTGAAGTCCTAGACATGATGGCTATAGATTACCTCCAGTATTAGAGGCAGGATGCCTCAATACCAGTCATTGGAGAACACTCATGTCCTACTTGTGGGCTTCCCCACCCAGTCACTACGCATACCATCATTTACATAATTACCTGAGCTGTAGTGCAGGTTGGCATGTTGCCCAAACCCAGCACATGGCACAGAAGAGGTGACTTTGTCGTGGGTTGTAGGGTGGGTATGAAGTCACCCCTGCTGAGTCATGTGCCAGTTTTGGGTGACACTCCAACCTGCAGTTTACACTTATCATGGGGACAGGGGAAGAAGTCAAGTTGGCTTCTTTCCCCCCATGGTGGACCAATGCTATAGGTAGTCCCACAGATCCAATTTATGTAAATGACAGTATGTGGGGGGTGAAGCCACAATGGCTTCTTTTCCCTCCATGATTGTCCAAACACAGACATAGAGTCACTCCCATGGTATGTTGCTGACTGGCCTTTAGCTCAGTAACTAGAACCAAGTTGACACCAGTTGAACTGTGCTGTAGTAGAATATTGTGGCATTACTGCTTCATAGGTACTTGTAGATGTATCCATCAAAGAATAAAACACAGTGAAAAAGCCCTTTGATTTAATTTTGAAAGACAGCCCATCTCTGGGGTTTTATGTCAGAGAAAGGAACTGCTTGGTTTAATGAATATTTCAGTTGTTAGCTAGGATGTTATTGGTTTAAATCTCAGATCTGCCATAAACCCAGGAGGATATGGATGTCCTTAAGGCAAACCACTATTCACTGAGCTTCTGGACATGCACACCTTCAACCCCACTATTTATTTATTATTAAGATTATATTTATCCCCCACTTGACCATAAAGATTCCCAGAGCAGTTTATAATAACATATTATGAAATGTTTAAACATACAATCAATGTAACTACCAACAACACTTCCATCACTACCTTGAGTGTCATTTTTCTTGGTTGAAAGGCAAGGTACAAATCAAACCAACAAACAGCAAAACCACAGCAAAAATCAACCAAAAACTGTATAGCATTAAATAATATTATTAAAAAAACACCCTCAGATAGGTTGGTCTAATCCAGGGCTGGGCAATGTCAGGAAGTGTGTGGGGGGCATTTCCCACCATCCAGACCCCCACCCCCACTATGGGTCACTCCTGCTACCCTTAGTAGTAGCAGCAAACAATGGGCAGTTTGCTGCCTCCACAGCAGCTTGCTGATGAAATTCATCAGGAGATTGCCCGTTCCTCCCCGTCCCCAAATATAATTTTGACGACACAGACAGGACACACCAGAGGATGGAGGGGTGTGTGCATGCAGGCTGCAGGCCACATGTTTTCCGCTACTGGTCTGAGATACAGAGAATTGTACCCCCAAAGGTAAAGAATTGTACAGTCTGGATGCTTCTTCTCGAGAACACCTATATTCTTCTTCTTTGTCCCCTGCACTTCACATTGCTCTGGGATGCACAAGAGGGCTTTCCTTAAAAATTTCAGTACTGAGGTAAGTTCACGAATGTGGAGGAGACCCTTCAGATATCCCAATATTTTAGGGCTGATATGTTAAAACCTGTACCATGAATTGGGTCCAGAAAAAAAATGGGGACCAGTGCAACTCATATAGCACTAGTGGATCAATGCAGGTGGAACTAGGCTGGAACCATGAACCAGAACATTTAGTTTAGAGGTTACACCACAATAATTGGTTGCAGGTCTCACTCATTATTATTGACTTATTTATTCATTTATTATTAATAATAATACTTAAAGACAACTTAATATAAAATCTCTAAGTGGTTTAACAATGTTAAAATCACTATATAATACTATCAAAAACTACAACAACAAAAACAGCAATGAAAAGTAAAAGTGGAGCAGCATGATTAACTATGGCACTCAAGGCAACTAAATCATGATTAACTACAAGCCAGAGAAAGTCTGTGTAAACAAGCTTGTGTTCAGGAGGAGTTTAAAACAAACCACATTTTCTGCCTCTTGAACCACACAGGGTAAAGTGGACACCGCTACTGAGAAGGCCCGCTTTTGAGATGTTTCGTGGCAATATTCTGTTGGTTGTGGAATGACTAGTGAGACCTCTTCTGAAGTTCTTAAAGGTCAGCTGGGTATATGTAGGGACAGGCTAGATATCCTGGTCCCAATACAATCTGTATAAAGCACCATTCACAGTACTAGAAAAAAGCACATTTTTCAATAATGAATGAAACATCTATCATTGTAAAACAGAATTGCAGTGAAGCATCAGAGATGTGATGCCTTCACAAAGTATGCTTTCAGAAGTCCCCCCCCCAAAAGGAAATATATTATAAAATATAGTTCAGCATTCTTTATGTGTTATTGTAATACTTAACATTCTAGTTAAACCTCTCATTTCACACACACACACACACACTGTTGTTTTTAGGAAAGAATAAGGATGGATAGTGAAAGGAGAATGGAATTGAAAAAACTGTATCAACGTAGAGGAATTTATTTCGTAAACCACAAATTTTAGGAACTTTCTACCCAGGCAAACAAGAATATGTAATAAACCCAGTTTCAAATTCCATACTGGCATAAGGAATTGATTTAACAAGGTGCATCCTGGAGAGAATGACCAGAACAGAAAGAGAGGGGGGGGAGATATTATGTGTGGATGTGGGTGTGGGGGCTGCAATCCTCTGCACACTTACCTGAGAGTAAACCTCTTCAACTCTGTGGGAATCATTTCTGAATAAAATGAAGTGCTGTTCTTTTAGCACAGTGACTACAACAGGACTTTACATCCTTGAATCCAAATACTGGTATTAGAAATGCTGATTGGCCATCCTTTGTTAAACAGAGAACTTGTTGATGGTCAGAGATGATCATCGGATGGGGTTGCAATTTCCCTAAAGGAGCAGTTTGTAGTTTGGGGGTTCTCCTGGAGCCATCTTTGTCCCTCAAGGCTCAGGTGGCCTCAGTGGCATGGAGTGCCTTCTACCATTATTATTTATTTATTTATTTATTTATTTATTTATTTATTTATTTATTTATATAGCACAATCAATGTACATGGTGCTGTACAGATTTCACAGTAAATAGCAAGACCCTGCCGCATAGGCTTACAATCTAATAAACAATCAAACTTAAGTTGGTAGCCCAGCTATGACCTTATCTATACAGGTATAACTTGGCTTTGGTTGTCTATGCTCTGGTAACCTCCAAGAGCAGTGCACTCTACATGGGGCTGCCTTTGAATATGGTTCAGAAGCTTCATCCCAAACAAAATGAGGCAGCCAGATTGATAACAGGGACAAGAAGGACAAAACATATAACACCGATTCTGGTCCACTTGCACTGGCTGCCTGAATGTTTCTGGACGAAATTCAAGGTGAAGGTTTGCTGTCACAGGGTTGCTGTGGATAAAATTGAGATGGGGAAGATCATTCAAGCCACCTTGGGTTCCTTGCAAGAGGAAAAAAGATGGGATGTTAATGTAATAAATAATCAAAAGTTATAATACCTGGTGATTCTCCCCTCTCAGTCTCCTTTGCATGAAACGTGGTAGTCCATGCAATTAAAAAAAAAAGGTGCAAGAATATCATCTGCAAATCTTTCCTTCCTGGTCACTATTTAAGATTTATTTTTGTTTACTTTATTTGAAAAAAAAAATCCTTCTTTTCATTATAAACACACACACATACAAAAATCAGCAACAAAAACAGAACAAAAACATACAGCATGGTAGCAACCAAACATTTTGTGGAAGGGTCAGTTTTTGGCCTAGTATCTAAAAAAGTATAGTGTCAGGCCCTGGCAAACTTCTCTGGGAAAGGCATTCCACTATGAGTTTTAACAAGAAGTCACCAGGAAGAAAGGAAGGAAGGAAGGAAGGAGATGCTTTACTTTAAAACAGTCCCAAAGGTTTAAAAGGTCCCATTCACACAGGGGACCATAAATTAATATCCTCTGTATATCCAGTCAAGACATAAGCCCACATAAGTTTAATGGGACTTTCTCCTAAGAAAATATGCTGAAGCAGGGTGGATTTAAGACATTTGACTGCCTGAGCCAATGGCTCCTTCTCTCCTGTCCCATTTCATGTACAGAAGCTGACTGGATTAGCAGTTGAGTCTTACTTAAACATTGGACGCAGGACAGTATCCCCCACTGCACCTGAAGGCAGCAGGCTAGCTTAGGGGGCACAGGGTAGGCTGTGTGTGTGGCATACATAGCTCTGTCCTTCAGCACCTTGCTGTCACTGTCTCCCACCTCCACCCAGGATCTGCCACCTGAGACAGCTGCCTAAGAGTAGGGCTGGCCTTGTGCCGAAGAATTAGCAAAATGATTCAGAGAAACAAAGCTGGAGGAAGGGCTCTTTCACAAAATCAGTTCTCCTTCAATTGCTTGCTCAGTTTCATGAATTTTTGGTGGAATCACTCTTCTTCCCAACTATCTATATATATATCCCAGAGTATAAAGATTGAGAACAGTGGGGACCCAGGGATATGAATCTGTTTTTGTTTTTGTTTGCAGCGGAAAAGAAGCTGAAAATAAAATATGGTTCCTGGATAGTCAGCCTACTGTACGTGGAGGACTGGGGAAACTAAAAGAAATCCTTTCACAGTAGGTTAAAGTTGGCCACAGGAGCCGCTGACATTGGAAGCTTACTAGAGGGATGATATTGTTGGCAGTTTGTTGACAGCTTCCCAAACAGCAGGGATAAACAGAGCACTAGGCTTTAATTTTAGGGTATATTTGCACCCCATTAAACAAGTGACACCAAATGTCACCCATTTAAACTAATTCCTGGCAAGTCTTGTGTGTGGGGAAGAAGCTTTGTTAATAAAAGAAAATTTAGAATGAAAAAGGTATATAGTATAGTATGTATGTTATTACCCACAGAGACACTGGCAGCAAACACTAAAGATCAGATGCCTTTAACATTCTTTATTTACTTACCCAACATTAGGATGGTATTTAAACAAAGTGGTGTGCATGCATGCTCATACACTGTATTAGGAGATGTTCTAGTCCACTAAGGATCAGTGTATAATGCAAACTTCCACTTGATGTAGTGGAAAATCCCAACTGTTTCATCACCCCCACCACAGATAACAGGAAATCCCAGTGGTAGTTGAGTTGGGAGTCATCATAGTTGCATTCTCAAAATGTATCCAGTTTAATAAAAACAACAATCTGGTGCACAGCTTCATGTTTTCGTATTTATTTATTTTTAAATGTTTTATCCTACCTTTCCATCCAAAGTTACACTGTTAAGCTGATTTGATCAATGTATTCAAACCAGCAATACAATTAAAGGAAGAAAAGGCAGCAATAAAGCACTTCAGTTAAGAAATCATGGAAACTGACATTTCAGCAGACTAAATGTGTACCAGAAAAGAAAGGCCTAACAGCAGTAGGCCATCCCAGAGGGGGGGAAATGAGCCTTCTTTGGCAGAAAGTTTCACAGTCTAGTGGGACCACAGAGAAGTCAAATTCCTGTGTCCCAACCAAATGTAACTCAGATGTTGATGGGAGGCAGTGGAAAGCATCCATAGAAGATCTCAAGGGGTGGGCAAGCCCATTTGGGGGAAGACAATCTTTAAGGTGTCCTGGTCGAAAACCACTTAGGGCTTTAAATGTTATACCCAGGATTTTGAATGGGAAGTGTATCAGAAGCCAATGAAGCTGTGCATAAAGGAATTGCATGTTCCTGATGGCCAGTTCCATTTAATATCCTGGCAGCTATGTTCTAGATCAGTTGAAGTTCCTTGATAGTTTTACAGAGCAGTTCTGAGATCATTTTAGTTCCCAGAAACATAAAGAAAATGTATAAGGATAAATTCTAGGTCTACAAATCTCCATTGGCTTCAAACTGTATGGACTGCAAAGCCATGTGCTGGCTAGGGAAGTCTGCCCCTAGTGTCTGAAGGGATTATTAAAGACTTCAACCACTTGAACATATTAAAATTAATTAAAATTAACTGGTGCATTTTAAAAGCAAAATAACCACAAAGCACACATCCCTAGGGTCCCTTTAGTGTGCAAGCCAAATTTCAGCTGTCTATATTTCATGGTCTTGGTGCTATGGTGCCGACAGATGGACAGACAGACAGACATCCTCTTTTACTATAAATGTACAGTACAGCTGCCTGAAGAACTTTATTTAGTAGGTGATATAAAAATATAGAATCATAGAATTGGAAGTAGAGTGGCCACTTATGCGTTTCCAAAGAACAGGGAATTCATCACCCCAAAAAAGGACAAAAAGATGACACAGATTTACATAAGAACTGCATGTGCTAATTTATATGTATAGATGCAAATTCAGAATAAGTACTGTTATCTCACCACAGTGGGGGAGAATATGACCTATGTGCCTGCTCAGTCTGCTATCAAGGTGTAACAGTTGACAGGTAGCTTCAAGGCCCCCACTGTTTCCCCTTCTTACGGTTCTTTATCTTGAAACTGACTTTAGACCTGACTTGATGGCCTTATAGGCCCCTTCCAACTCTACTCGTCTTTCATCGAGTCATGAAATAGAAGACTGTTCTCTGTAAAGTAAGACACATGGCCAGGGGAGACTGGTGGCTCCATTATCAGTGGGGTGGTGGATCCATTGCAGGTTTTGGTCAGAATTCTAAAGGAACTAACTACCCAGCACCTTGGGTAGCTCCTTTACAGTCCTGACTGGTTCTGACTGAAACCTGAGTGGATTTATAGCCCCCATTGACATCAGAGCCACCAACCTCCACTGCACACAACCACCCTAATTGCAAGGGCAATGGAGATCATTTTATCCCTGCTTAATGCTGGATCTACAATGCCCAGTACAACTATGGCATCCCTGACAGATGGCCATCCAGCCTCTGCTTAAATACACCCAGTGAAGAACTGCTCAACACCACCCAAGTGCCAAAGAAATACATAATTCACACACACACACACACACACACACACACACACACACACACACAGAGAGAGAGAGAGAGAGAGAGAGAGAGAGACTGCAAAGCATCTTTTCCACCAAGATGAAACAGGGCTTCAAACTGTCTCCTTTTTATACAGCCCATATATTAGTCACCAGAACAAATAGCACATAAAGAGGACAGCTAAAAACCACTGTACAAATAGCCTAGGACAGAAGAAGATTGTGCTTATCCATTGACAAACTTGTGGGGTATGTAGTGCCCTGTCTCAGAAAAATCTTTGCCCCTGAACTTTGCCCCCAAACCCCAATTTTGTGTGTCTTTCTCTTGTTCCAAAAAAAACCAGCTTTGGATCTGGAACTATGTCTTGCAATATGGAGCACACTTATGCAATCATTTTACTTCCCAGTACCATAAAGAACATGAATATAGGTAGATTAAAGGCTACACGGTTTTTTCCAATAAATATAAGTTTCTATATTTATAAAATACAGAACAGTTGCCCTCTTGATGAAAAAATTAGATTTCGGCACAAAATTTACTCTCTTGGCAACTTGCCCAAGGTGCATTTTTGGAATGTCAAAGTGAATGAAAAGAAGTTTAAAAGTTTTGTGGCATTAAGAAAGCACAGTGGAGAGGTGCTTTTGTGGTGTGCTTTAAACTTTGACTGAGCCATTTAATATCCCATTAAAAAAAATGCAAGACATATTTCCCCAAATTTTTTTTTATGGAAAATCAGTTTTAAAACAAGAATTTATGAAAGACATACTGCTCTAAGCACAGTGCAGTTATTTTTAAAGGGCAAGTTAAAAGGCAATAATTGCACTAATTTTACTATTTATATCTAATACATGCCCAGATGTTTTTGGCTAGGATTTGCTTAGGTTTTCATTCCATTCTTCCTTCGAAAAGCACAATGAACAAAACCCTTGATAGCCTGTTGGGACTCACCATTCACCTTTTTCCGTGAAAGCACTATGGATGGAGTTGTGCATCTTTTGGATCAACTTCAGTTACTATTAGCTAGTCTCACTTAACTGAACCGCCTTGTAGATCATCTGACCCGCATGCATTGTGGAAACAATGTGTAATGGATGTCTTCGAGCTTCAGGTCTATCACGAAAGAGGCAGGCATTCTTTTGTACTTGTGTACTTTTTGACCTCATGCAGGGAGCGTCATTCCTATTTACCATGCTTTCACCAGCCAAACGTCCTGCTACATTTTATTATATCTAGCCTGCAATCTTTCCAGGTTACCTGTGTGTGTGCACTTCTTGTAACAGGACAGATGCCACTCTGCTTTGTATTGGAATAGTTTTTCTGATGTATTTTCACAATGTTCTGCCAACAGTTTGTTATTACCATCATAACATTTATGTCAAAGTTTTACAGCATCTTAATATGTAGATTTTTGAGTTTTCAGCCAGTCTCCTTTTGTTGTTCTTGACACAACACACAATTCAAAGTCTATACCAGTAACACGTTTGCATTTGGATGATGAAGGCTGATCAATCTACATAACTCCATCCACAGTTCAATTATATTTGTTTACCTGAAACATACAAACAAAAAATTACAACACAATCAGTATGACACTTCTGTATATGCTTACAAACCAAGAATTGTTGATAAAATAACAAAGAAATTACTGATTTGGGGGCTACACTTATGTTATTTTGTAGTTCTCTGATTTATTTTTTTAAAATGAGACCTTATAAATTAAAATCCGTCCACTAGTTATGGAGATATTGATGATTTAGTGAACTTTGAGGGTGGCCACCTTGATGTCATCATCAATATTATGAGTCACACACCAGTTACACCATGGAAATTATATTGTTATTCAGTAGCTCTCTGTTTTATCTTTAAAATGAGACCTTATAAATTAAAATCAGTCCACTAGTTTATGGAGATATTGATGATTTAGTGAATTTTGATGGGGGCCATTGTGATGACATCATCAAAACTACACGCCACATCCTGTAGAGTGATACCATGGAAATTATGTATCTAAAGGTAGTTTCTGATCAAATAAAACCAAGCACATATTTCTTTGAAAAATTCTGTCACAAAATTACATTCGTTCCCCCACTAGAAGGACAAGCAGCCATGTTGAAGTAGAAACTGAAGGGCCTCTCCCAAAGGAGATATGACACTTATTGGACACTTCTCCTTCCTATTCTCCCTTTAACCCATGAAGAACCATAATATTAACATGCTACAGCATGCATCTTTCTAATTTCTCTGTATGTCCCAAGTTTTTACTTGGCATACCTGACCCAGGCAACATTGCAGAAGGAGTATGGATGAAATAAAAGAGAGCTTGATAAAAGGCTTCACGAAAAAGGTGCATCTTGGATACGGATCTGAAGGGAGTAAGAAAGTTGACATCACACAGGTGTCCTGGAAGGCAAGCCCAGGCAAACAGAACAGCAATGGAGAAAGTGTCATCTAGCTCCACCACCTTTTGATAATGGAAGGTGGTGGAGCTAGAGCAGCAATAGTAACAGCCAGGGACTTCTCAGGATATAAGACCAGAAAGATAAGCATGGGAAGGCCATAGAAGGCTCTGAAATGAAGTCTATGTCCTACTTTGTTTTTTGGAAACTACAATTTCTCTCCAATGTTTGTGATATCTAGACACAGTCCCTTCCACCACAACTACTCTGCTTTGTGTCTATGGTCCTTGCTAGACCTGCAGGATAAGCCGGCAGGGAAGAGGGGCGACGGCACGCTAGAGTTAGCACGCGCCGTCGCCGGCTTCCACACGCACTACGCAATGGGGCAACGGGAAGCCCGTAGCGTCGGCCATTTTCTTTTTTTAAAAAAAGGCACCATGTGCGCCGGAGCCCTGCCGGAGAAGGAAGGTGGTTTTTTTAAAAAAAAATATAGCCCCCCCCCGCTCTCCCTGCCCCTGATTCCCCCCCTGCCTGCTCGCTCATCCTCCCCCCATCCGCCAGGCCCGATCCTGTCCCCGATATTCTCCCCCGCTTGCCATCCCCGATCTTCGGCTTCCCCCCCACCTTGCCATCCCTGATCTTCGGCTCCCTCCCTTGTCAGGCCCGATCTTCGGCTTCCCCCCCTTGCCAGGCCCGATCTTCGGCTTTCCCCCCCTTGCCATCGCCGATGTTTGGCCTTCCCCCTGCCCCTCTCTCCCCCCCCCCCAGGATCCCCCCCGGCCTGATGGGCACAGCGCTCGAATGAGCGCTGTGCCCAGTCCGTGGCTTTTCCCGGCTACTCGCGAGTAAGCGAGTAGCCTCAAAAAGCCACGGAACCTGCTAGACGTTCCGCAGCCCCGGCCTCAGGCCGGGGCTGTGGAAAAGCCACGCCATAAGCGACTTCACTTATGCCGGCTTAAGGCAGGCTTCAGCGCGGCCTGACCCCGGATTCCCCTGTGCGTCATCTGGATGCACAGGAGGGAAACCGGGCCTCACACAGCGCTAACGCCTGGTCTAGCAAGGCTCTATGTCTTCTCTTCAGCTCCTCTTATGCAATGTAAAAACCAATTCTGCATACAAACAAACATCTTTAGATATTAAGAGGTTCTTGACAAACGTGACAATTGCTGGGCATTTTGAGATGCTGCAGAGATGTGTATCAAGTTGCCCCTTATCCAAAGAATTATTTTCCCTATCTAAAGTGTACAAAAATGCTGAACCACAGGGCTAGCTCAAACAGTTTGCAGAGTGGTGTGGTCACCTCAGGCTTTAGGTGCTGGGAGGCAATAGCAAGATGCTAGAGGAAAGCGCTATATTCCACACCACCTGCCCTGTACCCCCTAAGTTGGCCTGCTGCTTTCAGGTACGGTGGAGGATGCTGTCCCATCACCAGTGTTGAAGAAAGTTTCAACTGCCAATCCAGACAGTTTTTGTACATGGAATGGGTGCCATCTTGCTCTTTGCCTCAAATTGTCTTGGGCCAGCCTTGCTGAACCAGAATTAAACTTTGCCATTGAAATATTTCCTAGCAGTTGATTCCCCCACAAACATAGTTCACAGAGAAAAATAAAATCTAATGGAAAGGTTTAACTTAACTAAAATTGTACATAAAGAGAGCTTTGGCTATCGGGCGGTATTTAAATTTAATAAATAAATAAATAGACATTTAAATGTTATTTTGTTAAATTTAACAGCTAGAGACTTCCTTTCTGAGCAATAACTAAACTCTGAGTGGGTTACTATTAACTGTAGCTTAATCCCTTCATGATTAGTGTTCATATTTCATTTTGCTCCAATTTGTTTGTTTAATTATACTTGATGTTTTTGATATTAAAAACTAAAATTTATAGTACATTGTTATAGAAGATGGAAGACCCATGGACATAAATAAACTCCTGACTTTGTATCATAGTGAAAACTGTTGTTATTTGTGGAATCTGCATGTAAGAGCTTCCCAATGAAGTATGTTTAATGAGAATTGATCAACGGGAAGGCAGTCAAAAAGGTAGGCCCAACTAAATCCCGACATATATATATATATATATATATATATATATATATATATATATATATGATTGATTTACAAGAGATATTTTCATCCTCTTTGAAAGAGCTATATTTTGGAGACAAGTTCAACAAAATATTTAAAATATTTTAAACCCAATCTCTCTCTCTTTCTCTCTCTCTCTCTCCCTCTCCCTCTCCCTCCCTCTCACATCTCATGGAAAGTTTGACACAGATACAATGCCATAGTGGCAGTATTATTAAAAGTGTGAAGCCTTGCAATTGAACAGCAAGGTCCTTAACTAGCCCATCATTTTTATATGGGTAGAAAATCTTTTACGTTTCAAAAACAAATATTACTTTAATCACACATTACAGATATTTGAACCGTAGCTCTCTGAACAGCACATCTGTTCCTATGTGCCACAGTGACGCAACATGTGGTGACATGTCCCTTCTATTTATGTCAATCAGATCGGTCATTTCACATTAGTAAGGCACTGTATTCAGCAAAATAGATTTCTACAGGGATAGATGCTTCTCTGTAGAGGCATCTAAGCAAGGCATGGTCCATAGCTCAGTGGCAGAACGCATGTTTTGCATGCAAATGGTCCTGGGTTCAGTCTCTGGTCATTTCCAGTTGAAAGGATCTCAAGAAGCAGAGCTGTAAAAGAGTCAGTTCTGAAAACATGGAGAGCAACAGCCCATCTGAATAGATGACGCTGAGTTTGGTAGACTCAGTACATGGCAGATATACATGTGCAACTATGAAATATTCTGTTCCAATTAACATTTTCATTGTGCAGTAGAAAGCCAAACACAAAAAGGGAGAGAAGTCTCAGTCAAGATGCCATAGAAAAGTTTATTGTACAAAAGCCTGATGCATTTCGGCCTCTTGTTTTTTTTAAGGCCTTCTTCAGGGGTTCATTATAATGTCTGCAGAAATTGTTAACAACAAATTGTCTTGTAATGGTGACTCAAGAGGTTTTGGACAATCAACTTTTCTATGGCATCCTGAGACGTCTGTCCCTTTTGTGTTCAACTTGGATGCTTACCCACCTTGCACCCACAATAGAAAGCTAGTAGCGATGCTTGCACTAGAGCAGCCAAATGTTTCCATTATCCAGCGCAGATGTTCATTGCTAGACAGTCACTTTTTATGTCTCTTGTAGGGGTGTGCAAAGTGGGTCTTCTCTGCCTTGAAATCTGATACGGAGCTTCTTAGAGGTGATTCTCTGCCTCTATTTCGGAGCGTGACCCCTCTCTCCACCTTGTCAAATTACCCTCGAAGAACCGTTCAGTATTCGGGTAACTGGTATTAACAGAAATAATTACAGTTGCCTCATTTTTAAAGATAAAGAGATACGTCTTGGCACAGTGATAGCTCTTAAGGAGGGCTTTAGCCCCACCAAGTTTGAATCAGTTCAGTTCATGTTTTGATTTTTTAAGGATTTTTTCAATGGAAATTAACAAAATGCTTACATCTGCTTAATTTTATATATAAAGAGATGAAACATGGCAAGGTGATAGCTCTTAAAGAGCTCCACCAAGTTTGAAATAGATTAGGTTATGCCTTGATTTTTTAGGTTTTTTAAAAAAAATTCCCCACTCCAGCCTTCTCCAACCTGGTGCTCTCCAGATCTATTTGATGAACACCCCACACACACACCCTGCACCCAGCCACTGAAGTAAAGACTCTGCTAAGTTTTCTCACTCACCAACCAGCCCAGCAGCACTTTCACACTGTGGAAATGTGGGTGACTGAGTCCGAGCAGAAACACACACTCTCTCTCCCTCCCCCACGAGAATCAGCAGCCAGTTAGTGTTTCTCACTTCCCTGAACACTGCAATTGGAGAAGAACATCACTGTGGCAATTCCTATTGATTAGCCACAGAAGTCAATATCAAAGCTACCCCTCACCCCCCTCAGTGTCTTCCAAATATGGAGATACAGAGAGAGAGAGAGAGAGAGAGAGAGTGCAAGATACTTCAGAAGACTTTAGAAGCTCTGATTGGGCACGTCTCTGCTCTGATATTAATCAATGGGTTTGGAAGCAGCCAATCTCTGTTCCGGAAGATCGAAGCTCTGCGGATGTTTGCGGTTACCAGATAATTCCGGGGTGGAGTGCACACCCCTAGTTTCTTGTGACCTGCCTTTCTAAGGAACTAGTGTAAAGCCCATCTCGCCATGGGCAATAGAAGTCTGAGGGCGAAAAATACTGCAAATTCCAATTCTGGGTAGCACTTGGTGATAAGAAAATCCAGCCCATTGAAAAGACTGAGGGGCGTTCCATCTGCGTTTTGCAAATTTTCATGCATCTTTCATTCTGTCGTCCACTCATTGACAGAATCAGATTTTTCTCAATTTCCCAAACTTGCATTTGGATTGGAAATTACAGATGCTTTTGAACTGTGGTGTTGGAGGAAAATTCTGAGAGTGCCTTGGATTGCAAGAAGATCAAACCAGTCCATACTCCAGGAAATAAAGCCAGACTGCTCACTTGAGGGAATGGTATTAAAGGCAAAACTGAAGTACTTTGGCCACATAATGAGAAGACAGGATACCCTGGAGAAGAGGCTGATGCTAGGGAAAGTGGAAGGCAAAAGGAAGAGGGGCCGACCAAGGGCAAGATGGATGGATGATATTCTGGAGGTGACAGGCTTGACCTTGGGGGAGCTAGGGGTGGCAACGGCCGACAGAAAGCTCTGGCGTGGGCTGGTCCATGAAGTCACGAAGAGTCGGAAATGACTGAACGAATAAACAACAACAATACATGTGCACTTCCAAAAATGTGCATTTGCGCAAATGCATAATCCCCCCAATCTGCATTTACCATATCTTAACCTATGGGGAAAATACACATTTTTAGGGTCAGTGATTTTAATTTTTTTTCTTTTCATTGCTCAGATTTTGTGACTAAATTTGCTTACAATTCTGGAAAGTAGAAAGAAAATGTTCCCCAAGTCCACAGAAACCATGCGACTTGGAAAAAGCCGGCCAGTTGCAGAATCATAGATGTCCAAACTCAGTTGAATCTCTTGTAGATTTCTCCAATGTTCCGAGTCTCGATTGGGCAATATTGCAGTGAATTACACTCAGATGCAGGATTGCTAACATTTGCCTTTGCACTGGAACAGCTGGCGCAGGGTCCTGGTGGCTTTGATGATATTTTTCCAATTTTGCAAGCCACTTTCCATATAGCTATTTATTTTCCAAACTTTAAGCAGATTGTTAGATTTTGAAGTTTGAGAACCCAGTGAAAGGAAGAAAAAAAGTAGCTTCCTCTCCAGCCATAATTGTATGAATCCACACTATACTGCGGAAACTTTAAATCTAAATATTCACTTAATGTTTGTAGGACTTGGCTTTTATTGAACACCTAAGACCCAAATTATTGTTAGTTTTCTACCAAATCAGGCTTTGTGTAAATATGTCCCTTCACGGGCTTCTTCGTTCCACCAGCAAAACCAGATGAACAAGCAACAATGTGAGCGAACACAGAGCCAATGAACTCTAAACCAATCTGCCTCATGTAAAAATATGCCCCATAGCAATAATAAAAAGACATTTTTAAATAGAAAGATCTGTAGGGGGTTTGTTTCCCAGTTCCATGCTAGAAAGAACATGCCACCCCAACTGCTAGTTTCACCTGGGGGCCCTTCCGCACGTCGTCCCCAGAGCGCATCTATTCGACCCCAGTGCACTCTGAGGACGATCCTGTGACTTGCCTGTAAAAGAAATGACGATGAGATGTCCTCGGCGCTGCCGGCGCCGGCGCCGCTACCCAGCTTCCTGCTCCCTGCCCGGGACGGATAGCTCGGCAGAAGAAGGCGGAGGAGAGAGCGGAAGAAGCTCTCTCCCCCGCCTTCTTCAAAACAAGCTATCCGTCCCGGGCGGGGAGCAGGAAGCTAGGTAGCGGCGCCGGCGGCGCCAGCACCGAGGACGTCTCATCGTCGTTTCTTTTACAGGCAAGTCACAGGATCGTCCTCAGAGTGCACTGGGGTCGAATAGATGCGCTCTGGGGACGACGTGCGGAAGGGCCCTGGGAGTGTAGAGCAGAAGAAATTGCAGGCCCCATCCGTCACCGAGAGAACTAAGGACCTCTGAACTCTCTCTCTGTGTTTTATTACTTCTTGCTTGTAAGCTGCCTGGAGAGTCATTGAAAGGCAGGGTACAAATCTTCTAAATAAATAAATAAAATCTCTCTCTCTCTGTCTCTCTCTCTCTCACACACACACACACAGAGAGAGAGAGAGAGAGAGAGAGAGGATCTAATGTGTGGTTTATAACAGGTAGGGATGTGCTCCGCTTCTCTTTGGTTCAGAGAAGCAGGAGCGAGGCGGCCTAATTCGCCTCCGGAAAAGGCAGAGGCGAAGAGAGTCAGGGGGGCTGCGGATCGAGGCGAAGAGGATTGCCTCAATCCGGAGCTTCGCCAGCAGGTAAGTGGGGGGGGGAGGTGGACTCATCTGGCACTGCCGGCGCCACCATCCATGCGGCGGTGGCGGCGCCAGGTAAGGAAGCAGGGAAGAGGGACGCTTACCTGCCTCTGTCGCAGGCTTCAATTGAGGCCCCGGTTGAAGGCGGAAGTGAAGGCCGAGGCCTCTTCCGGCTTCAACCGGGGCCTCAATTGAAGCCCATGACGGATGCAGGTAAGGGGTGGGGGCAGGGGGCTGGCCTACCTAGCGCCGCCGGCGTCGCCATCCATGCGGCGGTGGCGGTGGCGGCTCCAGGTAAGGGAGCAGGGAGGAGGGATGCTTACTTGCCTCCGTTGCAGGCTTCAATTGAGGCCCCAGTTGAAAGCGGAAGTGAAGGCCGAGGCCTCGTCCGACTTCAACTGGGACTCAATTGAAGCCCGTGACGAATGCAGGTAAAGGGGCGGGGGGGTTGGCTTACTTTGCACCGCTGCCGCTGCCGCCATCCATGTAGCGACGGCGGCAAAGCCGGATCTCACTCTGTGGAGCAGAGCGGGAGATGGGCGGAGCAGCGCAAAGAGGATCAGGCCCAATCCGGATTTTCTGGATCAGGCCACGAAGCGGATTGGGGGGTATGTGCACACCCCTAATAACAGGACTGGGAAACTTGTGGCCCTCCGGTAGTTTTGTCCTATCAACTCTGATCATCTCCCACCATTGGCTATGCTGCTTAAGGCTGATGGGAACTGTAGTCCAAAATATCTGGAGGGCCACAAGTTACCCAGCTCTGGTTTATAATATATAGGAACTAAGGAGGGCACCAGATTGAGGGAGGCTGCCATAATATGTTCTGAACATTTGACCCCCTACCAACATTCTTGCTGCCATATTATGTATCAGTTGAAGTGTGTTATTACTTATTACTTATCAAAAGTATTTATACATACTTTCCTGGCCACAGGAGCCCTCAAAGCAATGTAAAATTTAGAACAATAAATACTTTGGTGACTGTGGATGATGGAAGTTGTAACCCAACACATTTGGAGGATATCAGTTTGAGTAGGGTGACCAAGGAAATTTCAGCAGGTGTCATTTGTATATATGGGGAACCTGGTGAAATTCCCTCTTCATCACAACAGTTAAAGCTGCAGGTGCTCTGCCCTCTTTTAAATCTGGTCACTCTAGTATAGCTCCTGCAACTTTAACTGCTGTGATGAAGAGGGAATTTCACCAGGTTCTCCATATATACAAATGGCACCTGCTGAAATTCTCTTTTCAATGCAACTGTTAAAAATACAGGAGCCCTGTCCTCCTTTTCATATGGTCACCCTAAGTTTGAGGAAGGCTGCCTTGAATTGCAAGGCCACAGGTTAAATCAGATGTATTTATTTATTTATTTATTTAATTTATTTATTACATTTTTATACTGCCCATCAGCCGAAGCTCTCTGGGCAGTGCACAATTAAAAACCATAAAATAAAGTATAAATTTAAAACATTAAAAGTTTAAAAAGCAATATAAAACCAGCTACATTAAAGACCAGGGAAAGCCTGTGTAAAAAGGTATATCTTCAGGAGACGTTTAAAAGGTGTTATGTTTTCCACCTCCTGAAATGCACATTTCTATACAACCCAATACCTGGAGCTCTCTGGGCAATTCACAACCATTAAAACCACAAAATACAGCATAAGATACAATTTTTAATTGTTTTAATCCTATGTAAACCACCCAGACAACTTCGGCTAGAAATGTAGTAAATAATGATAAATAATAATATAAAATTTCAAAGTTTAAAACTACAATATAAAAGTAAAACCAAAATAAAATTTAGCAGCAGTGCAGAGATTTAAAACACAATAACAAATTTTAAACAACAGAACTATAAGACTAAAATCCCTGGGTGTGGGGGAGTTCTTCACTTGGTGCTGGAAAGAGCACAACAAAGGCATCAGGACAAATTTCTCTGGGAAGCTCATTCCACAACCGGGAATGAGCTTCTCAGAGAGCCACAGCAGAAAAGGTTTTCTTCCTAGTAGTCACCCACCTCACTTCCTTTGGTAGGAGTCCCTAACCCTTGACCAGTCACCTAGTTCCCTTATAAGGCACAAGGCAGTTGGTACAAGTCACAAGTTTCTATGACTCATGTATCGGGCAATATCAAATTATACTTCCCCTTCCCCTAAGCTTCTCTACTTTAAAGCATCTAACCCCTGATACAATGTTTTGCTTGTACCCCTCCTTGCCCTCTTAACCTTAAAGTGTTACCTACATGACTTGCGAATCCCTTTAACCCCAGCGTAATCTACAACTGGAGGCCTTCCGGGAGTGGGGTGAGGGTGAATATGGGTTTTTGTGCTTCCGGGATCGTCCCTCAGGGGCCTCATGCCAGGGAATTTTCCCTGAAGCAAAGGAGCAGGGCCGGTGCTACCATAGAGGCCACTCAGGTGGCCGCCTAGAGCGCCAAGCTAAGAGGAGCGCCAGGCGCAGCACAGCACTCACGCGCGTTGACTGTGAGCCGGCCCGGCCTGAGGATTCAGCTGGGCCAGGGGGGGCGAGATGGCGCCCCGCGCCCACCCAGCCGAAGCAAAGCCAGGGACGCTGGGGTGAGGGTGGGGCGGCTCCATGTTCGGACTTCCGGAACGCGCCCGGAAGAGAGAGAGAATATATGGGTGAATGGGGCGTATGGGGTCTTTGAGTGAATGCATGTGTTCACGCATGTGTTTGTTTGGAGTGAGTGATGCTGAGTGTGTGTGTGCGCGCGTGTGAGTGTTGGAGGGGGGATGATTTGGAGGTGATATTCCTATTAAATAATGCATTTTAGACCCATAGACGTTCCTTTCCAATTTGTTTGCTTTAATTGGCATGACGTATTTCTTGCACTTTAAAATAAATTTAGCAGTTTCAAGTTTTGTGCTTCTTATTTTTTCCAGGAAACATATGTTCTTAAAAATCAAAGTTGGCATTTGGGGTGGGTGGGTTGAAAGTAGCTCATCTTGCCTATGGTACAAAATAGTCTGGCACCAGCCCTGCAAAGGAGGACTGTTCTAGGGGGGCATTTTAAGGTTCTTAATTATTCCCTTGACCTCTTCAAGTGTCACCTCTGCATTCATGGATCTCACATCCTCACTATCTTGGGGTTGGTAAATTGAATGTACTTAAGTGTAACCTAATAGCCTCTTCTGATGGATTGGAGGATTTATACAGCTCTGAATAAAATTCTGCAAATTTTTTGCAGATCTGTTCTGAATCAAAAAACTTTTCCTCTCCTCTGCCCCATAGAAATCAAATAAGTATTTTCCCCATTTTTTTGGTAATCTATTAGCCATTATTTTTTATCCCTTGCCTCCAAATTCATTTAAAAAGTTGTCTTAAATAGAGTATATTACATGCTATTTGGTTGATCTCCAAAGCATCTAATTCTTTGCAAAAAATAAATAAATCTAAATGAAAGCACTGAATTACACCTATATTTCCCACGGCTAAGGTGAATGGCCAGAATTAATATGAAATAAACCCTTATTAAAAACGTACTTAGAGTGAGTTTGCGCTGTCTCAGTTTGGGTCCTTCCACTCTCATTGGAATGTAAACAAATCAGCGTGCCTGCCCCTTGATCCTATTTCTGTACAGATCAGAGACCAGGCACCATGTCACCAGTTGGAAAATAAAGCTGGATCATCTCCAAAGTGCATTCATAAATACAGAAGGGCTCAAAATACTAATCCTGCTTAAAGTTATATACTGTAACAGCATGAAAGCTTACTTATTGTGACTTCATCTTTTTAAGAATGGGCTGCATGGGGCTTTCCCAAGTTCTAACATTGTTTAGTAAACTGGTGAGGAAAAGTTTAGCTGCTTTGAAGACCAATAAAATTTTAAAGCACCATTCCCATGATGGGACTTCAGCTTGTATCACCTTGTATTGGCCTCTGTGGATGTTAGATAAATGCCCTTAAAACATTTGGAAAGATCTCGTGATGTTTATTTGGAAAATTTCTAATCCACTTTTAAATCAAAAGATTCTCAAAGCAGAGAATAATGAAGTGGGTCAATAAAATAAGAAAACAGCAACATAATCACAATGAAAAACATTTTTTTCTTTGATACAGCAGAAGAAATTAAAATAGCGGCACCAAACAAATGAAACCTACTCAAGGTTAAAAGCCTGCACAAAAACAGAAAATGGTTGGAGCTCTTGGATTTGGTGAATCAAGTGAGAGGGAACTCTGTTGAGAAGGCTTTATGGCACCCATGTCCTGCTTGTGGGTTCCTCGTCAACAGCTGGTTGGCCATTGTTTGAACAGAGTGCTGGACTAGATGGACCTTTGATCTGATCCACCATGGCTCCTCTTGTGTTCTTTTTGCTGCTGCAGATACCATCTCAATCTCATTTGGCAGGTTGGTATGCAAGACAGTTTCTCAAATAATCTGGATTTAAGTCAAGAATGGGCTTCAAAGGTAACACTTCCAATTTGACCCAAAACAAGCCAGGACACCTCCTATAAAATGAGATAATATCATATTCCATTAAAGCACACACACACACACACACACACACACACACACACACACAAACAATGACTCCCTGTACAGGTTTTTTTTTTTTAAATGTAAGTGAGAACATGAGACTAGAGGTCTTCCACAAGGCAGTCTCCAATGCTGCCTGTTCATCTCCACCCATTCTGTTGAATCTGCGGAACCGACTGCTGGCACAACAGGACATGACAATTTCCTGACAATTGAGCATCTGGACAAGTATGACTGCTTTCTGGATACTGGTGTTGATGTATTTTAGTAGGCCCAGTTTCTGAAGGTTTTCTGTATAATTTTTTGATGTGATGCTGGTGACTTATGTGACTAATGGAATATTTGTGACCTTTTCCTGTTGCCATAGTTCTTTAACTTCCATGGCCAGTGGTGGATATTTTCCTCTCTTTTCCTCTTCCTTTTCTACAACATTTTTGTCATTGGGTATGTCAATGAGGTACGAGTTTTTCTTTTTTTGTCTATAACTGTTATGTCTGGTCGGTTGTAAGGTATTGTCTCGTCCTTTTGAATTGTTCTGTCCTAGTATATTTTATGTTTTGCATTTTCCATATGTATAGTATGATGTTGTTTGTTTGATGAGGTTGAATTTGATGGCCAGTTGTTGTTGTTGGTGATGATGATGATGATGATAATTTCGTATGTGCCAGTATTGCACAGGTGTAAAGACACTAGGAAGAATTGGCCATGTGATCAGTTCAGGATCAGTTTGATAATGATGAGAAGAGGGAAAGGGAAGATAAAGGCAAGAGAAACATGGCACTATTATGGGCGCACAAATCATGATGAGTGTGTGTCACTGGCTAGTGGCTATTGACCAACATGGGCATCTACTTCTCTGTAAAGGACTTACTGAATCTTAGTGACATCTTCAGAAGTTATCTCTGGTGATGTAGAACTCTGGATTTTAAGTAGATGAAAAAAAAAGGAAGATTTAATTGAGTACCTTTATATGTTGACACAAGTTTCTGGCTGTCTTCTCCCAGTCAGAATTTAATGCAGTTTAGAACAGTGGCTTCCTATCACCATTGTCCAGATATCCCATAAGCACCACAAATTGCTCAATGATTTGATAATGTGATTCAATCTAGCCAGTGATTGTACTCAATTTCTGAGCACACTAATGGCATTCAAAAGCAGTAATTTTCTCCCAGGGTTCTAAATAGTAATAGCTGATTTCTCCTTCATTAAACTTGATTTGATGCTAACCATCTTCAGGTTCCTCTAAAATATCTTTCTCAGGCGAGGAATTCTGTAGCCTTTAAAGATTCAAACAGAGCTTAAAAGATACTATTCCTGACTTAGAACAAAAACTACAATTTTCCCAGTCCCAATATTAGAAAGATAACTACTTTAATAAAACTTTGTGTAAATTGTCAATGTGCTTATTGTTCCTCCCACTGATGAAAAAGATTATAAGAGGTACTAAAAAACAATAACAAAACCTAAAAAAGATAATGATATTAATATAATTTATAAGGGAAGTTTCCAGGGGACTGAAAGACACTGAAGCTTTTCTGTCATGCTCTGCTAGAGGTACTGAACTCTGTAAGTTAACTGCGTGCTAAAAAAAAACCTTACTTTGCTTGTCCTCAGCTTACTGTAATACAAATCAATTTCGCCAGGTGACCCCAAGATCTAGGCAGTGGGGGATGGCGGCTCCGGTTTCAGTGCGCTGTGAATCTGTTCTAGGTTTCAGTCAGAACTCTAAAGGAGTTAACCAAGGTGCTGAACCCATATTGGGGATAAGGTTCAGCACTTTGGATAGCTCCTTTAAAGTTCTGGCTGGTTCTGAAGAAAACACAGGATGGATTCACGGCCCTGCCGAATTCAGCCAGCCTCCACTGGATCTAGGAACAAGAGAGGGAAAAATACTGATCCGTAATACTGAGCGTCTACAGAAGGGGGAAAATCACGTTTCCTTACCGTCGCTCTGGCTTCCTGCTTTCTTCTGTATTGGGAAAGAGTTGAAAGTACACCAAGAAAGATCGTAGAGACCATGTAGCCCATCAGTTCAATGGGAACAGCACCCTCTAGTAGGCATTCTACAGCACAACTTTCCTGCACACGGCAGGAAATACTGTCTTATTTCAAAGAATTCGGCTTTTCTGTGGACTAATTTACAATGCTTAAAACCAGGAAATAGAGTGGAAGACGCACAGGAGGATCACTGCATCGTCAAAATGACCCGCGAAAGTCTGTGAGTGGCCAGTCACAAGCAGGAGATAAAAATGCTTGTCTGAAGAAGCTCAGTGCCTGAAACTGGGATGTTCATTTTCAAAAAGCTGTATACTATATTTATAAATCCCAGAAGCCAGGAACAAACCATAGGAAGGTTAGGGGAACTTGGAACCACCACCACCACCCCTAATGTTTTTGACTACAACTTGCATCAGCCCTAACCAGCATTGTCAATGGCCAGGGGTTATGGAGTCCAAAACATCTGGAGGATACAGGGCTAGATGGCCTTTTGGTTCAATCCTTCATGCCAGTTCTTATGTTCATATCTCATCTCCACCTTTTTCGCTTTCTAGGATCATCAACAGTATACTGCCGAAGCCAACCCTATCTTAATGTTATTTATCTCAAATAAGCTAAGCAGTTCATTTGTGAAAACACAATGCACTATTTCTTTTAAAAAAACATGGACGCATATATTTACCATTAATGTGCTAACAGTTTGCACTCTAATAAGGACTAAAGTCAGGACTCTTTGGGTTCTTTTGCTTGCATAAGGCATTTTAATTCTAACAAGCCATACTGTTTTTACTGTAACATCAGACTTATTTTTACATTCTGCAAAAGACTTCAGCCTTTATACAGTTTATTATAAAGGCAAACCTTTTTTTGCCCTCAAGAAACCTTATTAGGGAGTTATCTGGCTTTGCCGGCAACCTGGTTTGCTTATGTTGGAAGATACTTATTTACTTTTACTATGCACATTAAGAAGGCTATTTTTCGCTGTTTACACAGAGTGTGTAGTTAGATGATATTTTCCCCGAGATTGCCAAAAACCAGTATCGAAAGTAAATTAGATTGCTTAAATGTCTATTTTTTAAAGAGAGAGAGAGAGAGAGAGAGAGAGAGAGAGAGAGAGAGAGAGAGAGAAGGAAGCAGAGCCTTTGTGGATAGAAAGAAAAAAGGAGACAATTTCAACCAACCTTAGATTCAAAGGGTTCAGTATGCCAGCATTCAAGAGTTATGTGACTGGTTCCAAGAGCATGAAAGCTTTTTTGGTCAAGAGCTTGTCAAGTTCTTTTCCATAAAAAACAATGACCCCCTTCTCCAAAAGCTTCTACTCTTTCTTTTCTCAGTAGGGCACCTTTATTTGCTTTTTATAGAAGCAACCGTTTTTGTTTCTGAACACTTATGCAAATATTCTCTGTATCCTGAGGGATTTACTTATTTTACAAGCGAAGCCACACATGCTTGCTTGGTTTGTTTGTTGTGAACTCTGGCAGCATCACAAGCGATGGCAAAGACTAATTACAGAGTACTTCGCAAATAAAATAGATAAGAAAATCCATGAGGAGGAATCTCTCCGTTTTAGAGAAATACAGAATTCCTCCATCATCTTCCTAAGAGGTTCCCTTTCTACATAATAGGATGCTACTTTGGGCTCATCTGAAGCCTAATTCAGCATGTCCAATTTTTCTCTTCACTTGCCTTCACGAACATTGTGGTTCATTGTCACACAACTCAATTCTCTTCCCTTCAATCCTTTTTCATCTCTTCTTTACACGTCTCGATATCTTTGAATATCCCAGCTGTTCATTAAATAACATGAAACAGCTAATTCTCCAAAAACAATTGTGTTGTGGCAAAAGGATAGTAATCACAGCAAACTTTGTATAAGAGATCTTCAAGCCCACTTCCCTAAGACTCACTCCCAGAGAAAATGCACTGTTTATCGAATATATAATTCTCTCCTCCTTGTCTGCAATGAATTGACCTCACTTTAAGAGCACAATTTCTATTTCAGTAACTTTCTGCAAAGGAGCAGGAGCCCCACTGGACATTGTGAGGCCAATTTGGTCTCACCAATTGGCTGACCTGGTATAACATCAAATAAACCTTTAAAAAAACATTGTCAGTTTCTGTCAGAGATCGGAAAGCTGCCTTTTTGCCTGGAATTAAAACCTCATACAGGCCATAAGGACCAGAGTAACTGTCCTAGGTAGGGAAGCTGACACAGGAAGCCCAGGAGGGAGGGAAGGAAGGAAGGAAGGAAGGAAGGAAGGAAGGAAGGAAGGAAGGAAGGAAAAGTAATGTAAGGGAGAGTAGGAGAAGAAAGAGAAGGAGACCTGAGGAAAAGGATAGAAGAGACAAGGGCCCTTTCTACACCTATGGGTGTAGAGGGAGGGAGATGGGGCGATCCCAGACTTACCTGCTTCCAGGATCACTGACCTCAGTTCACATGGGCTGCATGACGTCACAGGTGTTGCACCTGTCACAGCCACCATTGCAAAACCTAAGGTTAAAAAAAGCCCCCCCTACCCCCCACCCCACCCCAAGGGCCCTGGACTCCCCCTGTCCCATCTCTTTCCCTCTGATGACTCCCACTACTCACGGGAAAGAAGCTGGGATGGGCGCCCACACCGCCCACAGTCCTCAGGATTGTCCTGGGACTACAGGTAAAACCAGGATAACTGAGGTCTGAGGCCCTTTCCTAAGGATTATCCTAGGTAAATAGAGCGATCATCCCTGCCCTCTCCCGGGATCCCCTGTGTGTCATTTGGGGCATGTCTAGATGGGGCGATATCCTGGGGATTGCCCCAGGATCATCCCTGTGCATCCACATGATGCACAGGGGATCCCAGGGGCAGGGAGGGATGATCCCTCCCTTGCTGAGGGATAACAGAGACGGCTTTAATCCTGACCTTTCACGCAGTCTTGGGATCATCCCAAGATCGCGGGACATGTGGGCAGCCATCCCGGTTTCGTCCTGGCTCCTTGCAAGTAACCACAAGGAGCCAGGCACGGGGCACGGGGCACGGAGCTCCTCAGTGGCTCCATGCCCATCGGGGTGGGGTGGGGTGAGTAGGAGTTTTTTTTTAAAAAAAAAAACCCACTTACCTTTTTTGCTCGAGTGTTCATCTTCAAAAAAAAAGAGAAAAGGCTGGAGCAACGTCCTCCGGGGACGTCACACGCCACATGTAGACTGAGGGGGAGGATCTCATGATCATCATATCATGAGATCCTCCCTCCGTCGGTAGGTTTAGCCATGCCCTTGGACGCACAGGGATGATCCCGGGATGATCCCTCGAAAAATGGATGGTGTAGAAAGAGTCAATGACTGAATCAAGAAAGGGATAAGGAAAGAAGTCCAAACAACACTCAGCACCTGTCAGCAAATCCGGGGTCAAGAATTGGCATGGGCAGGCATGTGCTGAGGGCCCACACCACAACAGGAGCCCACTGACAAAAGTCCCCTGGACATTTTGGTCCTTTGCCATGGCAGCCTGCTTATTCACCTGCCTTTCACTCTGGCCCAGACAACAGGGGTTGTGAGAAGAAGGAGCTGTGGTTGCCCCTGCTTGCTTACTCACTGGTTCTCTGTCAAACAAGCAGGTGGTAGCAACGATGGGAAAGAATCATGGAATCATGGAACAGTACAGTTCGAAGGGGTCTATAAGGCCATTGAGTCCAACCCCCTTCTGAATGCAGGAATCTACCTTAAAGCCTAATTGACAGGTTGCTGTAAAGCTGCCTCTTGAATGCCTCTAGGGTGGGAGAGCCCACGGCCTCTTTAGGTAATTGGTTCCATAGTCCAAGAGAAGGAAACATAGCAGCTGGTGCCAATGGCAGTGAGAAGCAAGGGCCCCCATTTATGCAGTCTTTTCCAAGGGCTCTGAAAAACCTGGGGCTGCCAGTGATTGTCTGCATACTGTGACTATCCTATGTCTATCTTACTCTGCATGGTAACCTGGCAGTGATGGTGAAGAAGCCATGGGCCGGGGTGGAAGTTAGTAAGAATACTGGTTTGAACTAGCCAGCCATGTGGTGAAAGCTTCTAGTAAAATACACACACTTCTGATGGCAGGAAGTGCAAACTTTTGAGTTACTCAGAACCTTTTCAGGTAGGGTAAGTCAGTTAAACCTCAAAAAAACCAAGATTATGGCAACCAGCTTGATTGATAACTGGCAAATAGAGGGAGAAAACGTGGAGGCAGTGACAGACTTTGTATTTCTGGGTGCAAAGGTTACTGCAGACGCTGACTGCAGCCAGGAAATCAGAAGACGTTTACTTCTTGGGAGGAGAGCAATGACAAATCTTGATAAAATAGTTAAGAGCAGAGACACCACACTGACAACAAAGGTCTGCATAGTTAAAGCAATGGTATTCCCCATAGTAACCTATGGCTGCGAGAGCTGGACCATAAGGAAAGCTGAGCGAAGGAAGATAGATGCTTTTGAACGGTGGTGTTGGAGGAAAATTCTGAGAGTGCCTTGGACTGCAAGAAGATCAAACCAGTCCATACTCCAGGAAATAAAGCCAAACTGCTCACTTGAGGGAATGGTATTAAAGGCAAAACTGAAGTACTTTGGCCACATAATGAGAAGACAGGATACCCTGGAGAAGAGGCTGATGCTAGGGAAAGTGGAAGGCAAAAGGAAGAGGGGCCGACCAAGGGCAAGATGGATGGATGATATTCTGGAGGTGACAGACTTGAACTTGGGGGAGCTGGGGGTGGCGACAGCCGACAGAAAGCTCTGGCATGGGCTGGTCCATGAAATCACGAAGAATCGGAAGCGACTGAACGAATAAACAACAAAAAAGTCATAGCCTGGCAAATGTATTACTGCATTGCCTTAGTATTCCACTTTCTGCAAGGAGTCAGCATAACTATCATGTGAGTTAAATTGCCACAAAAGTTAGTGACTTGCCTAAGGATCTCTAGGTAAGTTTGTCAGTTTTATCATTCTGAAATCCTTCATCTTCATCCACTAGAGATTCTTCCTGTGTTGTAATGCAAATCCTGTCATCCTCTTAAAATACATAATTATTCTTCTGACTGTTTGATATTGGCAAATGCATGGAATAAGAAGCCTTGTCTTTAATATAAATTGATTTATATTAATTTTGGGGTGGGATTGTAACTCAGTGCTATAGCACCTCCAGTATCAGAGACAGTAAACCTATAGGCACCAGTCGGTGGGGAACATGGGCGGGAGAGTGCTGTTGCTTGTGGGTCCCTGGTCGATAGCTGGTTGGCCACTGTGTGAACAGAGAGCTGAAATAGATGGACCCTTGGTCTGATCCAGCATGGCTCTTATGTTCTTACTTTGCATGCCAAAGGTCCCAGGTTCAATCAATTCATTTAACTCCTATTAAATGAATCAGGTAGAAGGTGATGGAAAGACTTTTGTATAAAAACCTGGAAAGTCGATGCCAGACAATACTGAATTAAATGGATGACTAATCTGACAGCTTCCTTTGTTATCATACTTTAACCTTGATCTAATGGTGAAAGACTCTGGTGTTATTTTCACTATTGCTTAATCACTTGTTCATTTAAAACAACCACCACACAGCTGCCTAATTTAGCCCACAATTCATTCTAGATGAATGAGAGTGGATCAGAGTATTTCACTGAACCATTTCTTTAGCTCTTGGATCAATTATAGCTGTGCCAGGTTAGGCATATCACCCCCATTGCACCAAGTATTAAATCGGTTCTCACAATACAGTCCTTTGTGCACTCAAATAGTTTTAATCCAGAATTGGAAACTAAGCTGGTTGAATGCAAAAAAATAATAATAATTTCTCTGTTTCTGTGCTTAACGCTTCCTGCTGCCCAAAAGGTTTTGGAGCTGCTCTGAAACAATAATAGAATTGCTTATTCAGAAGGCAAATGCTTCCAAAATAAATAAAAATAAAACAAGAAACAGATGGGTTTTAACAAATGATGAACAAAGGCCACACAGTCTAAAAAGCAGGTTTTATGTAGTGGAATTGACTATTCTCATTCTCAGATTATTTTTTAGGTATTATACAATGGTTGCATTTGAGAATAAAGGCAATGGATCCAAGTGGCGTGTTGGCATGGGATTAGGTAAACCAGAGTTCAAAGCACTGCTCATCCATGATCTCCTTGAATCACTTTATGAAAGTCATTCTCAATACCTTTCTATATCACTTTCCAACATTCTGTCACATTTAGGGTGGCCATTTACACATTTGAAAAGAGTACAAAAGAGGACATGGATTCAAATTTAGAATTACTGTAACTTAAAGATAAATATAGTCTATGATAGAAGGAAATACTGGGGCCAGGTGATTTGTGTGTCTGGCTGCTCACTCCGCTGGTGAGTGTTGATCTGCTAGCTGTTGATAGACAACTTTGGGGGATCCTGTTCTCCCTGTGTCTTTATCGTTAAACAGGACTCAGACCAGACAACTCTTCAAATGGAGAATACCTCCAAATAAAAGACTGTCTCTGACTGCCTTTGAAATAGAGGACTGTGGTCTAAAAAGGACACATGGCCACCCTATGACCAATAAACAGGTTGTAGCTACACAAACAGGAAAAAGTTTGATTCTCAATGGATGGGATAAGCAGCTACGGGAAGCAGGTTAGGTCTGAATCCAGTGTGTCACTGAGTGCTTCCTTTTACTTTCTCCCAGATAAGCAAATGTCAACCATTCATTCTATGGTGTATGTGTGTGTGTGAGAGAGAATATTAGTGTACCTAGATGTAAATGCCTCTTGTCCTCCTCCTACACTGTTCCAGGGTTGCTGATAGGAAGCAATACATTTGATGTTTCTTCAGAGCTGGCTTCAGTTTTGAGGGGCCTTCAGCAAAATGCCCTTGGTGGACTTACGTGACAGCAGCGGTGGGCAGAAGCAGTACAGTGCTGATTAGTACTGGGCAACTCTCAGGCACAGCTAAAGCTGTTGGGTGGGTGGGGAATGGTTTCAAGGGGGAGCTCAGGCCGGGAGATCAGCAATGGTCAATTCCTGGGTGCTAAGGACCAAAACAGACACATTACTTTAAATGTGTCAAGCAGTTAAGTATTTTTTCCCCATAGAGGGCCCAATCTGATTTTAAAAGCCCCTTTATTTTCCATGCCAGGATCTCAATCCGGAAGGGAGCTCCTGCACCTTCTTTACCATAAAAATGGGGGACAGTGATGTCTGTTTTGGCCCTTAGGATGCCCTATGCCCTGTGTCCCTAGCCCTGTGTCCCTTTGCTTCTTTGAGAAGCAAAGGAGAATGAGGAAGCAAGCAATGCAGGATGCTTCCACTTTTCTTGCCAATGCTGAACATAGCTTTGGGTATGGTGTGAAGTGTGTGTGTGTGTGTGTGTGTGTGAGAGAGAGAGAGAGAGAGAGAGAGACAGACAGACAGACAGACAGACAGACAGAGAGATTTCTGTAAGACTTTTTTAAAAAACCAAAATATATATTTTTTCATTTACTTGACTTTTATTCAAAAAGATTTTTTTTAAAAAAAGCTAACAATACTTGCCTAACTACATGAGGTAGTACATGTAGCAAAACAAAGTAATACTGTGATACATATATGAAGACTATCAGTACCAATAGTATTTTCAAAGGAATTATAAAGTCCAAATTATAATATTACACACACAAAAACAAAAACCACACAAAAATATTTATCAGTTTTACAGTGTTACACAATATACTTTTCATAGAAAACTTGATATTGTCATCATTATATATATTTTTCTAATATACCACAATATGGTAGATTTGATGCACAGGGCTATTTACCATAAATGAGATCAAATGAAATGGAGGAATAATGATAGAATAGTCATTTTTGGCATGATGTCCTGCCCTGCAGGAATATATGCCAAGTGAAAGCTCTATGCAGGCATGTGCCTGCTCACATGTAAGGATAAAGAGGACTTGGGAACGTGGGTGTACACTCCAAAGACTTCGCAGCATTGGTTGCTGGTTAAATCTTCTCATGTTGCACATGCTTATAGACCTCCTGTGACTGTGAACAGTGCCTTATCAGGGTTTCTGATATGGAAGCTCTGTATGTGTGGTCTGCTGACCATGTTTACAGAGAGCTCTTCAGACCTTTGTGCTCAATACGCAAAAGTCTAACTAGCAGCCAGGTGTACGGGAACGTTGGGAGAAGGTCTTACGTGTGTGTTCACGTCCTCTCCACTTTAGCCCTACATGTTAGCAGGTGAACATCTGCATAAGACTGAAGAAATTAAGAGTATTTAGGGCCTATGCTATACATTTTTTTACAGTGCAGTTTTGCCATTCACCAATCCTATATAGGACAAAATATGTTGTATGGGGTATCAGTACTATAAGCAAGTCTGTGCTTACTTGCATTTCTCAGAACTGACTTACTGGAGCTAAGTGGAACTATGTAATGAAGTCCTGTAATGAAGTCCCATAAAAAATTCTCTTCTGATTTGTGTAACTAACAAAACCTAGATATATATGAATGAAAACCAGAAAAACATGGCTAGATATCATCATAGTCTGGAATAGGTTTTCTAGATGCCATCTTCCAAAATGATTGCCACCAAATCTTAACTACACCTACTTTGGCTCCTAGAAGATTTAAGTTACAGATAAATGCTTACAAAATTTCAGAACAGAAACTTTTATGGGGCTTCATTACAAGGACAGGACTAATAGTCTGTCTTAAATTCAGTCCTAAAGTTTTGCTCAAATTCCAATAACCCAGTGATGCCTGATAAGGCTGCAAGATAAAAACCCTTAATTTTAATCATACTTTACAGTTTATTATTTAAATGATTGCGTAGTACCCAGTTACTAGCATCTGTTTATATTTTCCTTTAAAAAAGTGTACAAACACAATACAAAAACTGAAGCTGCCTATACAATGAATGTATTTTAAAATCTATATATAGTCTGTGTCCTAAGATTTGTTCTAATTGACATTTTTTAAAAAATATTCAGAGGAAACATGGTCTAAAACTGGCACAATTTCCCATTCTGTTGTGTTTCCATGCTGATTAGTGTATGTTTCTGTAGCAATACATGTCCACTGCTTATATCAGTTACTTTCCTCCCAGTTATAAGCAATGAACAATTCTATGAACAGGGATATAGGATCTATCATAGATATCCCTTTAAACTTAATGTTAGTGGCATACATAAAACATCATCATCATGTATTCAGATTTTTAAACTGGAACATTTATGAGCTTTGAATGAACTGCATAGGAATAAATGCTAAGAAAATATAGCAATATTTTACACAGGATTCAAAACCAGTTACTTATCATCATAGTTTTTCATATGTTATTTTCCTATGTTTAACTTTACAGATTCCCACCCACCCCAGTAAGATTTACAAGCAGTTAAATACTTTTTCAATCAGAAAATAGTAAATATCTTCTGTACAGCAATATTACAGCTTTATACAAACTTGAGGAAGTAGATAAATGGCATTTTCTTTCTCTTCTTCCAAGCACTGTATTTTGATGTTATTTGTACAGTTTACTTGCTGTCTTCAGACCACAGCAAACACCCGGAATGCCTTGCCTCCTGAAGGATTCTGTAAACTGCAGAATGAAAATAAAGAAGAAGTAATGTGTTTCACATAGATTAGTTTGTAAGATCCTAACCTTACTAAGCACTCTTATGACTTGAACCCCACCATACACTTAGGTCATCTATACCAGTCTGCTCCATGTTTCCCATGAGCGGAGATGAGGTGCAGGGTTATGTAGAGCAGGAGCTTTTCAGTGGTGACACCAAGGCTATGGAATTCCCTCCTTAGGGAGGTCTGTTTTAGTCTGATCCTGTTAGCTTTTTGATGGTAAGTGAAAACTGCTTTTTTTTCAGAGCACATTGGGGTAAATTGATTTATAGTAAATTGATTATAGTGCACTGGGCTTTTGTTTGTTTATTTTGCTAGTTTCCCTACTGTTTATTTCACTGCTTACTTAGTGATTGAATTGTTTTTATTATTATTTGCTTTGATGCTAATTGTTTGCTAGTCAAGATAAAAACAGTTTCAATATTTTTAAGTTCCAGGAGCAACAATGTTGTTGTTTTTTAAAAAACCAACAACACTCATTATTATTTTGGTCCAGATGTCTGGCCCTCAAATCTTCATGAGTATCCTTTTGTAAGTCGTGTATAATTCTGAAGACCTGTGTGTTGAACAATGCCACAAACATGTATGAGAATCTTGTCTTATGATCCAAACATGCCCAACCTGCTCTGAGGAAAAAGTCATATTGTAGCAAAAGAGTTGGCCTATTACCTGCTACACTGTGCACAGACACAGATATGAATCCTTCTACAACAATCTATTTGGGCCAATTCAATAACATCTTATATTGCTATATCTAAAATATTTATTCATTTATTACATTTTTATACCACCCAATAGCCAAAGCTATCTGGGCGGTTCACAAAATATTTCTGGTTCCACTTCTTATTTGGAATTCTACATAAGAACTTTGAAATCCAATAAACCCTATTGTTCAAAACTGCATAAGGACTAAGAGGGTGATGAAAGAAAAAAGCAGCAGAGGTAGCAATCCAAACACATATATATAAGTAGTTGTGTTTGGACTCTCAATACAGCAATAGGCGGTGATAAATTTCTGGCTTTACTCTCAGATGCCTAGTGAGAAATCCAAGCAATGTTGCTCAGGTGACAGAAGACTCCTATCAGTGGAATGGCAGGAGGACTATTCAATCTCCCTCCTCCAGCCCTCGGCACCCTGGTTTGGGGGAACATCCGAAACAGATTTTGGAAGTGCTAGAGGGAAGGAAATTACACACACACACACACACACACCCCTCTTCTGCTGATGAGAGCCTTCTACCAGAAGAGGGTGGATGACAGGAAAGTTTTAATGCTTGAGAAGAAGTCCACTTGCACAACAGTGAATGTAACCCATAACACTGACCTCTGGCGGAAAAAAGCAATTCTAATTTTTGAGGAAAAAAGCAAGCAGCTCCTCCAAGCCCAATTTTGTGTTCAAGGTTATTACAGACAAATAAGTGCAAGGTAACCCATACAATTATAATATAAAAGAACTATCAAACAAGTATTAGGGGAGAAGCCTTGACAGGCATTGTATGACCTTAATGTTCCTTTATAATTTTACAGGGTGGGTGGGTGGGATCTTAGTTTTGTTGTTTTTAGTTCTTCCCACTATGGCATAGAATGTATCTTTTGAGTGCATATTCAGGATTTCAAAATCAAGCAGCCTGACAATTCTAAAGAAAATTAATGCAATTTTATTATCTGATACTACACTGTTATAGGATCAATAAACAAGCACATTGTTTTTATCCATAAGAAGTTTTTAGGGTTATGATTTTAGCTTACAGGAAACTGGAAGTTCTGGTACAATTGCTTCTTCCTGGCAATTGCCACTGTTATACAACTCAGTCTGCTTAGTTGGCATTTAGTCCAACCAGTCTAATATGTAACGTAGCACTGCAAAGAATGCCAGGTATATGTATGCATGTGGACAGCAAACAATATACTTTAAAGTTGTGATTTGTACCTTTCTGAAGAAATGCCATTTTGGAATGAAGCAATGTACATTCTTCTTTTATCCACTGGCATAATGTCAACAAAGCCGCCTTCATTGCGAATTACTCCAGCATGTACAGCTGTCCGGCAGATACTAGATACCTGAGAAACATTAAAAATAGAAGGATTTTTTTTAAAAATAGTGTAGACTGGCAGATTGATTGACCAAGTTTCTATAGTCACTGCTTTGTTGTTCCCCCCTCCCCACTTTTTTTGTTTTTGTTTCTTTGTTCTTATTGAGTATTTCCTAGGCATGCTCTTGGTAACTAATTCAAATAGGAAAGTTTTTTGTTTGTTTTTTATTCTTTCACTGAAATCAAAGGGAGACTGAAAAGTAATTAACTTTTTGCAAATACAAAGAAAGTTAGAATTCCATTGAAATTAATGGGACAAAGTAATTGCAAATAATTTACTTAAGTATGATAAAGGGTTGTGTGTTTTTTAAAAAGTTTCTATTACCGATTCATTTTTAAATATAAAAAAGCATTGCAAAGGAATTTTCATTCTTTCAAGTAAGTCTGGGAAAATGTTTGATTAATCTGAAGTACATCTGTGGTTTTATAAATCACTTCTATTCTGAGATGTTGTGATCATTACAATTTGTTGGAGAGAAGATACACAACACCACTGATGTTTTGAAGAACATAAGAACCATGCTGGATCAGACCAAGGGTCTGTCTTAGTCCAACATTCTGTTCACAGAGTATCCAACCAGCGGTCCACAGAAAACCCAAAAGCAGGACATACATGCAACAAGACTCAGAAGATGTAACATGCAGTAATACAAAATATGGTATATCCTATAGCTTCAGAAGCTGAGTATTCATATGATCTTCAGTTTATTTTGGAATATGGTACTTCTAATAAGACCCAAATGGGAATTCCCAGCTAGCCCTGAAAGGTACTAGAAGATTCATAATCTGCATTTAACATTGTTTACTCAGAAAAAATATTTGCCATCACTCTTAAAGGAACAACTTGTTTTCCAAGACTGAACTACAGATTTAGGCTAATGAGTTTACCAAGATGCCATACAACCCCAAGCATACATAAGGTAGCCTAATGTATTTTCAAAGTTAGCATAAACATTTCATACAGTATTACACAGCTTTGCTTTATTGCTGTGCTGTGAACCCTTTGGTATTCATTGGTATTTAACAGGTCACAGAATCTGAATACCAAGCTGCTTAATCATTTTCCTTCTTTTGCTACTCAGCAAAATACCAGATATCTACAACAGCATAGCATTAGCTTGCAAAGGAACATTAGCCACTTTTTAAAGGCTCTTGTAAGTCTTTATTTCCACAGATAGTAGTTGTTCCCAATATTATTGATGACGGATGGTATTCCTGACATTTTCTCTTGTTCTGCAGTAGACGAGCTTACATTATACGGAAGAGAGACATATAATATATATATAATATATATATATATATATATATATATATATATATATATACACACACACACACACACACACACACACACACACACACACTCCAAATTGCAACATGATCCTCAGCTAGCATTAACAGCATAGCTGACATCAGCCTTTACTGTTGCATACAACTACATTCATCAGCATATATATCGTAAAAAGGCATGGAGGCTGAGAATTTGCACACATTTCTGAATAAGCCAATATTGCCACAGCATTCTTTAACAAGCAAGTGGCGATGAAAACCATGAAAATGAGCTGTGGAAACATTCATTTGGCAAGCGCCATGTCTAGCTTATTTGACTGCCAGCCATGCCACATTCCGTCTTGCAACCTCCAAGAGTAGGGCTTTCCAGCATACCTCTTTTGAGCACTAAAACACAAGTATGACATTAACAATAAGCTTGGACTACATTCTTTCCCAAATAATAATCTACTGTCTGCTCTGAAAAATGACAGATGTTGCCATTGCATTTCACGGCAACGAAACCAGTCCCCATTTTCTGCTAATTTTGTGCATTTCGTACTGATTAAAGCTAAAAGACATTGTCGGAAGGCATCATTCTGAAATGCCTGATTCCTACTAAAATAATTGAATAATTAACTAAGCAGGCTTATTTTTCTGAACTGCCCAGAGAGCTTCAGCTATTGGCCAGTATAAAAATGTAACAAATAAATAAATAAATAAGGGTTTATTTCTTGCATAGCAGGAAGCTGGAACACAGTAGAAAGAATTTTGTCATCCTTCAAGAAAGAAAAGAGTACTATGATTTTTGTGAATTCACTCTATACGACAGTTACAGTGTACCACTATACATGTCTAGTCAGAAGTAAGTCGTGTTGAGTTCACTGTGCACCTTATATTACCCTGGAGGCTATTCAAGACGGCAGTCATATTTTATTAGGTGTTGCAGAAACCAAAGACAAACTCTTGCATTCTTTGCTGGGTAATTAATAGAGTGTGAAAAGAAAGGGAAAGGGAAAAAATAACTCCAAAGTAAGTGTTCTAGCTTACAAGCTAATCACAAGAATCATTAGCATTGCCTGAATTAAAAACAACAACCAATAGAGTTTGCACTGTCATCTTGAAAGCTTTTTACATCTTTAAGAATTATCCAGGCAGAAAAAATACTATGTTATTTGCCTGACTAGACACACAATGTGAAGAGTGAATCATACTAGCAAGTCACCTGAGCAGGTGACAAGCAATGCTTTCAGTTCTTTCAGCTCATTTGCATCTTTCCCCTTTTGTTTTATGCACTGATAAAACACGGTAATAAGGTTCTTTTTGTGCAGTGTTAAAACACCATTCCAAAGTAGCTTGATACAGCCATATGTGCAATCACAGCAAACCTGATTTTTTGTGATATACAAGTAGGTATCAGTAAATCTCCATATGCAAAAAATATAGATACAATCCTAGATATAACAACATCCAGATTGCCTTTGTGAAGTGTGTTTTATCAATGTATACATGTTAGAGATACCATGAGACATTTATTTACTATATTATATATCGTTTTCCACAGATGTATCAAAGCAGAGAATATAAAAGGCAATAGCATCAAAACAACAATAAGTACAACAATAAAACAACACAATACAAAATTAATCAGCATTGCACCCTCACACTGTGCTACAAACCATAGCTGGACGGTTTAGGAAAAGTCTGTGTGAAGAGATAAGTTTTAAGATGTCTAAACATCACAACTGTGGTGGCCTATCTAATATCAGATGGTACAGCATTTAAGAGAGTGGGTGCTGCAGCACTACTGCAAATGCTCCTGAGGCAAACCTCAGGGGCAGGTGGCACACTCAGGAATGAGCCCTCTGATGATTGGGCAGAGATTGGGCACAGTCATAAGCAGTAACCTGATGAATCATGATTCTTTTTGAACCACTTATCCGCCATCTCCCTCTGCCCCAATGGTCCAAAAATGTATTTTGGGGCAGTTGGAGGTGGTGTAGAAATGTGTTCCCTAGTGGAGTAGCCTTTCCCACTGGAACTATAAGCCCCAGAACCTCCATAAGGAGGCTGAAATCCTTTGCACCAGTTCTTCCAGGGTTAAGTCAAGGAGAGGCAAGCAGTGAAGGTGGTGGTGGCAGGAACATGGAAGCTTCCCAAGGGTTCACTTGGGTGATCGCTCAACTCTAGCATATGTGTGCCAGTGATGTGTTTTGGGATGGGAAAAATGATGTTTGGAAACTGATATTCAGAACTGCAGCAGACATTCTGCACAGCAGGGGAATGCTAAAGAAAATGACAGCCACATGTCCGCCTCTTCTCCCCACCCCAATGCACCCACACTTTTAATGGTCCGGGACGTTTACCATGTATGGTTACGGCATCATCATACTGAGAGTTTTTCTGCCTCCGCCAGCACAATCCAATCACATGGAACAGGGGGTGGGAAAACACACAGTATAATGCCACTAGATTATATTGTATCAAAATGTTAGAGTGGAGCAAGGGAGAGAATCTAATGCCTTAGCTAGACCGGGCTTTATCACAGGGGATCCCGGGATCAGGGAGGGATGACCCGTTGCTGCAAAGCCAGGAGTGCTGCGCCCATCAGGGTTAGGGTGGGGGGGAATGGGGAAACTAATTTTTTTAAAAAAACACTTCCCTTCAGCGCACGAGTATTCATGCGCTGCTTCTCCTTTTAAAAAAAATGGCAGGTGCGAAGCCTCTCTTCCTGAGGTCATCACGCCTCACATGTAAACAGAGGAGGGATCTCGCGTTAAACACAATACGAGACCTTCCCTCCTCCGTCCTGGATTATAAGGTAGGTCTAGCTAAGGCCTAACAGGGGAATGTCGTTTTCAGTAGCATCCTTACTGTGGGTACATGGTTAGCCCAGCTAAGTCCCAAATATGGATACTCAGAACAGAGAGATTTATTGGGAAATATAGAATTATTTAATGTGTTCCAGTGTTTCACCTTCTTCCGCAGCAAAAGATGGTTCCCCCATTTAGTCTGGTTCGAAATCAGTTCAAAGTGGCTGAGCCAGATTGCGACAAACTTTTTAAACAGAACTGTTGAACTGCTTTCAGCTCAAGGGCCAAATTCATTTCAGAGAAGCGCTTGGAAGCCACATTCCAGTGGTGGGCAAGGCAGAAGAGGGGAGGCCAAAGGCAAAAGGGGAAGAGACAAAATATCCAAAATAGTAGCATATTGTAGAAAAAAGCTCTTACTGCCCATAACTAAGCCTGAGGTGAAGCATTAAAATCTATTAGAACAGGGTGGGGTGCACAAAAGCCAAGATATCACCAAATGATCAGTGGATGGGGGAAGATAGCAAAGCCATGGGAGGTGCATCGACATCTGGGGAACCTCGGAGGGCCACACAGGGATCCCTGGAAGGCTGGATTGGCCCCTAAGCCTGAGGTCATGCACCTGTTTTAAAGTTATTGCCTGCACCAGTTCAAAATCAGAGAGCCAAATTGAATTGGAACCAAACCCAAAATTTTAATAGTTCCACTCCTCACCTTTTAAAGTCATCTAATAAGACTGTTAATACTTGTATAAATGAAATTATTCCACACTCCAAATATAAAAATGTAATCTTACTTACATCAGAATAAATTCGTGTTCCAACCACTCGGGCATAGTGTGGATTTGCCTGCATGCAATTGTGAGGACAATAGACCCTTAAAAAATAGAAAAGGGGTTAAAAAACTAAGAGAAAGATAACGCTTTCAGCTGTGAATATTATATTAAATAATAACAAGGCATTTTATTCTGTCATTTTATTCAATGAAAGAAGAGCCCTTCAGGCTCTTTCCTTGCAGCTAATGCCCGCCCCTGTGAGCTGAGTTGTGCAAGTCTCCACCGAGCGCTCGCAAGGGTCACAAGTGCTTGGCAACCACCCACTGAAACTTGCTGCATTAATGGTGGCTATTAATACGGGGGGGGGGGGGGCAGTGTGCAGTTTCCAGAGGCTCTGGAAAGTGTGCGTTCCCTCACCCCACCCCCGCGTTAATAGTGGCTGCCGTTGGTATGGAAGGGGGAAATGCACAATTTCCGGAGACTCTGGAAATCGCGCTCCCCCTTTCTCCAATGAAGGCTTTAAAGGCCCTATTAACACACGGGTATAGGTTTATCCTTGCATTAAGAGGGCCTTTAAGGCCCCCACCGGAGAAACATGTGATTTCCTGAGCCTCTGGAAAATGCGCATTTCCCTGCACTGAGTTAATGGGTGCAATGAGTTAATGGGTGCAATGACAGGTGGTTGCCAAGCACTCATGGGGGGCTCGGGCGTGAGTCTACACTTGTGCCAAACATGTCCAAATGGGTTCATGAGGACCAGTTACCGAGGGGGGGGGGGTGTCCACTGTCATCACAGACCCAGTCAGACGCTCATGACATCCCTAGGGAAAGGTACTATGTTCATGCACTTCTTTAGTGTATTCTTTTTCTTATTCACTATATCACATGGGCTTCAGTATGGATTGCTTGTAGATTTCCCAACAATTCTGGATTTGACACCAAATCCATTTGCAGGAATAGGGGTGAAAACAGCTTTTAATGTATTTACTTTCATTTACGAAGTTCAGGAAAATTTCACCAGCCTAAAGTTGAAAAGGTACCCAAGTCTCGTGACTAAAAATAAAAGCTCACATTGCATGCTCAGTCATAGGCTCCTCCAATGAAACAACAGAATGAATCAAATGGCTTACCTTGGACAATGTGTGGCTGGCTTGTAAAATGGGCATAATTGTTCTACAGTTGTTTCACAAGTGACAGCTTGCACTGGAATGGAAAAAAAAATCCACACACAATTAGATGCTATTAAATGGTTTATAAACAAATAAACCACTAATGTTATATTATATAAATAAATGCTAACCTGGTACTTTAGAGACTGTGAAGGAATTAGCTGACTGGTATTTGCTACAATAAAAATATTATTATTATTAATTAGAAGTAGTAATATTTCTTTTTGAAAGTTACACAAAGGAATGCACAACAAAATCATAAAACAGTGAAAATAATAAAATAATTTAAAATACTATGGGTTAGATCCAGATTTCTGGAATAAAATATACCCCAGCCAGGATGGGTCTTTCTCTCAGACATTAAACGAATAGCTGCTCAAACAGACTACATTAGCTATGTGGAACGGTGCATTTGTTTATAAATGAACAAAGAGTTAAACAAAGGGTAGTATCCTACTGTGCCTGTGTGGTCACGGGAACCACCGCTCATCCAACCAGGCTTTGGCATGTCGAAAAAGAACCCAAAATTACAAAATCGCTTGTTCCTGGAATGGAGCAGTAGCAGAGCTCCCAGAAGAGAGCACTGCTGACCTATCCCAATCTGGAAACAAGTGGTTTTGCTCAATTCTGGAGTAATTTTTAGAAGTGCCAATGCCTGATTGGATGAACAGTGTGTCCCCTGTAAACACAACAGAATCAGTGGAGACGGGGCAGCTCCACTAGATACTGCCCAAATAACCCCCCATTTGTTCATTCATTTTTATCAGAAGTATGAATGGAATTTTGAGCAAATGTAAATGTGGTAATTCGCTTCATCATTTATTTTTAGTTGCTTTGCATAGGAGGCATGGTTTTGCGTTGGATAGGTTAGAATTGCCTATAGAATGGGGTGCCTTTGTCCTATATATCTGCCCTGTGAGGGAGAGGAACAAGGGCTAGCAGAAATTATATAACCAAACTGGGGGAGGTGAATGCATGGGAAGTAAAATGAATACTGAATGTATTTTTTTATTTTTATTTTTTGATTGATACTCAAGCTAAATAGCTAGGTCATCAATCAACTCAGCAGTGAATAGTAACTAGTATTACATGATAGAAGAAACAAAGTGATATAGTTTTGACATGGTATAGTTCTTTACGTAGTTATAGTTTTTACATGGGTTTTGAATATCTTTTATAATTATTTAATTTGTATTACCAAAACAAAGTAAAACCTAGTAACCAAGAACAATGTATTTTATTTTTACTCACCCAATTGACTGAACTCCATTTCTATAGGACTTAATGAAATAATTTCTTCTTCCTTGCCTGGTAACATCAACCCAGCCACCATCATTGTCTAGGATGCCATAATGTATTGCAGCTCTACAAATGCTTGATTGCTGAAGAAAAACCCAGAAGCCAAAATTAACATTTATAAAACAATTATCACACACACACACACACACACACACACACAGAGCCTATATTTCTAAAGGCAGGAACACTTTATTCCCAAAGAAAATACTTGTGTTTTATTAAACTTGGGTGTTCTGGAAGGCAACCATAGATTTGCCACCTCCAGTTTCATGCTGTCCGTGGTGAGTTAGCATACAATGGCCGTTTCTACACCTGCCTTTTCTCCAGAGATTGCCCCGGGATCATCCCTGTGCATGCAAATGACACACAGGGGATCCCGGGAGCAGACAGGGACGATCCCTCCATTTTCCTGGGATAATCCTTAGGTGTAGAAAGGGCCAATGGGCCTGCTCAGATGACATTTCAAGCTCCGTGGTTAGCAAAACTGTAGTTCTCTGGGGTTAGCATGAGCCACAAGCCATGCTGTCACATTCAACACTTTAAGCCAAGGTTAGAGCCACTAACCCTGTTGCAGACGGTCCAACTGTGGTTAGTGAATGACCAGGGTTTAGCAAAACGCATCGCACAAGATACCTTAAACCAGCGGTTCTCAACCTGTGGGTCGGGACCCCTTTGGGGGTCAAATGACCCTTTCACAGGGGTCACCTAAGACCATCGGAAAACACATATTTCCGATGGTCTTAGGAAACTGTATTGACTGAACTATGTCATGTATCATCTTTTGTATTATTAAAGCTATTGTTACGTATTATTTTCATTAGTAAACCATCCCATGACAATGGATCATGTAGAGAAGAACGAAAATAATTTTATGGTTGGGGGTCACCACAACATGAGGAACTGTATTAAAGGGTCGCGGCATTAGGAAGGTTGAGAACCACTGCCTTAAACCCTGCTGCTTAACCAAAAGCCTTAACCAGCAGGGTTTAAGGTGTCTTCTGAACAGGCCCAGTGTCAAAGATGACATGCCAGCCTTACTAAATTTGTGGTTACCTTACGTATGTGGTGCCAATTCAGAATGAGTATGAGCACAATCCTATTGGAATGGCCATAAACCTCTGGACTTGGAGGCTTCCGGCCATCCAATGCAGAGCAGGATGAGGCAGAGGCAATCCACCTTTGCACTACTCCCGCTCTGTATATTGGCTAGACAGGCTTCTTCACCTGTCTAGCAGAGGCACATCAGAGCAGAAACAAAGGAGGGCCAAGGATATATCTGACCTCCATAGTGCCCTCCCCTCCCACCAGCACACCCACTTTCCCTCCTTTCCGAGTCTACTAGTCCTTTCTACACCAACTGCGAGGGTGGGGAGGAGTTGGAGAGCTTGGGTTCCTGGATCCGAGGTTGGTACACTGTCTCCAACTTCGGATCCAGGAGTCCCTAACATCCTATCCCCCCCACCCCCAACTCTGTCTAGGGTATGAGATTTCTCCCTTACTGAGTAAAGTTTGATGCAGATGGGTGCAAACCAAATAATTATCTCTCAGAAATTTAGCTTACTTTTAGGCAAGTTTTGTTTGTTTATTTATTATTTATTTAAGGATTTTTATGCCGCCATTCAGCCAAAAAAGGCTCTCATGGCGGCTTACAAAGGTATTTCTTGACTGAATGTTTACTGAACATTTTGTCAGTGATAACACACATCAGCTAACTGTCCGGACTGAAAAATATACAATCAACAGTGCTACGCTGAATATGAATAATAGTATTTTTACCATGTCAAAATGTACACTTCCAACAACTTTGGCATTGCTGTCCAAGCATCCAGCAGGACACTCATATCTAGAAAATTAAAACAGAAATTGATATAAGCATGATCAGCAAGAAAAGTTTTCTTAGATAACATGCATGTGGTCTCATGAAGTCTGAATAAACTACGAAGTGTATCCTACCTATTACAAGTTGTTCCTTTGCACTGGTCTCTTAACCGTACTTCACAGGAAACAATTTGAGCTGAGGAAAAAACAGCCAGTATGATTTCAAGGTGTTTGGGGATCCAGTTAAAAAATAAAATATGTTGAAAAGGAACTTTACTTACACATTTGTTGTTTGCTTATGACTTCATTTCTTTCACCATCATCACGGACACTTACATGTGGCCTTAATCGATTTTGTGGTGTATCCTGGACATGCGATTGCTGCCGTTCAATCTCATTGGTTTCCATCTCTGGAGAATAAATCCTTTCGGAACCTTCTGTGGTAGCAAATATATTAAGTAATTACTATTTTTTCACAACAGACTTAATTCAATGACCCAGTTCACATGTGATGTCAATCTGTGGTTTATTTAACCCACAAACTGGTAGGGGTGAGTGTGAGCCAGCAAGCAAGCAAGCAAGCACACTGCCTCCAGTGCATTCCTCAATTCTGCTTTCAATCAACATACGATTGCCCCGTTCATAGATTGTTAGCATGATGTCCAAACCCAGACATTCTGGGTTGTTTTGGGGTTAAATAACACAGAAAGTAGGCATTGGAGAACTCGTGGGCCACGCGAGCCTTTGCCTGGTGCTCAGGAGGCTGCACAAGCCTCCTGATCCCTCAGCAAAGCACACTTTTCAGGGCCTCCTGAAAGTGCACAATTCCCCTGTCCATGACAATCTAGTGACCAGTTACAAAAGAGGGCAGGGCTCCTGCTGCTTTAACTGTTGTGAGGAAAAGGGAATTTCACCTTTGTATGCATACAAATGACACCTGCTGAGTTTCCCTTTTCTATACAACTGTTAAAGATACAAGAGCCCTGTCCTCCTGTTCATATGATCACCCTAGGTATAGACATATTCTAGTTTGCTGAATACATACCTTTATAACAAAGATTTTCTCTGCAGCCTCCTCCAAAACTAGGTGGACATGCAGAACATGGGCGGCCATGCTTGTAAGGAGCATGCCCCCACCAATTGCCCCTAGGAAAGGGGGGGAAAACTATTTAGTGAAATGAATTTATGATATTCTGTTATACACAGTTTAAAAAGACTGCCACTGAGCTAATAAAGATACATCTAGCAGCTATATTTGTGCATGTAATATTCTCTCACCCACTGGGGCTATTTGTTTCATCTCAACTGCTTTTGGGATATGCCAGTTAACCTTCCTGTCTGGTGTCTTACGAACATTAGTAGCAGCTATAGTTTGCAATATATGTTATGAACTGTAGATGAACCACCAAAGTATTGCACTAAAAGACCTTTTGGTAGAGAGCAGAGATATAGTTAGATCATTGGGGGCTTTTGAAGCATGATTTTATTGACTGAATTGCACAATAAATGCCTTTAGTACAATAAATGCCTTTGGTATAGTTACAACATTTATAGCTAATCCTCAGAAGCAGGGTTGGAAGATTACTGATCCTGCTTCACCACTGGTAAAGACAGCACTATGGAATGAACTGGTGGTTAGCACAAATGAGAGCTGAGGTGGATAATCGTCAGTATTATTCCTAATGAGAGTAAAGGAGAGATTGGGTTGCATATCCCTTAAGGCCGGGGGTGGGTGGGTTTACTGAATCTCAGCCCAGGGACAAAATCTGGCCTGCATGGGATCCGAACTCTGGGGTTCCCAAATTAGCCAACCTCCCTCCCCATGGTCCGACTCCTAACCCCCAAGCACTGACTGTTTCTTTGTATCACTTCCCCCCCCCCATTCTAAAAGATTAAAATGCCTCTCTTTAGCCAGGTACTGGTAATAAAAGCTTTAAGCTAAAATATGCTAAAACATGCTCACTCGCTCGCTCTTTTTTTTGGTGTATTTTTGGCCCTGCCCTTTTGACTTATTACCCCACCCACCACTGGAATGTGGGCCCCAAGAGTTTCTCTGAAACAGAATTCAGCCTTAGGCTGAAAGAGGTTCAGCACCACTGCCTTAGGGAATTGGTGGGTCTGTGATGTAGAGAAGGGAAAGGGCTTAAATAATTCTTTATATTTTAGTTTTCGTTTGTGACTCAGACAACTAAATGAGGGAAGCTTTGGGGAACATTGTCAGCATAATAAAATACACTGGCCTATGTGCATTCTTTAGAATGGCTGTATGGAACACCCATGCATAAAGCTGAATACTTAGAAGAGTCTCTGGGCTCATCTACACCAAGCAGGATATTCCACTATGAAAGTGGTATGAAAGCGGTATATAAAAGGCAGGAGCCACACTTCTGCTTTATAATGGTACTGAAGTACACTGACAACTGTTGGGGCCTATGACACATCTACAACAAGCAGGATATAACATTATTATTATTATTATTATTATTTATTTATTTATTTATATAGCACCATCAATGTACATGGTGCTGTACAGAGTAAAACAGTAAATTGCAAGACCCTGCCGCATAGGCTTACAATCTAATAAATCATAGTAAAGCAATAAGGAGGGGAAGAGAATGTAAACAGGCACTGGGTAGGGTAAACAGGCACAGGGTAGGGTAAAACTAACAGTGTAAAGTCCAAACAACATCAAGTTTTAAAAGCTTTAGGAAAAAGAAAAGTTTTTAGCTGTCATATATCTTGACTTCACATATCTTGACTTCAGCAAAGCTTTTGACAAAGCATTGACAATGAATGCTGTATGAAAGTGGTACACGGTATGTGTCAATGGGCCCAACAGTTGTCAGTGCACTTCAATACCGCTATAAAGCAGTAGTGTGGCTCCTGCCTCTTACATACTTCTTTCATACTGCTTTCATAGTGGGATATTCTGCTTGGTGTAGATGAGCCCTCTGTGTGCAATGCCTTTCCAGGATTCCCAAACTTTGATACTTAATTTAGTAACTTAGAAATGTAATAATAATAACAACTATATCAATCAATTAATTATTTAATTAATGCACTTCTACTCTACCCTTCTAATGCAAACACACCACTCAAGATAGCTCACAACAATTTCATAATACAAAACAATCAATACAAAAGACACTCCCAACAGTTAATATAACTTTTATCTGTTTCACAAAACAAAAGCTTTGACAATTTATTTATTTATTTATTAAATTTATATACCGCCCCATAGTCGAAGCTCTCTGGGCGGTTTACAAAAGTTAAAAAAACAGTGGACATTAAAAAGTATACAACATTTTAAACCATCAAAAAATATAAAGCAATCATAGTTCACTAGGCAAGGTGTCCCACCAATGCAGTTGTTGCAAGAATGGTATAACATAATCCCATGAGCAAGTCCCCACCAGCATCCCTGCAGGTGCATTGTGGACCAACTAAAGTTCCCGGAGACTCTTCAAAGTTAGCTCCACAGTTCAATAATAGTCTGGAGCTCCGATGGAGGGATTAATTAGTGCTTCCCTCTTTGAAGGGAAAGCACCTTCACCTCCTATGGAGATCTGTCTTCCCTGGAATCCAATTATTCCCAATCAACAGACAAAAATATGATGAGAATAATAAAGCATGTGCTTGCAACACAGTTCAAGGTACTGCTGTATGCCACAGAGCTTTTGGATGTATTCCAGTGATTATAGAACAGCTTGGTTTGCTGTTGGAAATAATTTAGTAGAATTGATTTCCCCCCACATCAGGATTCTAACTATTTTCCACAGTGAAATCTAGAATTTGCTTCAGATCTGTATACCCCTGTGAACTAAGTTCATTAAGGCCTTAGCTAGACCTAAGGTTTATTCCGGGATCATCCCGGGGTCATCCCTGTTCATGTAAATGACACACAGGATATCCCGGTAACAGGCGGGGACAACCCCGGGATAAATCTTAGGTCTAGCTAAGGCCTTAGTTGAACCCAGCAGGTTCCAGCAGGCTTTAGTTCAGACTACACTGCCTTCATAGGCTCCCATATGCTCAGAGGCTTTCTGTCCAAATTAAGAACAAGGACAGCTCCATGTTACATTAACACAGAAAGCCTCTGCACATGTGCAGCAAGACATACAATATCTGCCAGTCATTCTTTACCATGATATGTCAGCCATAATTTGTTTCTATGTAAGCACTGTGCAAACTGCAATTCAAAATCCAATTCTCTTTGGTTTGGCAGAATACACTGGCAGAATGCCTGATATACCATCACCATGGCCCTTTCTACACCTGCCTTTTCCCCCTGGATCATCCCTGTGCATCCAAACGATGCACAGGGGATCCTGGGAGCAGGCAGGGACGATACCTCCATTTTCCTGAGATAACGGAGACCTCGGTTATCCCGGTCTTACCCATAGTCCCGGATGATGCTGAAGAGCACAGGTGGTGTGGGCGCCCATCCTGGCTTCTTCTCTCCTCCCTGCGAGTAGCGGGGATCAGCAGAGGGAAAGAGCTGGGCCAGGGGGAGTCCAGGGACATTGAGGGTTGGGGGGAGCAGGGTCAGGGCTTTTTAGATGTTATTTTTACTTACTTTTTTTCTGGCTCCTTTTTTTAACCAAAAAAATATGGGGGGGGGGATGTCCCTCTTCCCTTCTGGGATGTTGCACTTCTGTTTAGACGCCCAGGGATGATCCCAGAAGCAGGTAAGTCCAGGATCATCCCCCCTCCCTCCCCAAAGTCTTTTAGGTGTAGAAAGGGCCCCTGATAGATAAGCCGGCTGTGTAGAGCATTGTCACCCACACAGGGGAAACACACATCCCCACTTGTAGGCAAGCTCTCTGGTACTAAAGGCCAGACATTCTGCTCCAATACTGTCAAATGTCATGAGCACTTTTTTCTAACAGGATTACAACCAGAGGCATACAGGATAAGAAGCTGTTACCATACACAGAATTCCACGACCCTCAAGGGGGAAAGGAAGGGATATGTATAACCCGTTTCCCCATGGGAGGAGGCTGCATCTGAGCACTGGCTGAGCACTCCGGTAGCTCCACATCCTCTGCCCTCACTCCCACTTCTCCCTCACCTCGTCACAAATGCCTACTGTGCACCCAATTTCAGGCTTTTGCTGTCAGTGTGCGGCTGTGGGTTCCTTTGTTGAGTGTTCTGGGCCTTCCCTTTGGTTGCTTGGCGAAAGACTCCCTCCCCACCACCGTCCCAAGTGAAGGCATCCTGCTCTCCTTCCTTCCCATTGTCTGTGCTGTGCTCCAAAACGGTGACTACCATTTTTTCGAGTTTGGGGATTTTCTGGCTGTGTGCTTTATCTCTCCCCTGCAAGTATAGGATATCATGACCATTCCACTGGCATAATGCTGGCATATCCTGCCCATGCTGTTCCAAAGCCAGGCAAGAATGCGGCCTTATTCAACACCACAGAAGATCACCATAATTCAGCTGAACTGCTGCCAATGAGATCTCTTATAATCATCAGTTACAAAATGAGCAGATTATGTTCATAAATAGAGCTGGCAGATTTTAGAGAATGTTTGGAATGTTGTGATTTTGGTCTATAAGAGATTTAGTTTGGAGCTCTCAAAATTTTAAATGTGTTAGCATTGCACTGTATAAAAGCTCCACTAGAAACGATGCAACCCACTGTCGAAGAAACCTGAAACAGAAAATTCAGTCTGTGTTTTCTCCAACATTAAGTAGTGGTTTGTAAGTTGCTTTGTACTTTATAAATAAAAGTAGGTGTAGTGGTTAGGGTGCATGTTACAGGGATGTGGGAGAGCTTTTCTGTGACCAGCTCCCATGTGACTGATCACACAGGTCTGATCAGCTAGCGGTTTTAGAAAATAAACGAAAGGGGGGATTTGGAGTAAACCAGTGATGGTCAGGAGAGGGGATGCTTTACCTTCACGCACTAACCTTCATTCACTCACATTATGGGGTGAAGCTGCTTGGGACAGGGGGAAATTTGGAGTGGAGCAATAATAAGTAAGAAGAGAATTAAGCGCTCCCTCATACCATTACTCTAGTTCAAATTGAACCACCCCCCCACAATAGCTTTTTTAAAAAGGTATTTGGGTTCTTTTTTGTATCTTTCTGTATACCATATAAAAAAACACCTTTTATCTATCACATACACACTTACTTTGGGGAATAATTGCACACCAAGTAAATTGCTTTCGGCCATATCTGTCCCCAGACATTCATGTTATGGCATAAGTTCACAGCACAGCCAATTCTGCTACTTGTTGCCCAAACCACCTAGAGGACAAAAACATTTTAAAAAGTGATTAAACACCTGGTTCAAAGGGGGGAGGAGTGTGTATAATAATGCAATCTCTAAAAGTTAAAAAGCAATGACGGCTCATTTCTCCTTACACCAACATGTTTACAGGCATACTCCACTCATATACAGAGAGTAGGTTTAATATAAGGATCTCGATGAACATTCATTGGTGTAACTAAACCCTGAATATTCTAGGGAAAATGGTAAAAAGTAGAGGGCAGATCTGTAGCTAACACACATGGATTCTAATGGGATTCCATTGACTTATATCCACTGTCAATCTCATTAAAAATAGTTATGATTCTGATTAAAAATAAGGGGTTGGATCCAGACTTAATATGAATAAGTACACTAGCCTAAGTCTCATTGATTTTATACTTGGAGAGATCAATGCTATGGCCCCTAGACAGTGCCAGAAGGGCCATAGGACAGTTCAGATTCCCAGATCTTATGTAGAACTGGAAATTGGAGCTCCGAACCTGCTTCCCCCTCCTCCTCACAGCTAGCGCAGAAAGAACCGAACTTGCTGCCTCACCAAGGTTGGGAAATCAATCTGAGAGAAAGGAAAGGGGGGCAATTCAGTGGGTGGGTGGGGCAGGAGACTGGACAGGCCAGTATACGAGCTATCCTGAGGCTTCTCCAGCCTCTTCCCCAACCCCCTCCGAAATGCTTCTGCTAGATGGGCAAAAAAGCCCATCTAGAAAAATGCAGGGCAGGAAGATGGGGAGATGAAGATGGCCTCCGCCACTCCCCCTGGATCCAACCCACTGAATTTTACTCTTAAAAACAGAATGGAGCAGATTTGGGGTTTGCAGAGATGGGACGGAGAATCACAAACTCTCCATTTCACTGATGGAAGCAATTCCATCAGTAGAAAAGCTTCACTGGAGTCCACCCTTTTGTTTTAATATTATAATTTAAATAATATTTTTATCTTTAAAAATTCAATTTTATTAACTGCCACTTTAAAAACAATGGTCCCATTCAGACAACACGCTAAACCATGCTGCTTAACCACAAAATGGTTAACGGAATGCATTAAGGTTAATGCATTCTGTTAACCATCTTCTGGTTAAGCAGCATGAGGCCAATGTTACTTGAAGTGAAATCTGAATTTAAGACATGTTAAATTTTTATCTTAAAACTGAATTTATAACACATTGAAGAAAAATAGGCTTTTTTGTGCAACAAACAAAAATTGACAAACATTATGTATGAAACTTATGAAATAATTTGTAATGTGTTTTATTCATTATTGTAGCAACTTCTGGTTATTTATGAGTCAATCAAAATTGACAGTTACTTTCCATGATTGTGTATTACCACATTTGTCCAGTAATTTCAAGTGCTGCTCATGGGAAGTTTTTGCTATTTTATGCTCAGTTCAGTACAAAGTCTCCAAGTAAGTGGCCCTGACAATGCACAGAGACAGAGCATTTACCAATTCACAGTATGAACTGGATCCAAAGGTTGCATTAGTGGAAGGCCACTCATGCGACAGAACTTTCCAATCCCTTTTATCCCCCTGTGATCTCTCAAAAGTCTCTCAAAGAGGGTCAAGGGGCCCTGAACAGCATGATAATTTATTTGTTTATTTGTTTATTTATTTAATTTATGTACCCCACCCCCTAGCTGGGCGTTTTACAAAAGTTAAAAACAGTAAACATTATACAAAATTTAAAACCATCAAAAATATAAAAACAACAGTATAAAACAACAGTATCCATTTAAACAACAACAGTTCTGGGGAACTTGCAGTGGCAGGGGAAATTGCCCCAAATATACCCAATTTAGGGCAATTTCCTCTTCCTATTTCATCCCTTATCAACTTTTTATCCTTCTAAAATATCTTACATCAAACTAATGAACATAAGTGTAATATTGGGAAGTTAAACAAACCCATACCCACCTGTGTATAATGAGTGCACACAGGCCCAGAGCACCTATAGGGGCAATAAGGATTGCATTCTTGAGAATAAGGGTAGCTGAAGTCTCTTACTTCATCATACCATGCTTGGATGTGAAATGTTAGAGGTCTGTATCTACAAAAAAGAACCAAAGAAATGCCAAAATCATTTGAACAGCTACTGCTGTTATCAACAGAGATAATTTCCTACCACATTTAGCCAAAGAATCACATTTCACATAGTTTGAAAAGACTGATAACAGATGTTCTCTTTGTACCTTCCCCAATGTGCTCCCAAATTCTGTCCAATGGATGGAAGAAGACTTGCAGGCCCATGTTCCCAAAGACATGTCTCAGCCCAGGACTGTGCTGATCTCTCCAGCTCTACATCCCACGTCTATATTTGAAGGAGGGTAGAGAGAAGCAGACATAAAAATTTGCTGTTTTAATATATTTTTAAGTTTATGAAAAGAAAATGATTTTCTTCCTTCCCTAAAGTGGTTTGTTTTTGGATGTCTGTAAGAAACATGTTACATTCCGCTCATAAAATCAGCAAACAAAGGGATTAAATCAGGGGTGTATTACTCCTTTCAGAACCGAGGGCCAAATTCCATTTCAGAAAAGCTTTCAGGGGTCGCAATGCAATGGTAGACGATGCTGAAGGCAAAACTTGTGGGACCAAAATACCAAAGATACCCCAAATACCATCATATTTTATCTTAAAGCTCTAAGGCCAGATCCACACCTTATGTCAAATCATTACGATCCCATCATGGCAATGCAATATCTCTCTTGTGCGTTTATACTTCGTAGGACACACAATGACATTTGTTGCGTTATTTTGGATAACATGGAATAAAAAGCAGGAAATGACACTATGGAAGCAGTATATAGAATGTGTCCTGTGCCCCAATAGTTATCAATGCATTTCAATACCACTATAAAGCAGTGGCATAGATCAAGCATAAGACTTAGGAAAGAAAAATTTTGCCGAAAAGCTGGAAAACCACCAAACAATTGGTGGTTGGGGAAAGGGACATGGCCTTCTGGGGATGCCTGGAGGGCCAGATTGGTATCCTAGAGGGCCGTATTTGGCCTGTGGGCCTGAGATTTTGCACCCCTGGATTAAATGGCCATCAAATGCCTTGAGGCAACATTTCTGTCAATCCATTTACACAATCCAGAGCATTATATTAATGCCATAATATGCTGCTCACAGAACGTTTTATGTGAAATGGCAAAACACTCCTGGCATTCCTTCCCAACCTTAGAATGGGGAGAGGAAGGGGAAGGTCACAGAGATCCATGTGTTCTAAAGTTTCTTGGGTGGGGGAGGTGAACTCCATGTGACTAGAATCTTGTCCCTACTTATGACAGGACGCGATGCTATTTCTTGATATGAAGTAGGAAGCAAACAAACTATGGAGCGGGAGCTATTTTTTTTTGCAACTAAAGGCCACAACTAAGGTACCAGAATAGAAGGCAGAAGACATCCTTCGTATATTTTTCCAGCTCTGTTTTGTACCCCCTAAAAAAAATTGCTCCCACAACCATTCCACAAAGATTATTCCAGCGATTAAACACCTTCCAATACGTCAAAGTCACATTTGTAGCAATTAGCTTTTGTGCTCCCACTCCTCTCTAAAAGGCAGGTTGAGCTGAAATTAATGATGCTGGCAAAACTCAAAATTGGTCTATATATTGGATCTAGTCTGTTTGTAATTTCTACATCTATAATAAACCCTGACTTAATCCAATGAAACTTTAACATTTTCATAATTAAAACGGATATTTATCATGAGTTAATTTTACAGTCCTCTGTGGTTGGCATCACTAAGGTGCCCACACTAGAGGCATTCAAGAGGCAGCTGGACAACCATCTGTCAGGGATGCTTTAGGGTGGATTCCTGCATTGAGCAGGGGGTTGGACTCAATGGCCTTATAGGACCCTTTCAACTCTGCTATTCTATGATTCTAAGCCAAACCCATCGCCTTTGCGCATGCTCAGATCTTACTCATTTCCTTCAGTCTATTAAAAAATGCCTATTCAAACATCCTCAGAATGATCAGAAAAGGATGTGTTATGAAACAGAATGTCATTCTATATAAGCCATGTCCCCAAGTTGCATTTTGGTGATACCTATATACAAAAACTGACAGATTGTTTGAAAGCTCGTAATACAAGAGAGCTTTTGTGTGAGCTTATATGTTAGACTCGTAAATCAGCTGCCAGATTCCAAATTGCAGTGGTGTTACTTCACCCTTCAAAAGCTGTAATTGTCCCTGAAGAGTCATTACACTTACATCTGTATTAACCAGATAGCAATAATTCCCCCTGAAAATTCTAGAGAGGTAGTCTATTGGATAACCCCACCCCGAAAAAACAGTATTGTGAAACCTTGAAGAGTAACTCATTTTGTTGTTGTTTATTCGTTCAATCATTTCCGACTCTTCGTGACTTCATGGACCAGCCCACGCCAAAGTTTTCTGTCGGCTGTTGCCACCCCTAGCTCCCCCAAGGTCAAGTCTGTCACCTCCAGAATATCATCCATCCATCTTGCCCTTGGTCGGCCCCTCTTCCTTTTGCCTTCCACTTTCCCTAGCATCAGCCTCCTCTCCAGGGTATCCTGTCTTCTCATTATGTGGCCAAAGTACTTCAGTTTTGCCTTTAATGCCATTCCCTCAAGTGAGCAGTCTGGCTTTATTTCCTGGAGTATGGACTGGTAAGGCACTCTCAGAATTTTCCTCCAACACCACAGTTCAAAAGTATCTATCTTCCTTCGCTCAGCTTTCCTTATGGTCCAGCTCTCACAGCCATAGGTTACTACGGGGAATACCATTGCTTTAACTATGCGGACCTTTGTTGTCAGTGTGATGTCTCTGCTCTATTCCATGAGTCAGAGGGCTCATCTACACCAAGCAGGCTATTGCACTATGAAAGCAGTATATAAAAGGCAGGAGCCACACACCAAGCAGGATACAGCTGTATGCGTGGTATGTGTCAATGGGCCCCAAGAGTTGTCAGTGTATTTCAATACTACTATAAAGCAGTAGTGTGGCTCCTGCCTTTTATATACCACTTTCATAGTGCAATATCCTGCTTAGTGTAGATGAGCCCACCAATCTACTTAGTTAAATGCATGAAGTGGTCTCCTAGGTGAGTAAATAAAGATACCAAGAATACACTGAGAAAAAGTAAACATCGAGCAATGCATAAATCAATATATAAATCAATCGAATGAATAACCCCCAATAAGTATCTGTACTCCCAACTAAAAGCCACCAGTGATGAATAAACTTAGCAAAATTAATTGTATAAATAAATATCTAAATAGAGATAATAATTCTTTCTATGGTAAACTAGTTTATTTATTTTATTGGATTATGAATTCATTTTTACAGGATCCTTAGCAAGTAAGTGAGTAAACAGTTCTGTCTCTCTCTATCACGCCCTGACTATAGCTATATATACTTTCCAAACCACTACAGTTCTCTATACTGTGTTATAAAGAAAACCAAATAATGAAATATTCTAGTATGTATTTCCTTGGATTATTCCTGCTCTAAATTTCATCCATTTTTCGTTGCTTCAAGCAGTTCCTCAAACCAGCGATTTTCTAAAGCCTTTACTGAAGATTTTTCTTCTTTGAGATAATTAATTGTATTTTCAGGATCTTCCATTCCATACTTCCACTTCAAAGTATCAATTTGTTTGAAAAGTTATGGATTAACTGCTAGATCTACAGCACAACCTTATGCATATCTACTATGATAGAAGCCCTACAGTATTAAGTTCCATAGGCTGTACTCCTGGATAAATGTGTCTAGGTTTGCAGCCTTGCCGTGCAATCCTATGCATGTCTACTCACAAGTAAGTCATACTGAGTTCAATGGGACTTACTTCCAGGAAAATGTATATCGGATCACAGCCTTAATCTAGTTAATCTGTCATTTGTATCTACAAGCAAGCAAGGGATTTTGATCAAGTGCATTTTTAACAGAAAACCATATTTGTAGAGAATAATGAAATGCAGGTGTCTAAATCGCTGCAAAAACCATATTTGATGAAACATTCACATTGTGGCCACTCATGAAAGATAAACACACCCTTAGGAATTGTACAGTTGGGCAGCATATTCAAGAAGTTTATGAAAGGTTTACATTTTTCACACACATACAAAAGTCATTCCTATGACTTTCTAACCAAAAGCCATAACAAAAATATTCTCTTTTCTAAAGTTTCCACATTACAAAATACCTTACTTGCTTCTCTTTGTATTTTTAAATGCAGACGCAAGAATGTATATGTTATTTACGATTCTGGTAAATGGCATTGCTATAGTGCTTACGCCCCTGTCGATTTCCTTTTGCAGGCAGTGGGTCCCACCAATTCCATTGCACAAGTGGAACCCACCTTATGCGAGCTCTGCCAACCTGCCTCCTTCCAGAAATGAGCATTTCTGCTCATCTTGGGTTGCCTCAGAAGCACTCATTCGCTGTTGTGCAAGCAGCAGGGACCATTTGCACAACAGAATTTATTTATTTATTTATTTATTTATTTATGGATTTTTATGCTGCCATTCAGCCAAAAAAGGCTCTCACGGCGGCTTACAAAAGTATTTCTTGACAGTCCCTGCCCACAGGCTTACAATCTAAAAGACATGACACAAAAGGAAAGGGGATTGGGAGGGATGAGGAGGAGGGGGAAAAGGAAAGCAAATTCAGGCACTACAATCTTAGTTGCAAAGTTCAGCAGTTACAGTTGACAGCAGGAGGGAGGGGGCTCTCAGCTGGAGCTGGACCCAGGCACGGTGGAGAGGTGCCTGGCTGCTGCCTCCTCCCTCACTGGTGGCCTCTGCAGTGACAGTTGGTAGCAGGAGGGAGGGGGCTCTCAGCTGGAGCTGGACCCAGGCATGGTGGAGAGGTGCCTGGCTGCTGCTTCCTCCCTCACTGGTGGCCTCTGTATGCTGCATCATACAGAATTGGCAGCGCGTACAAGAACTGGCACGGGCATAAGCACCCTGTTGGATTCTGCCCTATGCAACACACAAATGAGCTCTGTGCAAAGAAGCCATTTCTTCTGCGAGTACTGATCCATGTCCAATAACTGAGGGTATTTCTACTAGTTAACTTCTCAATGAAATGCATCTTTAGGTGAATGGTATGGAGACCATTATGGAACCTCTACTCTTAGGCCTCAGGCACTAGGGGGGACTGCAGATCAGGGCCATGCCACCCATCCGCTGCTGCTCTCTGACTCACAGCAGCCACATTGCTTACATCATCTCTACTGTACCAGTCAACCACTGGCTAAATCACCAGCTAGCCACCATCCTCCTACCCTCTTCCTATCCTGCTTTAGAAAGCCAGGTAATAGGTCCCTCTCCTCTTGTTAGGTGCCAGCAGAATGGCATATCATTTCCTGTCTGGTGTACTGTAACAGAGAAGAGAGCTGAAGTGAAGATGGAACCTGACTGTGAGCTGCCCTACCCAGCCAATCGTGACCAGACAGATGCACTTGCACCGTTTCATGTATATTGAAAGGCTGCTGGCAAGAAGATGGCAGCTGCCAAGGTGACCTGATAAGGGTCACATTGAGAAGGGTGCTGGTGGGTCACCAGTGCCTGTCGCCTTCCTATGGAGATCCCTATGGAGTGGTGATCAGGGCAGGGATATCGTAATGCATACGGCCCATACGGATTCCCTTCATCCTCAAAGGTTACTAGGCAAATTGTGCTGGATCTTGATTTCCTGGTGTCAAAAGTTAAAGAAATAACCCACCCACTCCCCCTCAACACAGCAGTCCATTGGAAAAAGCAGGCTGACACCTAGCCAAAACCCTAAGTAATCCCTCCCCCATTTAACACTGGAGATAACAGTTTTCTTAATCCTCTCTGGATCTTTAGGTTTCTTTGAGTCAGCATTCAGAACAAAGCTTTATTTAAAAATTGCCACAGGCACTTAAAATGTAGGGTGTCCAAACACATCCAACTCTATATCACTGCAAAACTCCCAACTGAATTGGACTCATGAGTCATAAGTTGATAGCCATTTTATTTCACATGGAACTGAAGGCAGGGAGCCCTGAAATTGGGTCCAGGAGTAACTGGATTTACACAATGCAGCAGTTTGTTTGAGAAAAGTGTTCTAAAGTTCCCACCAAAACGTTTCTTCTTTAAAAGGAAGCTGTACAGGCTTGTGACTTAAGAGATGATGCAGCATACAAAGCCAAAACAGACATTATTTCAAATGAGTATCTAGTTAATAGTAGTAGTAGTTCTTTCATTTTTTTTTTTTGTCTAGAGTAGTTGCAGGGTGGGAGGATCATAAAAGCCCTGCCGCCAACCATAAGGTCCCAATCCAGTTGAGTAAGTGTCACTGCTAGGCACACATTTAAAGTAATATCTGTCTTGCCCCATTTTGCCTAAATTGGTGCCTGGCTGCAACAATGGACTGAATGAGGGCGAATAAACTGAACTCAACCCAGACAAAACTGAGATGCTGTTATTGGGTAATTCTTTCAGGTGAGTTTGCACCTGCCGTGAAGGAGCGGGTTTGTAGCTTGGGCGTTGTTCTGGAGTCATCTTTGTCACGTGAGGCTTCTACCAGCTTCGGCCGGTAGCCCAGATATACTCCTGTCTGGACAGGGATAATCTCGCTTCAATTATACAATAACAATAAATTATATATTGTTTTAACTTGGATCATGGTTTAATTTGTTTTTAACTGTGCATATTTATTGTTTTATACTGTATGTTTTTATCTGTACGCCGCTCTGAGATCTTAATGATATAGGGCGGGATAGAAATGTTTTAAATAAATAAATAAATAATTGTCTATGGTCTGGTAACCTTCAAGGTAGATTACTACAATGTGTTCTATGTGGGCCTTCACTTGAAAACTGATCAAAAGTTGTAGCTTGTGCAAAATGCGGCAGCCAGATTAATAGAGACCAGAAGCATGTAACACCAATTCCCGCCTGTTTGCATCATATGTCTGAATGTTTCCAAGCCTGATTCAAGGTGCTGGTTTCACAACCTGAACCTACCCAGAAACTACAATGAGCATCAGAGGCCTTCCTCCAAGTGAAGCTCAGAAAGTATCGACAAAGGAGAGGGCCTTCTCAGTGTGGCCCCCCGATTACGGAATGCTCTCACCACCAAGTTCTGCTTGGCACCAACAACTGTTATCTTTTTGGTGCCAATTGTCCTCTACCCCCTGATAGAAACAACTGATATAAATGCCCCATGATATGCTGGCATACGATGGGAAATTTATGTCAGTTGTTTTCTATCAAGTCCAGTACCTTACTGTAAACATTTTAACTGTTTACACTGTCTTAACTTTGTATGTTAGAGATTTTATATTATATTTCTATTAACTTGTATTGAGATATGTATTTTTATGAACTGCCCAGAGAGCTTTGGCTATAGGATGGTATAAAACTGAATTATTAATCTGCATTCAACACATTTCAAGCAGAGTCTCAGTACACTTTGGAATAGCATTCAGAACAGAAAGAGAACCCTTTCAAAGGTAGATGTAAAAACCTTGTAAAGTAAAATAAAAAGAGCTAAGATTCAGACACAGTAAAGAAAGTAATGCATACAGTTGGCACCAACGAAAGTAAACATTTACTGTGGCATGATATAAAGCCTCAATGCGGTATTCATTCTAAATATAAGGAATAGACTGGTAAAGTAAACATCACAGTACAGTGTGGTACTTATTTACTTTTTAATAACACCCACTATATTATTTAAGACAAATTACAGTGAATAAGAAAAAGGAGAATAAAAACTGGGTAAGAAATACCATACTGAAGTAGCTAATTTTAATTATACCCCCAGATCCAACTAAAGAGATCTATGTACAGAAGCAGGTTTCCATGAATATCACTTGCTGGATCTGGAGCCATGGGTTTAAATCTGATGTGCATCACTTAGTAAGGTATGGGTTGCTTGTGAAACTGCCCACAGCTATATCACTGACATACAGGGACACATTCACTTAATTTAAAAAAAAAACCTTACTCAAAAAGGTAGAACCTGAATTTTTACTATAGTGCTGCACACTAATGGGGATGTTTTAAAACCTCCTGAACATGTAGGGTAGTGTTTTTTTGTTTTGTTTTTTACGAAGAACATTAGACTGGTCAAATATCAATGAACCTACCTAGAAATTTCAGCTTCTGTTTCGAAAACAGTACAAAACAAATATTTGCTTTTCTTTGAAAGACAGTACAAATATTGTTCCTTACCACTGAGTAAATTACACACAGTCTGAAATATCTCTGTATTATAATCATGGATGTGGGTGTACTCTGAACAGTGGAGGCTGATGGCTCTGATTTCAGTGGGGCTGTGATTCTGTTCTCGGGTTTTGTCAGAACTAATCATATTTCTAAAGGAGCTGTCCAAAGTGCTGAACCCTATGCTCGAAACAGGTTCAGCACCTTGGGTAGCTCCTTTAGAATTCTGGCTGGTTCTGTCTGAAACCCAAAATGGAATCACAGCACCACCGAAACCAGAGCCACCAGCCTTCACTGACACTGAACTAAAAACAAATCCAAACTCTGTGCCAAGAAAAGCTAAATTCTGAAACCTGTATAAATTATACATATTATGCAACTATGTATATTCTTGCCGATTGTGCATAATTTATCCTGGTAATTATGGGGAAGGGCAAGGACTATGGAAGTGACTGAAGCCCCACCCCAACTACTAATAATATTGTTTAGCATCTTGAATTTCACCAGGCATGGCCCACAAACTATCAAATTTATCTTTACAATCATATTGGTTAAGAAAAAAACTCTCAGCACCTTCAATCAAAATTTGCTACCTTAATCAATCTCTGACTAAAGTTGGTTATTGTACTGATTAAAGCTTGCAACCCTCATTTTTACTGCTACAAAGAATTTAACAGAAATAAATGCATTAAATAAAAGATGAAATGAAGTATGCCTCTGTATTTTAACATTATTGTTGCCGCTTTCGTGAACTTGTTGCATTTATATCCCTATTGCTTCTTCGTCACTTCTGTCACTTGTGCTTGTAGTCTCTAAACACTTCTGACTTTACTTACCTACTTGCTCTCTTAGCTACTTTCACAAGACAAAATCCCACTGATGAAAAGTTCCAGATAAGAATAAAGAGGATAAGATGAATATCGCTCAGCCCTTTGATGCCATGTCAATAGCCTCTGGGCCCTGGTATGGAATCTGGAGCGCTTCCACCCAGCTTTGAAGTAGAGCAGGAAAGTGGAGAGCCGGAGAGGAAGCATTTTCACTTTGAAAACTCTAGCTAAGTTCTTGGTTAAGTGCTCCACTTATGAAAACCAACCACTTAAAACATCCCACAGGCCATAATACTCTGTACTTAAAAATGGGAATTGTGATCATTAGGTGTCTTTGAAAACCACTGGCAAATAGTGGATATGGAGAAAAGAAAGCAGAGCAGAAAAAAATATGGAAAGTCAAGGATTTAAAATAAGTGGGAAAACATATGGAAACCTCCTTTTAACATCCTCTCTTCTCTTCAACTCCACTTAGTTGTAAATCTTCATTATATCCATCAAATAATATGAATATGTATAGAAAGTAGTGGGTGAGTAGTTAAGTGCCAGCCACAAATTCCCTTGCTTACTCCCAGTTGCTGTTCCACTGTTGTTATTTCCCATGGCCCCTGTTTTCCCATGTTCCCCTCTTTGATGCCCCAGAGCCACATATGCCCCTTCTCCTTTTGACCTTGTGGCCTCCAAAACTTCCTTTCCTTGCCTCCTTCTTTTTCTGCTGGTCACCCCACCTTCCATGCCTTCATGGACCTGTTCCCTGTCCCATCCTTCTCTGGGCTTCTTACACCTATTATCTGCTGCCTCTTAAAGGTATTGTCTTGGAGCCCTGCCTCTTTCCTTTTTCCTCTTCAACCCCTCTCAGCTACAGTCATTGCACCTTTTAATAATGAACACGCGAATGGAAATATGGTCATAAAACTAGACTTTAATATGAAGGCAGGTGAATACCAGTCCCAACTGCCCTGTTATCAACCAATTTTAACCCACATTTTCTTCCTTGAACCTTTTTTGACCTCTGACCCCCTTTGCCTCGTTCTCCTGTTGTCTGTCTTCTCTTACAAACAAATGTGTATGCATTCACTGAGAGCATAAATAACTTTATTATAATTGGGATTCACCATCTAAACAAGTCTGTGTCAACCTTGTGTCAAGCTCGGAGGATGGCAACAAGGGAGAGGGCCTTTTCAGTGGTGGCCCCCCGACTGTGGAATGATCTCCCCGATGAGGCTCGCCTGGCGCCAACATTGTTATCTTTTCGGCGCCAGGTCAAGACTTTTCTCTTCTCCCAGGCATTTTTAACAGCATTTTAACAGCATTTAACAACGTTAAGTTTGTTTTTAATGGACCCCACAATTGTTGTTTTTAAATGGATACTGTTGTTTTTATACTGTTTTTATGTGTGTGTGTGTGTGTGTGTGTGTGTGTGTGTGTGTGTGTTTTAAATTGTATACTTTTAATGTTTACTATTTTTAAATGTTGTAAACCGCCCAGAGAGCTTCGGCTGTGGGGCGGTATATAAATGTAATTAAATAAATAAATAAATAAATAAAATAAACCTTGCATGCCAAGGCCCATAGATAGATGGGGCAATATCCTGGTGTTCGCCCCGGGATCATCCCTGTGCGTCCAAATGACGAACAGGGCATCCCAGGAGCAGGGAGGGATGATCCCTCCCTTGCCCTGGGATATCACCCTACAGTTGTAGCCTGCTTTTTCCGCAGTCTCGGGATGATCCCGAGACCGCAGAATGTGTGGCCCGGCATCACGGTTTGTCCTGGATCCTTGCGAGTAACCATGAGGAGCTGTGAGCCGGGCAGCTCTGTGCCCATCGGGGGTGGGGTAGGGGGAGTATGGATTTTTTTTTAAAAAAAAAAAACTTACTATTTGTGCACAAGTGCTTGTGAGCTCCATTCCCTTTAACAAAAATAAAATAAAATAGCAGGTGCAATGTCACACGCCGCATGTGAACCAGGGCGACGATCTCGCAATCCTAAAATCATGAGATTGCCTCCCTCCAACCTCCCTCTTGCTGAGGCCATGGTCACAGTTTACAGACCATTTACTCCAGAGTAATTCAAGGAGGGATTTCTTTGCAACCTTACTGTACAGTATTCCTTTGCAATCCACAGAGGTACAAAACTTCCATCCAATTTGTGTTTCACAACTCATATGATTAATGAGAAAGAGCTTTCAATGGGGTTTGTAAATGCAGTCTACACTGGAATGAGAACCAGACAGCAAATTAAGGCTCTACTCATTGGTCCAAATATTTACCATGAACTGTGAACAGAAAATACTTCAGGGTCCAAATAACCACAAGAATTTATCAGCTGGGTTAAAATGAAATCCTTACCTCTTATTAATGAAACAGCATTGTGCACTGACTGATCACATAATACATATGGTAGCCCAAGTTACAAAAACTTGATATTTCAAGAAACTTGAGGCAAATTATTAAACTCATTTAAAAAAATTAAACATGATTTAATGTGCACTAAAGCATGCACTGCTTTAAGAGCTTTTCCCATACATAAAAACTTAGTGGGCCACCACCCAAGTCACAGATAGCTACATGATGGAAACAAGAAATATTCTATGCGTATTTCATTTACCAATATTGAGAAGACATCTAGTTAAATTTCATAAGAAGAAATAAAAGACAGGCACGTATAATACTTTACAACTAAGTAGCAGAGAACATAGAGCCAAGCCAAAGTCTGCCCCCATTTCCCCTCTCAATTCAAAGCTGAAATGAAGGGATTTTGGGTGATTTTTCAGGGATAGGGAAAATTTGGAGGAGGGAGTGAACTCATCCACTGACTGGTGGTTTCTAATTTATTTTATCTGGTGTGTCATTCCAAGGTTCTCTAGAGGGGAAATGGTGGCCTCACTGGTGGCTGCAATACTTTGTACGTGGCCACACCCCACCCCACCCCACCCCAAATGCTCTGATATGACACAACATCTAAGAAAATACAGCAGCTGCCAGTATGAGCTCCCTTTATTTCCCCCAAGATGTCCTGGAATGATGCTCTACTCATAGCAGTCCAAGAAAATTAAGTAGTGGCCTCTGGGGAGTTTCACTGCCCCTGCCAAAGAGGCAATGGTGGTCCTCCCAAACAAGGAAGTAAGGAAAAGTCTGTCCCTGATTGCCACCCATTGATAAGTCCCTTGAACATAACAGATAATTTTTCATCTATCCAAATAGTCTTGGTTTGGACCACCTTTTTGCACCCCTGAGAATTCCAAGTGGAAACTCTGAATATTCAAATGTCTTAGTAGACATTCAGCCTTAACAGAATAACCTTCTGTGTGTTTTAATTATTTTGCTTTCTGAAATCATAATAGGAATGGGGTATCAAGTACAGCTTATATTAACACACACATAATCGCAATCCGAAATCAACTGAAGTCAAGGATGTAGTTTTTTTCAGATTAAAAAATAAATAACTGTCTCTACTTTTAGTTTCTTCAATAATGCTTTATTTTTTAAAAAAACATAGTTAAAGTATGGAATTCACTACTACAAAATGTAGCGATGGCCACCAATTTGGATAGCTTTAAAAGGAGGTTGGATAAATTCCTGGAGGAGAAGGCTATCAATGGCTACTATCCATAATGGCTATGTGCTACCTCCAGTATCAGAGGTAGTAAGCCTATATGCACCAGTTGCTGAGGAACATGGGTGGGAGGGCTCTGTTGCACCACGTCTGGCTTTGATGTTCCCTCGGTCTGATCCAGCATGGTACTTATGTTCTTAAGCCATTTTATTTTACAGCTGCTTTCTTTCCTTCTTCCAGAAGACAACCTGAACACTATGGAACTTTTAAAAAGCCCAGCATTATTGTTAACCTTCAGTTACAGTAGTTGATTGCAAAATAGTATACCCAGTAGCACTTAGCTAGGGTATTCCAAGTTGCATCAAGAAACCATTTATACTAAACAGAACTGGGAACAAATACAATTGTGGCACTTAAATGAAATGAGGGTCTTGTGGGAACTGTAATTAATCTACTTGTTCTATTTATTCTTTGGGAAGTATGCCTACTTGCTGCAAATTGGGAAATACATGAAAGGAATAAGCTCAGAGAAAAAGTTCATAAGTTCAGTGCTGTAATGCTGCTCCATTATAACAACTCACAGCTCCACCCACATCCCTGGAAAGATCGAACTTAGAAAGGCTCAGCCTCAATTTATCAAATTAGCTTTGTCACTTGCTTTACAAGCAACCACAAAAAAGCAACAGAACTTTATTACTTTTTTCTGCATAAAACAATGACACTGTGCCTGGTAGTAACTATTCAAAGTTCAGTTAGGAAACAGCATTACAGTGCAGCATCCTGTAAAAATCAAGTCATAAGTGTTAGTCTGTTTATATATGCTGCTCTTGAAGTGAACAAGGTATCATTTTATAAGTAGTTAAGTTTCAACGATCAGCAATTATTTTCTTATTCAACCCAAAACAATCTGGGTTTTTTTGTAGACATTCACAGTCCCTGTAATCCTGGAATGGTGATGACAATAACAGCCCTCTAGCTATGAGTGTCCCTACCTCAGAGAGCCCCGATTCTTTGTATATGCTCCAAGGGAACATATGTAAACCATTCACAGGTGTTTTGGCACCTGATGCCACCTTGGCTTCTGTCACCTACCACTTCTGCTGATCCATAAAGCGTTCTTCTCCCAACTTACCTGGGGAAGAAGAAGGGACTGCTGTGCTGAGCTCTCCAGCACAGCATCCTTTCCTGCAGAAGGGTGTACTGGGACTACGCATTCTTGGTTGGAAAACGATGCTATTTCTGACAATGTCCACCAGCACAGCCATCCATCTGCAAAAACTGATGTGAATAGTGTCGCTTTCCTGCTCAGGTAATGAGATGTCTGCTGCCCTCTGCAGGAGAGGAAGTTTTCCTGAGAAGCTGGAGGTTCTTCTCCTTCTTCTGCCCCAAATAAGTTGAGGGGACTTGGGAGGTAAGGTGTGGATACTGAGCTGACTACTCAAGGTACAGGACCTGCTTGTAGCAGGCTATGAACAGGACCCCATTCAGCCTACACCTCTTTATGAGTAATCAAAAAGGGGAGCTCACTTTTTTTTACAATCCATACCTTTGGCTTCATAATAGAAATCGCAACCAAACATTAGTAAGTAGGGCAGATGTAACCATACTTGCTTGAATAAAAGGTTATTTCCACGTGTCAGCCTCCCCAATGATGGTAATCACAAACAAAGAAATAAAACAGGAAGTACCTCACAGAGGTGACACAATTTTGCATGACAATTGCGGTTTTCCATGCTGCCTGCTATTATGTTTGGAATAGCAGTGATCAGCATGACTTGTGGCACTTTTGACACCTAGATTGAGAGTACGCAGCCAGCCAGCATATCAGTATTCTAGTCGCCTGCCAAAGCACTACGATCACTGGAGAAAAGAGACATTGTCTGGAAGCACTCTGCCTTCTTCAATTTAACATGCTTCCCCTGGTTTATTTGATGCAATAATAGTAAGTCTGCTAATATATTAATTTATTCAAGGAATACCTCTGATGGCCGCAGTCTCTAACTCAACAATAAAAAAGGCAATAAAGATTTCTGATACTGGTGAAACTGAAAGGCAATGGCAAGTCATTCACCACAAAACCTGTACATACTTACACTTAAATTCTGAATTTCTAAAATATGTATAACGCCTGTGGAACCCATACACAGGCTGATACACATTCCCATTTAAAAACTGTATCAAATATGGGCATGTACAGCGCAAGCCACTACAACACACCTGTGCACTTTCCTTCTGTGTGCACTTTGTTGCATATGAACAAGCTCTTCTAATCCTTAATTGCACTGCTGCTACAATCAACTTCACAGCCCATCTGCATTTCCCTAAAACACCAACACACCAGGATGACAACACCGGATTACACTGCAGAGTTGTCTTACCCAACCCTTCACACGCACAACACACAGTGCAAAATGGAAATGACAACACTGGGCTACTTTGCAGGACTGATGTTGCCTCATCCGGGGGGGGGGGGGAGCAACTGCACTTCCTTGGCTGTTCCTGAAGATGCCCATGGTATCAAAGTTCAGGTACCTAAGGCCCAAACTCAGGTACCAGCTAGTAATTATATCTTTCTTTGTAATTTACTCTAAACTAATCACAGGGAATGGATCTAGATCAAGACCTTAGCAAGGGGGCTTGGTGGGTTAAACCTTTGCTCCTCGTTGTGGTCTTGATCCAGATTGGGGGCCCATGACTGCAATTTTTATTGCTAACAAATGAGCCATTAAAACAAATGCATCACTTTTTGGCAATTAAAATTACAGATATGGGGAACCAATCCAGATCAGGACCACAATGGGGCAAAGATTTAAAGCCTGTAGCTTGGCCCAAGATATGGAATGTTAAGTGAAATCCTTACTCTAATTAAGGAATCTCAGGAAGAGCTCTGATTCCATAGCAATAGACCCCTCCTCCTCCTCAACTCTAGCAAAGCCAGTCCTATTTCAGCATTTAACACTCCTAAAACTTGGTTCCTTATGTTGCTGACGTAGCATGGGAACTGATGGAAGATGCTGCAGTGGGAAGGACAGTTGTCATGGGAAAGACCTATCATTTCTACCATGGGGAGAATAGTAAACTCATGGTTTGCATGCATGAATTTCTCATGCATGCAAACCACGCATAGATAAGTTTTCAGGTTTAATCCCCAGCATGTCAAGTTAAAAAGAATCAAGACTAGAGAGAACATAGGGCGCAGGTCTACACCTAAGGATGTAGAGGGAGGGAGGGGGAAGGATTGCAGACTTACCTACCTCCACGATCCTCCCCCAGCACCTTGACGGCCGCGCAACATCTTGGAAGGAAGGAGGGACATCGCGGCCACCATTTCCCACCCACCCCAACAGAGACGGAGCACAATTGCGCTCCACCACATGTGTAAGTTTTGTTGTTTAAAAAAACTTTTAAATTGTTCCACCCACCCCCAATGGGCACAGATTGCCCCCATGCAGCTCCGTGCCAATGTTAAGAGCTCCGCTTACTCATGGGGAGGAAGGGACGACCCAGGAGCAGCAGCCACATAGCCCACACTCCTTGGGATGGGGCCACAGAAAAATCGGGAAATCTGCGGTCTTATATCCCGGGGAAAGTCCCTGGTTGTCCCAGAATCCCCTGTGCATCATGCGGATAAACAGGGACGACCTGGAGATGATCCCGGGATATAGGCACAGCAAAGACATGCCCAGGGATGCCACTCTGGTAACATGACTCATGTAAAAGCCAATGACGTCCAGGATGCCACATTAGCTTGGTACTGAAGGATCTCAGGCCTAGATCATCCAGCAAGATTGTGCAATGCTGAGTAGCCTATCCCAGGATACATCGCAACACAAAGCAGCTCATGTACAGATATGACTTAATCAGAACCATGCCGTTCCAAATTCTCCAGTCCCATGGAGAATTAGAGCAGGGAAAACATCTTCATCTTGCTCTTGTTTTGGGGATTATAACCAATATAGTGGGGCCAGGGCTCACAGGACTGAAGCATTGGAAAATTCTGATTAGCAAAGAAAATTGCATAATTTCCCCACCCTCTTCAGAGTTTCCTATTCCCTCTGAATTAGCTCCCTGATGCTGGAGAAAAGAACACCTGGAAAATCTTGAGCAAGTGTGTGTGTATATACATACTCTCTCTCTCTCTCTCTCTCTCTCTGACACAGAGAGAGAGAGAGAGAGACGTGGCTCACCACAGGTAGCAGCAGTTTTGGACTCTCTTAGAGGTGTGGCTATGATAATGTGTTGGTGAGTGCCTGCACTTCAAAATTAGCCATTAAACCACTGGTTATAGCTGCTGCTCAATGGGATATACACTTCACTATTCATTTAGGATATTGATGTACCACCTTTCTTTATACAAAGCTAACACAAATTGAGTAATGTAAAATCATTTATATTCTATAACAGCACAAAAATATCCAAATGTAGAATAAGGTAGGCAGCTTAACGCAGTAGAATGTATCTTGAGACATGATGGGCTCATGCCATGAAAGGCTAAACCTAAAACTTTAAACCAGATCCAAAAGCACACCAGTAGAAAATGCAGGTGGCAGAAAACAGGATATAGCCTAGCTTGTACACTGTCTTCATTAGCATGGCTTTTTTCTACACTGCTCTTGGAATTTAAATGACAGCAATCACATTGACAGGGTTACACGTTTTTCCTTTCAGTACCAGTATTGTCCAGCATGGGTAGCACATGGTTGCTATCATTCAAATGTTACAGCATGGGAGCCACCATATTATACTGGTCTCCACATCACTGAAGGTAATGCATGTACCAACCCTGTGGTCCTGCCTCGCTGTACCACTCAGGAGGCAGGTAGCAACATTCTGCACTATTTTAAGCTTCTGAAGAGACTTCAAGGATAGCCCACAATGGATTACCATCTGAGAAGTTACCTACTTCTGAGTGAATGGCCTTTCTGGAAAGTAAAAGGTTGAGAAAGTAAAAGGAAAGTGAAATTATGGAAACTAAAAGGCTGCATTTGGAGATACTGCAAACAGATCTTACAGATTTAGTTCCTACAGTAATTTGTAGAAACTGTCCAATAAGCCATTATACAAAATAATACAATGACCCAGCCAAAATTAAGCAGGAGTTCAGTGTGGGAGTTACATACATGCTCCAGTCATTCCTACTCAATATGACTTCAAAGTGTTTAACTTCTGGGCAGTTCATGCCTTGAAAATCTTATCAGTATTTTGTTTAGTATCATGTTGGACAGTTCCTTATCATTAATGTATTATTATTTTCAAAATATGGAATTAAGAAAATCTTTCAATACTTCTGGAAAGAGCTGAACCCAGAAGAAAAAGACATGCTACTTGAGCATAATCTATGCTACTGCTTTATAACAGTATTGAAGTGCACTGACAACTGTTGGGGCCCATGACACATTCTATGTACCATTTTCAAACCACTTTCATAATGTTATATCCTGCTTGGTAAAGATCTGGTCCTGGTTGACATTATGACTTCATGAAAAGGTAAATGGAAAATAAGTGTTCTAAAATGTCAAGTAAGCAATATTTCTATGCTGTTTAGCGATGGAAATCATTACATCATTTTTTTTCCTTTTTGGAAATTAGTAGCAATACATCCTTACCATATATTCCATATTGGATGCTTGTGGATACACTTGACCCCGTAATTTATTATGAAGATCCAAGATACTCTGCATATCACTGTCAGTGATAGCTCTTTTTCCTCTTTGCTTGGCGATCCACCATTCACCATCTTCATCCATGTATTTTTCCAGCATTTCCTCAAATAATGTTGCATTGGGAAGTACCATAGCAGAAACTGCTTGAACTATGAAAAGCAAAACAGTTACTCTGAATCTTTCTTCAGCTACGCGCTTCATGATGAACGATCACAAAACTCTTCTGCCTTAACTCCAAGGCAAAGCCTTCTTCTAGCTTTATTGGCTGCAACTGCAAAAGAGAATGAAGTAATTCTGAGGTTAAGATACTGTTATGAATTATTTTATTGAATAACAAAAGTGAAACTGTTCTTGAAGGAGGAATATTCCAATGTGGTTTTTTGAGAGCCTGACTAATTAGCCAACCAATGCAGACACTCAACATTTACATTATGGGTATGAATGATAACTTATCTTCACTCACCCTCATGAACTGAAAACTGTTTAAGTATGCTGTACAAGGCTACTTGAATCCACATGTAAGAAACTTATGAAAGAAACTCATTTTCCCCACGAAGGTACTTAAAAAGAGGCAGTCATAGAATTAACTGATTAATTCTGCCCTCTTACAATCAAACCCTTCTAAAAACATTTTTTTAAAAACTTGAAGATGCACAATGAATATAAAATAAGGAATAAGGAATATTATGTGTGCAGAGGTAAGAGATTTGAGTGATTATTATTATTATAAAGCATAATCTAGCTAAATGTAAACATCTTAAGGCTCCAATCCTACTTACAATTTCCAGGGAGTGAGCCCAATTAAACAAAGTAGGACTTCCAAATAAACGTGCTGCTTGACTTATTGATTTCAGTGAGAGAGATTTAAGCATGTGCTTAACTTTCTCCCTGAAATCAATTTTTAAAAACTCTTAAGCCACAAACTAAGTCTGCTATACCCTACAAACAATAAGTTACTTTGCCATATTTTAAGTGCATAACTCGAATGGTACAGAGACTCTCAAAAATGACTGTAGTCAATATCCTGAATAGTTCTTCTGCACATTAGATAAGTAGCATACAGTGCTCACATAAATTAATGAAACTTGCATGCATTTAATCTCTATTAGCACACAACTGCTTAGTTTGGAAAGTGGCCACAACCATACTGATGTTTCATCATCCCTTGTTCAAAACTTCATTGTAAAGCTGTGGAGCAAGTTTTTGACTTAGAGGCATACAAGGGACAGAATAATGTATTATTGATGAAAACATCAATGTCATCTGTAAGTGACTACCAATCACCCTATTGCCAATACTTAAATTGAAGGCGGCCCCTTATAAACGCTTGAGGCTGCTTCCCTGGTTTCTGGTGCCTATTTTTGTCAAATGAACTGAGGGAGATATAAAAATTAATGTAAAAAAGCATTTCCCCTTATGCTACGAATCACAGCTCTGAAGCCTGCAATATTTATTTATTTATTTTATTATTGCATTTATATCCCGCCTTTTTCCTCCAAGGAACCCAAGGCGGCATACATAATAATCCTCCTCTCCATTCTATCCTCACAACAACCCTGTGAGGTAGGTTGGGCTGAGAGTCTGTGACTGGCCCAAAGTCACGATCTCCCGACTCCCAGTCCAACACTTTAGCCACTACACCGCAATATACCCATGATCGTTTTGCTCTTTAATTCTGAAATAGTCATCTCTTCGTGAACTTTTATGAAGTTACCCCAAAAGCTCCCTCGACGGAGGAGGGATGGGAGCCGGGGGCGGAGGGGATTTGAGAGTGGGGGCGGAGAGTCGAAACGTGAGAGCCGCAGGCTGGCTGATCCCTTACGGTGTTCGTCGGTCGCGCTTTGCAGGCCCTGCAGTTCAAAGGGCTCCAAGCCGGGGCTGCCAAACTGGGAGAGAAGGACTGCCGGGTTTTTGCAGAGACCCCGCGCGCAACCGTTTGCCTAGAGTGAAGAGAAACTCTTACCTCGGGCCTCGTTTGAGGGCAGGTCGCCGTGTGTGCCCGTGTATATATGTACACGCACAAGCGCGCATACACACGCACACAACTGTGAAGGGAACCAAGCGCGCCTCCTCCCAAAGCTCTTCTAGTAAAGTCTGCAGCCGCCTTGCTGGGGAGGGAAAAGCTGCCGAGAAGCCAGCAGGCGCCTGCTGCAAACTTTTGCGCCTTCCAAGCCTGAGCCCAAGTTGCAGCCTTGCTTTCCCGCGTCTAGCTACGTGGGGGACCCTTCGCTTTCCCCCTCGCCGGCACTGACGGAGTCTCCCGCCTCCCAGTGGCGGCCGGCCGGCTGCAAACCTGAGGAGCTGCTGAGCGCTTCTCTTTTTGCCTCCTTTGCCGCCGGCCCTTTATCCCCACTTCGTAGGGCGCCACCCACCCACCCAACTCTGACGCGCCCTGGCTCTTCACCCCTCCCCGCCATCCCGCCCGCCCACCGGCCTGACCCTGTTTGGGTGACTGGATGCGCGGCAGCCGCCCGCGTCAAGGGCTTGGGCGAGCCGCCGGGTGTGATGTCACTCACAGACCTACTCAGGGGCGGGTCAGTGGGCAATTACTCTGGGCTGATGTGGGAAAAGAGGGAAGCCTGGGTTTACCTGGTGGCTGGCCGGCCCCCAAGTGACCTTCTCAACTCAAGCGCTGAAGGAGGGGTGGCGCTGGCAGGGTGCCATGACACAGCCTGAGTGACAGGCAGGCATTCAACAGATGTCACACAGGAACTTTCTGGCTCAGAGATGCAGTGAGGGTGAAAAAACACCTGCTGGAGTTTTCTGTCAGGCAACTATTAAAAGCATGGGGGCCTTGCAATAAGAATAAATATATCCCACTTTTTCCCCTATTGCAAAGAACCCAAGCCAGCTTACATGGTCCTTCTCCTCCTCCTCCTCCATTTTATCCTCACAACAACCCTGTGAGGTAGGTTAGATTGAGAATGAGTGACTGGTCCAAAGTTTGCTCATGGCCAGATCGGGACTAGAACTAGGTCTCCTGAATCCCAGTCCAACACTCTTAACCATTGCACCACACTGTTTCTCAAGTAGTAGTAGTAGCAGCAGCAGCAGCAGCAGCAACCCCAGACATTGCTGTTCACCCAAACAGCTTGAAAATGTGCTCAACTCAACCAGTGTCCTACAGACATTTTGTACGTGAAAGTGGGCGCAGGGGCTCAGTCTGTACTGAAACTTACTTTTCTCAAACACAGAGAAATGAAGGTGGGAAGACGTCATATCCGCGTATGAAATCAGTGGGGGGGTTGGCAAGCGAAGTCCGTATCAATGCTGCTCACCCCACCCACGAGTTTCATGCTTTCAGTACTGCATGGACAAACCACATATGTGATATGTGGATGTATGTACCTTTAAGAGGCCTGTAGCTGCTAGACTCCAGGTCCTCATGGAAGGCCTGGGCGGGGCCTCTGTTTCATCCATTTGGTGGCGCGGGCCTTGCTGCATGGAGTTTGGAGTGTCGCTGTTCCAGGAGGTTTCAATAATAAAGGAATCGAGCAAGGAAAAGGCTCTGAAGTTATTGCCTGGTAGTCTAGGGGCAAGCGGAGGGCTGAGCAGGTAAGCTCACCCGTATGGTCTCTATGCCTGAGGGATACTACAACATAGAAGTAACACCTGTATCGCCTGAATGGTGTTTACATCATGTCACTTCACGGTGCATTGGCACTACTGGCCACATCTGCATTTCCAATCATCCCTGCTCCTGAATTTGAAGCATAGCAAAACACTTTTATAGCACATCTGTGATGTACCAGAGAAGCAGTGGCAGGGCAGGGCAGCAATATTTCAGCTGAGGTAATTTTTACCATCATGAGATATGCAGCATCACTTGCCAAATCATATGAACCAGAGTACTGCAATGTCTAGGATAATCTGGCTTCTTTAAGACTAGTTCTTTATATAGCCACTACTGATATGTTTGTGTTTCAGTGATGTTTGATTTGGATAGCAAGCAATCTTGCATAATCCTACATAATCAGAAATTAAATCCAATAGATTATTTCACTTTATGCTAGTTTGATCCAGCCAGACTTTTCTTATGTCCTTATATGCTGATTATATGTTCTTATATACTGATTTTGTATCTCCTCATAAAAATGTATTGCAACTTTTTGTTCAGGAAAATATAACAAAAGCTATAGATCTTAAGATAATTACAATTTCAGTTTGGGCTGTTAAATATCAAAAAGTAAATAAGCACTTAAATTTTATGACTCTGCTGTGACTTCATTTGTTTGATTTGTGGGAACATAACATTTCTGCAACCTTGACAAATGTGGGTTTGACTGAGACTAGAATGAGTCTCCATACAGACTTTAGAAGTCAAAGTGAATTTCATACATAGAAGGGAAATAAAAACTTTTTGCATTAGATTATTTCTAATTATATTGTTTGTGAGTGATTATTTAAAAGATCAGAATTTATTTTATTTATTATATTTTAATCCATCCAATAACCTTTGTTCTCTGGATGGATTACAAAGAGATGCCCTATAGAAAAGGAGAAAGATATAAAAGTTACTGCATTTTTCTAATTATTTTATTTACTGGGTAAAAGCAAATTATCATTTCATATATGACTTGTCCTGCTAGATCTTAGACATTTCTTTTAAAAAATGTACATGCTCCATTTAAGGTTTTAAATGCTTTAAAAAAATCTACCTTTTGAATCTGGAAAAACAAAGATTTTTTTTAAGATACTGTTGTTGTGCAAATTAAAGTTTGATGCTTCAGACCACTTCACAGATCACTTCAAAACATGGGCCTGGTGTTTCCACTGAAGGCTAGCCACATCTTTTCTGTAATATGTCTGAAAGCATATGGTAAACAAATGTTCCAAAGCTTGTGGCTCCTATAAGTATGTTGACTGCATGTTTTTGAAAACACAGATTTCCTTTAAACATTCTGGGGCTTGTCTATACAGCTTCTTTACCCCGACCTAAATGCGCATATTCACATTTTAGGTTACATGACGCAGCGATTTACCACGACTTTTAGATCGGGTTCAAGTTTGCACTGCGTTATGGCTGTTTGTCTTTGGGAGAGTTATGTCAGATTTTGACATATGGGCGGAGCTTTGAGGGTAGGATAACGTGATTCGCTCATTTCCCGATTTTGCACCAATCCGCTGCCTCCTTCGTTCGCACCGATTTTAGTTTGAAGTCTCTCTGCTGAGCTCCGCAGAGAAAGCTTCTTAATATAAATTCATTCCTCTATTTTTCTCTCTCTCTATATATATATTCCTTTCCTTTTGTAGCCTCGTCCCGTCCCCATCCCTCCCCCCCCCCCCCGCTCCCGGTTCATGGAGGCTGTTTCTTTGAATTTCCTTACGAGGACCAATGGAAACAAAGTGGGAAACAGGCAGCCAGCCTCCTTCCTTTCCCTCTGTAGCCTTGTCCCCCACCCCCCGCTCCCACTTGGTTTGTGTGTGATATTAGTCTGCGAAGCTTTGCAGATAAGATTTATAGCTTCGTTGGCTTCTACTCTTTATCATCGTATATGGGGTAATGCGATACCCCATATACCCCATGTGTGCATTAATAACTCACTATAAAAAATAATAATTCAGGAAATAAATCGCTGTTGCTACTACAGTGTGACGTTCTTTACCTACATTCAAATCAGTGAAAAATCGGGTTTTTATTTAATGAGGAGCTATCCCACTGTCATATAGACGAGGGCCTGGTTATCCCATGGTGGAAGTATGAGAACCCATCTTTGGTAAAGTGCCCTCAGTTGGTAGTATTTAAAAGGGGGGTTCAGAGCTTTGCACGTATAAGATCCCAGTATCAATCTTTAGTGAAGATCAGTTTCCACTGTCATCTCCAGTGCAAATGGTCATGTGGAAGAGCTCAAGTATAAAAGAGCTCTCAAGGACTATCTGACACCCTTGAGAATTACAGCCAGGGACAGTCACGAATATTGGGCTAGATAAACTTGGAAGCTTCCCTATGCTCTTAATATCTACTAGTGAATATCATTTTCTTGGGCTCTGAGTTCGCAGGCCAGCCCAAGACATTTTTCTGCCTGAGGAAAAGGCCAAGCAGACCCCCCACTTCCCATTCATGTACAGAAGCTGACATGACTGGACTCAACAATGCTGAGGGGACAGAGTTTTCCACTGCACCTGAGGGCAGAAGGTTAGCTTAGGGGAATGCAGGGCAGTCACCGTGGCTCACACACCTCTGTCCTGCATCTTGCCACTACTGCTTGCCCCCCAGCATCTGCCACCCCAAGCAGCCACCTCACTTTGCCTAATGGTAGGGCTGGTCCTGCCACTTTGGCAGTTTAGCACAAAACCAGAAGCAGTACGGGCTGGAAAGCAGGGACTTATTTCTGTGGGGTTTTGCACATTTTTAGTGGTTTTAGATTTGTTTTAATGTTTTAGCATGGTTTTATTGCTGAATTTTGAATTTCTATGGTATTACTAGTTTATTTTGATCTGCTGCATACTGTCTTGATGGCTGCTATGGAAAGGCGGAATACAACTATTAAAAACAATAATACAAAACTAGTAATTATGGATTCTGTCACCCATCCTGATTCCATCATTTACTTTAGCTGTCACAGGCAGTCCTCATTCTCACTATCACAGAAAGTGAAATGTGGTAATCTGGTTTAAGGATGACATATGCATGAACAAACTAGAGATTATGGGAGTACCCAGAGTTAAGTGATATAGTATCTGCTTTGCATGTAGAAGATCTCAGGTCAAGTTGGTGGCATCTAAAGCAACTGAGGTAGGAAGGCTAGAAAAAATATCTGTCTGAAGTCTTGGAAAGTTACTGGCAGAGCAGACAATACATGTCTAGATGGACCAATGGCCTGGTTTTGCAATTTTTTTTTAGTAAAAAATGGTTTTATATTTTAGTATGTAAACAGCTTGGTCTCTGTATCAGAAGCAATATCACTGTGAGTGATGGTGAGAAATAATGGCACTTAGTAAGTATATATTATCCAAACTCCAAATGTGAAGCTCAGAGACTTATATTATTTGTGAAAATCATTTTGCTTTCCATGGAATTGAATGAGCTTACAACCACATCTTCAGAGGAACTTGCCTTTCAACCAGAACTATTTTGTTCTTTCCTAAACTATGGTCAGCTGACTTTTTCTTTTCTTTTCTTTTTAACGCTACTGGTGGCGAAGGTGGCCTAAGAGAATAATATGAAACATAGCATTGTGGGTCACCAGCACATTTTTCTACAATTGTGGGCTAGCAAAATTAGATGACTGGGAGGGGCCACATTGCTGTCACGCAGTTTCACACATGGATGCCTGTGGGACTTTGTGTGTGAGGATGTTCAGATAGGAAGAACAGAGATCCTTCACTGCTCTGTGGCTCTACAGAAGAACAATTAATTATACCATTTTGCTGCTTCATCAGTTTACATCATATTGGATGAAGTAGAATCAAAAGAAGTGCACTAGCCAAACCAGCGACAAGAATGCAGTCAGTGTCTGTGGTGAACAGTCGATGGTGATCATAAAACAATGCCTAAATGCCAATGCCACTGACACTGTTTTATAGAGTGGTCTTAAACTTATCAAGAGCTGTCTCTTTACCGACCACACCATTTCCTTGCAAGAGCAGCACTCACAGGCAACCCTGGAGACCCTCAGATGGCAGCACTTTGGTAGGCTCATGGAAATGTTGGTGACGCTCGGCCTTTTCACAGACAATCAACGTAGGCAGAATGAATGAGCAAGGAAGGAGAGAGCAGGATCATTATAGCATGCTCCGCCCACAGTCACTGTGGTGTAGGCTGCCTTGAGGTCCAGTACTGAGCAAAAGGCAGGATACTACCACTACTACTACTACTAATAATAATAATAATAATAATGGTTAGAATGTTGGACTGGGAGTGGAGAAACTCAGGTTCTAGTTCACACTTCACCATGGTTTACTGTCTCAACCTAATATACCTCACAGGGTTGTTGTAAGAATTAAATGGAGAGGGAGGACCATGTAAACCACCTTGGGTTCCTTGCAAGAGGGGAAAAGGGCAGGTTTTAAATGTAATAATTAAAAATAAACCTGTGTCTTCAATACACTGAGTGAATGAACTATGTGCAAACAAGCTGTATGTATGTATGTAGGCTGTACACATAATCAGGGAATCTGTTTTTTGGAATGCATACATTGCATGTGTACATGCAAACAATGTACTGAATTAATGTATTTATTTACAAAAAAAATTATTCCACTCCATGTCTAAAACAGATTCCAGAGTGGTGAACATAAGATTTAGATGTAGGTCAGAGTCATGGCCCACCACCATGATCCTATTTCCCAACCCCCAATACCATCTGCATTCCCTCACCCTACAACACTCGGTTGGCTTCCTTGGCTCGGGATGGAGCTATGGGGTTGTAGACCTTCAGTTCTTGCCCAAAACACTTTCCTCCCTGAAGTGGAGTGCAAGTGCACACCCCAACCCGTTAGAGCCACTGCACCACACAGGCACCATTTCCTGCCTTTATCTGCCCTCCCCCTGCCCAAACTTTATTCATCCTACTGCATGGCAGGGCCAGCCCTGTTGAATAGCCAGGAAGATTAGGTTCTACCTCAGTCGGGCATTATGTTACGTTGCTCCCAAGGCTCTGCTTTGGTAATCGCTCTAACTCACCCTTTATGTTAGAAATTGGTAAAACCTTGATGTCATGCATTGATTTGTTGTCCCTAGGAATAATTTCTATCTGGTTTGCACCAGCTCTTCCTCACTTTGAAAGAAACTTCCCTCAGGCCTTCCCTCTGCTACTGCTCTGAATTGCACCCTGAACGCCTGTCCTTGCATTAGTATTTTTCACCTTCTCTGTCCATTTCATACATCCAGCTCATCCATTCCTCATCCTTCTAATATTCTGTATTGATTCTGTATCTATTCTGTGTTTACCGTTTATGTTATGTTTCAATAAAGATGAAGATTTGAGTTATATAGGAATGGATTGGATGTGAATTTAACTGCCTAGACAGATATACAGCCCAACTTGTGTTGGGGCAAGAACAATTGGTGAAATAAACATGACATATTCTAAAACCTATCAGAGATGCAAAAAGGATTGTGGTACATATCATGATACATTTGTGCAGAAATACTGGCATAAGATCATCAAAATACTAACAATGATCTTAAAATACGATGAACCACTACGTATTGCTGAATTATAATTATAATTTTTGTATATGTTAAAAAGCTGCACAATTGTTATTTGCCCATGTTTCGCGGCCAGAACAGATTGTGCTAAGAAACAGCACTACATCGACCATACTCAGCAGCTTCCAAAAGAGAAGGCAATCTATGAGTAGTACAAATGCTTTCAGAATCTGAGCAAACAAACATTCAATGCATGCAACATTTTGGATCAACTACTCAAATACTTTCAGAATCTGAGCAAACAAACATTCAATGCATGCAACATTTTGGATCAACTACACTCCTTCCCATGTCAGCCCCTCTAGCCATCTGAAAGTGCTACACAGGGGGTCAGGAGACCTTGTTGAATTGAGTGAGTTATGGAAGTGGAGGAGGATCACCAAAAATTGGATGGAGGGAACTTCTGCAAACAGAGCTCTTCCTCCTCTTAGGGACAGACCAGCTCAGTGTGATAGAGCACATGCTTTGAATACAGAAGCTCCCAGGCTCAATCACTGGCATCTCAAGGTAGAGCAAGGAAAGAATCCCACCTGAAACTCTGGAGAGCTGCTGCCAGTCAGTGTTGACAATACTGGAAAAATGGCCTGACTCATCATAAGGCAGCTTCCTATGTTCCTAAGAAGTATCCCTTCCTCTTGCAGAGGGCAGATACCAGTGTCGGCTGGTGGCTTCAATGTCAGTGGAGCAGGGAATCCACTCTGGTTTCTAGTCAGAACCAGTCAGAACACTAAAGAAAGCAGCTTGGGTAGCTCCTTCAGAGTTCTGTCTGGTTCTGACTGAAACCCAAAATGGATTCACCACTCCAATGACATTGGAGCCAACAGCTTCCACGGGCAGAATCTTGATCCAACCCAAGGTTGATGAGCCACCAGGAAACAGGCTATTGCTTTTCCTCTCAGAAACCCAAGGGCAGAGAACTCCCCTCTCTTAAGCAGACACAGCTTGAAGGCAACCTGCCTCATGGCACTATTAAGACAGTGGGATGATATATCTAGGACCAAAATGGATTCAACCTATTTTGTCTGTGACACATGGGGGTGGGGTGAGGGTTCTCAATAGTTTTCCCTGTTATTGAATCCTCTTTTCCTCATTCCACAGAAATGAAGAAAGGAAAAGAAAGAATTTCTTGCTCCATTCACTTGTATGGAATGTTGGAAAAATAGGTGTGATCAAGGAGATTGTGTTTCTCTTTGAGGATTTTATTAAACAGCAGCCCTGTGAGTTCTAGTGACCCAGACATCTTCTCATCTTGACTGTTGGGTGAACAATCACTACTGAGATCCACACCTATTTACTAGCATTCTATTTGCATTAGCTTTGATCGCTAACAGAAGTCTCACTTAAATTGTCATGACCAGTAGATTGCAGGCAACAAAACAAGGGAAATTGCCTTTTGATCATTTATCGTCCAATTTTAGTTAATTTCAATAACGTCCATATTTGTGAATAAAACCTGCAATCAACAGTGAACCAAAATGTATCTCCAAAAAAGATCATCATTAGCAGCTTCTTAATATTGCCCTGCAGCAGTCTGGCTAGACAGATTTTATTAATATTTTAAAATTGATGAAAAAATATCATTTTAATTATTGAGTTGTATTATATAAAAATTAAAGTGCTGCTTCCAGCTGTACTCAAGGAGCATGCAGAAGAGACCTCATGAAAATCAGATTTCTCCTGCAAATCCCATAAGATGGATTCAATTTCCATTTTAATTAATAGCTTATTTGCTAGTCATTTACAATTCAGCTTATGGGCTCGAGCATTAACCTGGCTAAACAGTGGTTCCTTGTACTGGGCAAATTGCTTTATAGATGCCAGGCCAGGGTTGTGTGTTTGTGTGGCCCGTTTCTGGCTTTTTAGAGATGCCTTAATGAATAATTATGTGAATAATAAAACAAGTATTGAGTTAAAACTAGCACTAGCAGTGCAAAGGTATTTATTTTGCTGGGTACCTGCTCTCTGGATCTGTGGTGAACTGATTAATGGGTGCTCCTGCCTTTTGACTCAGGCCTTAGCTAGACCTAAGGTTTATCCCGGGACTGTCCTGGGGTCGTCCCTGCTTGCTCCCAGGATATCCTGTGTGTCATTTACATGAACAGGGATGACCCTGGGATGATCCTAGAATAAACCTTAGGTCTAGCTAAGGCCATAGAGTTGAACTAGATGGCCATTTGGTCTCTTCCAATGCTGGAGGCATGATCCAAAAAAAAAGTTAGTCCTGAATTAGTCCTGCTCATCTACACCAAGCAGGATATTACACTATAAAAGTGGTATGAAAGTGGTATATAAAAGGCAGGAGCCACACTACTTCTTTATAACAGTATTGAACTGCACTACAGGATCTACACTACTGCTTTTTAGTGGTACTGAAGTGCACCGACAACTGTTGGGGCCCACGACACAACTACACCAAGCAGGATATTCCACTCTTAAAGTGGTATGAAGTAGTATATGGCATGTGTCATGGGCCCCAACACTTGTCAGTGCACTTTAATACTGACAGTATATGGAGGATCCTGCCTCCATATACTGCTTTCATACCACTTTCAGAGTGGAATATCCTGCTTGGTGTAAATGAGCCCATAGTCCCCTTAAATGTGATGGACTTGGACTTATGCTAAACCCAGCATTGTCCCATTGATTTCAAAACAACAAATGTAATCTATATCCTGGTAAAGACTTTGTGGAAACTACACAGACCAAATCCTGACCAAACTCAGTAGTCCATCCACTGTACTACACTAGCCTACAGTGGATCAAAAGTTAAATTGCCATATTTCAAGCAAGCACCTAGGAGAAAGTAATCAGTAAATTAAATTCACTATCCTAAACATAATAGTGTTATTACTGGGCATGATTCACTCAAAACTAAGCCATTGTAAAGATGTGCTTAAATCTCCCCATTGAAATCAGCAGGGTTTGAAACTCCTAACTTTAACCATCTTGTGCCTGCTGTTTTCAGAGGATAAAAGATGCCACTCCAAACCACCAGTTTAATCATTTTATTTTTGTACACACACACACCTTCAACTGCTTGGTACCATTCATTCCTGCAAACATCTGCTACCTGAGGCTGCTACCTCATTCGGCCTAATGGTAGGGACAGCTCTGTTCCCTAGCACAAATACACTCATTCCAGTTCACCAAAGAGCTGTTTGGAGGGCTGGCAGGTGGGTGATTTAAAGGGGGAAGATGGTGAGCAGGAAGAGCCAAAATAAAAGACATCAAAAAGATAATAGAACGGTGCCTGATTAACATAATGTTAAAAATCACCCCCAAATCCTGCTCTTCTGGAAAGAAGAGGCTTGTATGTGGAAGGGCACAGGTTTTCTCGGCCTTGGAAAAAGGCAAAATAACAAGTTCCATTAGGATATACATGCCTTGCACATCCCAGGTAGGCTGTAGAACTCTTGCAAGCAATTTTCTGGCCAGCCATTGTGTTCTGATTGCCTTAGTTCTGCAAACCCTTCCTTCCTTCCTTTTCTCTGAGTATCAACAGATGGAGGGGGAAATTGCATTTCCCTACCTCGCTCTGGCCTCTGCTGCTGGGCCACAATAGTGACGATTTCTTTACATAGGGAAAGAAAGAGGAAGCAGCAATGACCATGTGGGCACTTTTATTGTGCTGCTTTTCCTACACACAGCAGGAAATGGTGGCAAGTTTCACTTTAAAAAATAAGTCTGATTTACTGGGGTCTACCAGAAGGGTCTGGAGACGTGCAGGAGGCAGATGACATCATCAAAAGGATGTGCAAAAAAACATGAGTGGGCAGTAACAAGTGTGCAATAAAACGCTTGTCTGATGACGCTGACCCCCGTCACTTTACAACTCAGCAGATATAGAGAGGTGAATCTTTGGATTAACTTCTATTTTTCTCCTAAGGTCCATACTCCAATTATTCTCTTTTCCCTAATAACGGTCCGGAAGTTGCAGCTTGTGCAAAATGCGGCGGCCAGATTGATAGCTGGAACAGGGAGGTTTGAGCATATAACACCAATTCTGGCCCGCTTGCATTGGCTGCTTATATGTTTCCGAGCCCAATTCAAGGTGCTGGTTTTTACCTATAAAGCCCTACGTGGCTTGGGACTACAATACCTGATGGAACGCCACTCCCGACATGAACCTACCCGCACACTGTGCTCAACATCTAAGGTCCTCCTCCGAGTGCCTACTCCGAGGGAAGCTCGGAGGATGGCAACAAGGGAGAGGGCCTTTTCAGTGGTTGCCCCCCGACTGTGAAATGATCTCCCTGATGAGGCTCGCCTGGCACCAACATTGTTATCTTTTTGGCGCCAGGTCAAGATTTTTCTCTTCTCCCAGGCATTTTAACAGCATTTAACAACGTTAAGTTTGTTTTTAATGGACCCCAGAATTGTTGTTTTTAAATGGATACTGTTGTTTTTATACTGTTTTCAATGTTTTTGATGGTTTTTAAATTTTGTATACTTTTAATGTTTACCATTTTTCGGCTGTGGGGCGGTATATAAATGTAATAAAATAAATAAATAAAATAAATAATATTCCACCCCATCCCCAACTTCAAAACCCCTCACCTTTGGGACTTCCTGTTACTCGTTTAAGCCTTTCAATCCACTTTCTTTTAAAACCCTTGCATTTGCTCCAAAACCCTCTATAATTCAAAAAGAGCCTATTTCTCTCCCATTCAAATTATTCCAGGTTGAAACTTTTTTCTTCCGGGCTTTCTTCTCCCTTTTCCGTGATCAGCTGGACATACACACTTTTTTTGACCACAGGCACATATACACACAACTTTCTATGTATCCTATTGCACCCAGCTTTACTACTGACTTTTAACATTTGTTATCTTCTAACTTTCCCAGTGTTAATGTGTGATTCTAATCCCCCTGACGTATGTATGGTTCTAATTCCATTGATGTGTATGTTTAATTCTTTTTTAATCTTTTTTTAATTAAACAAAGGACTTTCAAAGACCTCATTGTGGTGTCTGATTCTCTCAACTTTGGGGGATATCATGTTTTCACAAGTGACCAGAGTTCAATGCCAAAGATCCCTCAAAAGTGTGTTTGGTTTGAATGTGTGTAATATTCATGTTCATATAAAGTAAAGCCTACTTCTTAACAATAATTTGGGAGGGAGTTTTACCATTTGGGTGTCACCACCACCCCAGAAAAAGCCCAAGGTGTGAATAAAAAGATCATAGTCCAATACAACGCATTTTGAGTCATACTCACTTTTCTTTGAGAAAGTTTCTGTTTGTATTACATGATAAGTTGCTGAGTTCCTATTTTACCCTGTTGAATACTTAAGACCACTATTGGCATTCATGATAAAATTGCCTGCTACATAAGAAGTGTAATATGAAAAGGGAAAAAAGAGCAGATGATGAATTGCTAATGCCCTCTGGGTTTCTTCATGTAGCTCATGTTGAGTGGATTATTAAATGTTACACACACAGTTAAAACTAACATGCCATATACCCACAGGAACTGTGTGGTAACCCACTTCATACTGTACAAATCTGTGAATGCTATGCGCTTTCTCTCTTCAAATCCTAAAGGGACCACCCACCCACTGACTGAGGATGATAACGTTCTCAAAAAATGATCTGTCAGCAAGACATAATATATATTTTAGCAATCTGGATAAAAGCGTCTGACAATTATTTTTTTCTGTTCCCAAATATGTGAAGGGGGTCTTTTAAAACGTAAGGGAATGCATTAATTCCAGATGTTTCATCATTTTCCCATTTCTTTTTTAAAATGCTATAAAAGCCTTTTCTTCCAATGTATAGTCAAAAGAACCATGGTAAAAGTGCATAAGGCAAACAATGTTAACTAAGTTAGTATATTGTTTAAGAAAAGCAAAAGTTGTAGAAACCAGGATTTTGTCAGAATAAGTTCCATAGCCAGAGAGCAGGACTGGAAAAGTCTTCAAGACTAAGGTCTCATCTACACCTTGAGGCCTTCCGGGACAGGCTGGGTGAGAGGATCCCAGACTTACCTGCTTACGGGATCGTCCCCCTGCATCTAAACCCCAGCGTGTCATCCTGGAAGTCAAAAGGGACATTCCGGTGTGGCTTCCAGGGGACGGGGGTTGACAGAGAAACCAGTCACGCAACTGCATGGACCCGATCCTTTGCAAAAAGTAAGTAAAGAAAAAAAGAAAGGATGGTGGCCAGAAAGGATCAGAAATATGCAGTTGATCCTGTTGTTGCCCACACAATGTTCTAGCCTGACCTGAAAGCCTTCAGTTTTCTTTCAGGTCGTGGTGAGCCAATAGTTGGGATAAGTGGATGGAGTCACTTCAAAGCCTAGAAAGAAATCACCACCAGGAAATACTCTGACATGAAGCTTTTATTTTCACCCATGTGGCACCACAAAAATTCCTGGTTTAGCCCTCAAAGCCCAATACCTAATCTACACCTACCATTTATCCCAGGGGTCAGCTTGAGGTCACCCCTGTGCATCCAAATGATGCACAGGGGATCCTGGGGTCTACTGGGGATGACCTCTCTGTTGTCCCAGAATAACCAGGACCATAGTTATCCTGATTTTTACCACGGTCCCAGGACAACCCCTGAGGACCACAGGTGGTGTGATGTGGGCTCCTGGTTCCTCTCTCCTCCCCATGAGTAGGAGGGCTCTTCAAGTGGGCATGGAGCTGTGTGAGGGGGTCCGTGCCCATCGGGGATGGGGGGAGCATTTTTGCCATCCCGGGGATGGCTCTTGGCGTGTTGAGGCGCTGAATTTTCCCAACTTTTTTTTTTTTAACTTACCAAGGCACTGGATTGGGGCCCTGCAATTGTGCGAATGTCTCCGGGGGCGGGGGGGAACCCACCGCACTAGAAACGTCCATCTTCATTTCTGGGATGACACTCTGGTGTTTAGATGCAGTGGGACATTCCCGGAAGAAGGTAAGCTTGGGATCCTCCCCTCCATCCTGGAAGGCCTTAGGTGTAGATGAGACTTATGACAGATAGACAAAATCAGTAATGTGTTTAGGGTAGATAGCCAAAAGCAGGAACACATAATAGGCCCAGCACATGAAACGTGAGGTAAGCAGGCTCAGGTGTGAAGCTCTCCAAAAGGCTGCATTAGCAGCTCCAAGAAACTACCATTTATCTATAATTTCTTTCTGTTGCTAGATGTTTGTGCTAATCATTCTAGAGAATATTCAATAAACAAAAAACCTACTATTTACAAAACAATGTTAAAGGCTCTACAGTTTTCAACCAAACTCCAAAAAGCAGGGAAATTGGGAGTTAAGGCTCACAGGCCTATAACCCCCCCCACACACACACACACACATCTATAAAAGAAAGCTTTAAATGTAGTTCAGCACCTTTTAAAGAAACACACACTACCTGAAGAAGTTTAAACTCATGGCATTTAGGCCACGGTTAACCTCCTTTCATTCCTAGTCTCAAAATATTTCTTTCCATAAAGTTTAAACTTTAAGAGAACTTTAAACTTTGAGTGAAGAACTGCTGCCCCAAAGGAAAGTTTGCCATATATTCTTTACTTTGAATTAAGAAGGATGCACCAGCACTTCAAACACACACACACACACACCTCCCTCTTCACAATCACAGACACACAACAAAGTCAATCAAACCCCTACCTGAGCCAGCCAAGTTTTCTTTTTCCTTGGAGGCTAGGGAAGGGCCTCCCTCCAAGCAAGGCAGATGGTTTCTCTCTCCCTCCCTGGCCTCCACAGCCAGACAGGGCCTTGGCTTATCTGCAGAAGGAAATGGCTCCTAAATGAGCCAGGCGGCCATCTTATTTCAGCCAGGCAGCCATCTTATTTCCAACATTCCAATCTATTTGAGACAGGAGGGAGGGGGGAGAGTGACTCTACTGAGCATGCTTCATTTAGGAGTTATGAGTCTATTCACTTTAATGGGGCAAAGAAATGTTCATTAAAAAACAATGGAAGCGAATTTTGAAAAAAGAAAAGCCATTCCACCAACTAGAAGGACAGGGGGACAAGATCCCACCACTGGTTTAAAGGGTAAGGGTCCCAATTTGGAGCTTTTAGTGAGCAAAAAAATCGTCGCCACCCGGAAATAGAAAAGAGCCATTTTTCCCCATTTTGGTACTTTGAACTGCCATCCTGCCGTCAATATTTCACAAATCTTGAAATGCGCAGGGTATGTAAAACCAGCATTTCTTTCTGGCAGGTCTCCGTTTCAGAAAGATTGGTGAAACATTTTCCATTTTATGAACGTCAGAATGACCCACCCCCAATTTCGGCCTTAACGTGGTGGAATGCTCTTTTCACTGATCGCCTATAACACAGGGAAGCACTCCCTTGTTTCCCTGTAATATGGTGACCAAACATTCATTTCAGGCCAGGTGCAGGGTGGGATTTGAACCCCCGAGGGAGCTACACTTTATTTCTAACACTGAAGAAGTCAGGACCTCAACATCTTTGTGATAATATTTCTGTCTAAAACGAGTGAAATTATTTCCCCAACTTGGACCCATTCAAAATTGCTTACAAAGAGATAAATATCTCCCACACTAGAGGCATTCAAGAGGCATTCAAGATTCTTGCATTGAGCAGGGGGTTGGACTCGATGGCCTTGAAGGCCCCTTCCAACTCTGCTGTTCTATGATTCTATGATTCATTAACACTATGGGTAGTCAAAGCAAGTATTATTATGTTCGCCCAACTTCTTTGAGTGTTGAAGAAGTTCCAGGGGTGCAGCACTTACATGGGGTTTGTTTCCTTTGGATGGAAGCTTATTTGGATATATTTAGTAATTGTGCTCACAGCTTTGTAACCCTCATGAACATCTGCCAGCTAGCAACAGAGACCAGTGAAGGGAAGCAACCAGCACAAAAGGGTGTGTGGTGAGAGCCGGAAGTGGCTGGTGGTTGCAGAAGAGAAGGAGCTCTACTTCAGTAGAATGCAAAGTGGCCTTTTAAAAAGAAAAGGTATTTGCTAGCAAGGAAAGCACTGAAATGGGAGGGATGAAATTGACAAGGACATTGACAAGAGGGGGGATATTGGTATGCTTGACTCAATAGCAGACAGACAGATTTGTGGTCCTTCACACATGCACAAGATACCCACCCACACACCCGCTAGTAAAATCATTTCCTTTTTGTGATCTGATGCAGGAGGTGCAGAAGGGAGAATGAGTTTTGGGAAGCCCCTGGAAGATGAAATTGACAAAGGTATCCACAAGAGGAGGAGATGGCTATATGGGCTCATAACAGAGAGGCAGGCTTGCAGTCCTGCACACTTACACAAGTCCCCTAATATAAATGTGTGTGTGCATGCGTGCACACACATGTGGGTGTTCATTAATGCATTCCTGTGTTCATGAGGGCTGAGAAACTGAAATCCTTTTGGTTATCTGATGTGGGAAGTGGGAGGAGTTTCCATCAAGAGCAGGCAACTCCAGTGGAGTAATTGCAGAAAGGGTGACATAGGGAAAAGGGAAAAGAGAATTTCTGCTGCAAAGTCCCCTGGGATATGTGCCAGGGTTATTGAAAGGGGTAATGAAAGGGACTGAGGGAGAAACAAGCCAATGCAAGCCACCTAGCAGGATCGTCTATCAGGAGTAACAGACTAGCCACCCACCCACCCACCATGGCTTATTCTGAGGGTGACTTAGCATGATGTGTGAACTCATCCTGTGTTGCTGACCCAGTTCATTCCATCACTGCGGCTTATACAAGTCACAGTGGCTTGTTTAATCCTCGATGCATGCCAGGCACAATTTGCCTAATTACCCACCCAGGCATGCCTTCTCATGTCGTCTGAACCTGGGTGGCATGGCTTGTTTGAACCCTCAAATAACCCAACAACAGGCCATGTTTAAGCTGTGTTGATCATGTGAGACAGGCCTCTTCTCTCTCTCTCTCGCTCTCTCTCTCTCACACACACACACACACACAAACACACATATCTAGATATTTCTATATTCTGTATTAGAATGTACAGCTGCTTTTTTACTTCATTGACAGAGAAAATATTGTGTAGAAGAGTTGTAAGTTGGACATTTTTAGGTAAACTAGGGCCACATGGCCTGTAGTGTGTCTGACAGTTTAACTAAGGAATTTGATGGCCACCCACTTGGTTGGTTTTAAAAGGAGTTTAGACAGATTCATGAAGAATAAGGTTATCAATGGCTTCTAGTCATAATGGCTATATATCAAGAATATAAGAGGCAGGGTGCCATTTTCTGGGGGACATGAGTATGGGGTGGGGGGTGCTGTTGAAGGTTTCCTCTAGGCCACCATGTGATCTGATCCAGCATGGTTCTTCTTATGTTCTTGAGTTTTGCATCCAAAGCCAAAGCCTATTTGTTGCTTTTTTGAATACATGTTGTTGGGGTTTTTTTTTAGATATGCTGACTTCTAATTCTTTTTTTAAATTTGGAATTAAAATCATCATGATGTTATTAAGCCACAAATGAAGACATTTGTGTCAAAAAATTTTGGCTTATTGTGTTGCATATTTTACAATATTATATTATTATTATTATTATTATTGTGGTATTACATACCATTATTAGTTTATGTAATTAAGGGATCTGTACAGTTTTCATTAATTTCCCCCCACCTTAATTCAGTTTCTGGCTTAATTGATTTTACCACCATAAGGTGGTTACATGTGCCATCTAAAAAGCTGTTGTAAATGGTTCCGATGATGTTGTAAATCCAGTACAATTAGTTGATTTTCAACATCCAGGTTTATTACTATTTCTATATCCAAATGGATATAGAAATAGTAATAAACCTGGATGTTGAAAAGGTATTCACTAGGGATTTTAAGCACTAAGCTATGTATTGCAGGGAAGCCAGCAGTTATTCAGAAAGCCAACTGTTCACACAGCTTGACTTCCTGCATGTTGTACTCACATCTATTCAACCAGCTTCAGAAGCCTAGCTGAATCATATCTATCAATAGAAAGGAGGTATGAAGAAGCTGCATGTCAATAGTTAAACTTCAGTGGTCATGACTAAAAATTAAACAATTAAGAGAAAGAGAATTAAAAGTGTGAAAAATTGGGGTGACAGAACACATGATTCTATGAAAAATGGAAAATGTGCATTCTGATGTTAAATTAAAGCAGAGGTTATTGCTTTTAAATGAGGTTATTCCTGCTATATACTGTACTCCCCACTTGCATCATAATTATGTGCAAAGCATCTCTCTTCCAGTGTACGTGCTAATTATAGCTTGATATGGTAAGAAGAAATTACACAGGATTACTTTCTGTATATTGATTGGACTTCACTCATTATCCTTTGGCTGCTAGCCCCACCACAACATCAGCCTGCTTGTTTAAGTGGTAAAAGAGGCATGCTAGGCAGTGAAGAGAACTAGTAATCACCACTGAAACCACAGTCCCACAGTGGCACAACCACAAAACTGGCATACATAAAACATTTGCTTTCCACATGAGAACTCCCACACTGAAAAACACACTACTCCAGATTACTAAATGCATTGCATTTAACAACGGTGAGAACACTTTGCTGATCAGTTTCATAAATAAACTTGCAGGAATATATTAAAGCTGCTTTAAAAATGAGAAAAATGGGTTCTCAATCAAGATCCAAGAAGTACTTACATTGTACAGTTTGCTTACTCTGACTGCCTACGGGCACTTCTTACACATTCTTCATCTTCCCAAATTCTCTCAAAGAGTTACATATTGGAAAGACTTCATCTTTAATTGTGTGTGTGTGTGTGTGTGTGTGTGTGTGTGTGTGAGAGAGAGAGAGAGAGAGAGAGAGAGAGAGAGAGAGAGAGAGAGAGAGAGTCTACATTAATAATAAAAAACCCTGCATTCTTCCCAGGGTCTTTTCACATTTAAAGCAGGCTTCTTCAAACGACCAACAGCAAGTGACTTTGAATTGAAAAGGGAATGCTATTGCAGCCTATTCTTTTAAATAAAACAGCATCATCTAATGCTGGAATAAATCCCATAATAAAATTAGATACTGCATTATCTCTATCTTTTTAAAACACGGGATTACTGGGGGAAACCACAGGAGATGTCCCCACAAACTTCCATGAGTGGCCAGTCATGAGCATGCTATAAATCACTCATTTATAGAAGCCCAGAGAGAGAGAGAGAGAGAGAGAGAGAGAGAGAGAGAGAGAGAGAGAGAGAGATATTTGTCCAGTTCAAATCAGTAATGCCTGACTGTGTATTTATTCTTATGTACACACCATAGATGATTTGGCTCTTCCCTTATCAGCTCACTCTCAGTAAATTGCTTTTTAGTCATATGGCCTATAAAACATATTTATTTCTTTAATATCCCACCTTTCTGCCCCCAAAAATGTCACTCAAGGTGGCTAATGTTAAAATCCAGATTACAAACAAAATGTTACTTAAGACACCGGATAAAAACAAATAAATTAAAAACCCAATGACATCAACAGGAATAAGCCGCACCAAACACTTTAAAAAGTCCTTCAGCAACAGTCCATCTTATATGCCAAAAGTTTGCCTGAATAAAAATACCTTTGCCTGCTGGCAGAAGGATAATAAACAGGGGGCTAACCTTGGCAGGGAGTTCCAGAGCCCAAGAGCAGCCACTGAGAAGGCCCTCTCTTGTGTCCCCACCAAACTTGTTTCTGAAGATGGCAGTATCCTCCCAACAACCCTGTGAGGTAAGTTGGGCTGAGAGTCAATGACTGGCCCAAAGTCACCCTGTGAGCTTCCTGGTCAAATGGGGGCTAGAACCCAGATCTCCAGAGTCCTTGTCCAACACTCTGACTCCTACAGCATATTGACATCTCACCCTTCATGAATTCATCAGGTGGCCTTAGGCAAGTCACTCTCTCTCAGCCTCAATCCCTTTTCTATTATATTGGGATAATAATCTAATAAAATAGATCACTCAAAAGCAAAAAACAAGCAAAAAACAAACCTGTATCTTGCACTTGTTTGCTTGCCCCACCTCACATGGTACCACATGCAGTGAACACATGATTGTACATGAACTTTATGAGGGCAAGGATATTATCTGAATGTGTCATGATATGGTGACGCAAGAAGATATGTAGCAAATGTGAATTATTGAGTAACATGTCTAGAGAACATACTTGGATTTGCTTTGGCGGGTGGACACATTACTGAACCTCATGGAAGAAAAACAGGAAAGACACCAGTTCGAAACAAAACAAAACAAAGCAAAAACAAAGGTGGACAGCTTAATATCTCTTAAGACTTCTTTGAGGACAACTGACTCAGTCACTTCAAGGTTAACCAAAATAGTCTTGTATGCTGATAGGATATTGTTCTAGTTATCCTTAAAGAAACTGAGGGCATGTCTAGATCAGGGGAGGGAGGGGGGAGGATCTCATGATATTCTGATCGTGAGATCCTCCTCTTTGTCCAAATGTGCCCGTGACATCCCAGGAGGAAGGGGGGATGTCGCATGCGCCATTTTCTTTTCTTTTCTTTTTTACAGATGGATGAGCACACATGCGCTCCAATGAAAAATGAGGGTTTTTTTGGTTTTTTTAAAAAAGCACCCAATCCTGATCCCCCACCCCCGATGGGCACGGAGCACGTGAAGAGCTCCATGCCCTGTGCCCAGTTCCTGCCTCCTCGCGTTTACTTGTGAGGAGTGGGGACGAAACTGGGATGGGCACCCACACCTCCTGCGGTCTGGGAACAATCCTAAGACCACGGGGAAAACCAGGCTAAAAGTCGTCCCAGAATTTCCCCTCCCTGCTCCTGGGGTCCCCTGTGAGTCATGTGGATGCACAGGGATGATTTTGGGACGATCCCCGGGAAAATGACTGGTATAGACATGCCCTGAGAATGCAATTCTGGTCACACCTACTAGGGAAGAAGTTACATTGAACATAGTGGGACTAACTTCTGAGTAAACATGCATAGATTTCTGAAGTCAATTGTTCCTGACATTATCCTTAAATACAGTATTTTCTTTGCAGTACACCCTCAGCTTCTCAGTATCAACGGTATGTTTAGTTTCTTAGGCACAGCACAGTCCTTACATATCTACTCAGAACTAAGTCCTATGGAGTTCAATGGGGTATGCTCATAGGTAAGCAGGTATAAGATTGCACCCTAATACTCAGAAGTAAGCATCATTGAGTATACATTGCAGCCTTAAACATAATCTGCTAAACCTATTCATTTTAAGACACTCTCTAGAACTATCATGTTTGTTTCTAGTGTTTACTTTTAAATGAATACATCACAGTGTGATGCAGCCCCTCCCCACAACCTCCCCCCCCCCCCGCCATTAGACACACTTAAAGATCAGCAGAATCTTTGTTATTGCAAAGCAAGAAAAGGAAAGAAATGTAAGCCATCAAGTCCCACTTAGCTAAAGAAAGATATGTCTGTAGGTGCCTCACTCCCTCTTCTGGAAAATTGCTGAATAGCATCGACATCTTATGGCATCAGAGTGCTGCTTATGAGTACATCTTTTGAAATATTCATGGCAATTTGCTCCTTAGACATTTATTTATTTAATACATTTATGGATGACACCCACGGCCTAACAGGCGCTTGGGACGATATACAATCAAAATACCACAAAAACCTTCGCATCATAAAACACAGGAGAACAACCATAAATAAAATAAAGTCTGAGAGCTACAATTCAAAAACAAATTAGAGAGAAAGATAAAACCTCAAGCAGCATTAAAACCTAATGGAATAGAACAACCTTCACTACTTGTCTAGAACATAATAATACACATGCCAACCCCATCTCTCTTGGAAGTCAGTTCCACAATCAGGGTGCTGCTACCAAAAAAGCCCTATCTGAGTACCGAACAACCTAGCCTGTTTTGTCCGTGAGATGTAAATCACAGGCAGTTTCATATGAGAGGAGACAGTCCTTGAGAATTGTCTGACTATGACAACATCCAGCCACATTTGAAGATGTTTTGGTTTCTTCTAGGACATTTTATTGTTCCTGGCAATACATTGTTTGTGCTTTCTCTTTATTATGTATGTTTGATCTTGTATTGCTATTATTTCTATACATTTTTAAAGCATTTAAAAAAAAAAAAAAAAAAAAAGGTTAGCTGCCTTGGGCGTATTATTAAAATGGAAATGCAGGATAAATGAATTATCCAGGCAGACCCTGGATGGAACCATACTGCAGTACTTAAGTCAGGGGTGTTGGACTTCAGGTGTCTGGGCTAAGCCTGGCCTTCTGGGGATACTAGAAGACCATGCCCTCTTTCCCAGTTTCCCAGCTTTTCCATGTTTTTTCTCCATTCTAAAAAGTTGGAATTGTTGGGAATATTGCAGCCTGGGCAGGATCTACACTACTGATTTAAAATGGTTTGTAACGGTATTGACAAATGTTGGGGCCCATGACACATGTGTTAGATTATAATTTCCATCATCCCCAGTGAACATGGGCAATGGCTGGCTAGGAATGATGGGAGATGTACTCCAACACATCTAGAAGCATCAGCTTGGAGAAGGTTGTTAGCTCTGGCATCCCACTTGGGTTTGTGTGTGTGCCTTAACATTTTGAGAGATCCAGTCTATCCTGAGTTACTGGGGAAAATGTATTAAATGAAAATACAAGATACTTAAACTTATTATTATATAACTGGAGAAAGAAATTGGGTAAGTAAGCCAGAAAAACACATCATGAAGTTTATTCTAAAAATTACACACAACTAATAATAAAGATTAAATAATAAAACTGTATACCCAATCTTTGGTTTTTAGCCAATTAAAGCTAGATAGATAGATAAATAGATAGATAGATAGATAGATAGATAGATAGATAGATAGATAGATATCCGTAATTGCCATGCAAGAGGCAATTTTGAAGGGGAATTGCAGCTGGGGAGAGAAGAGTTAACTCTCCCCTTCCCACTTGCTGCAATCCACCCACCTCCCAAATCTTTCCCTGCATGGCAATTAAGATGGGGGGAGGGCTTTTTCATTGGTTTCGGGTGCTCTGGTGCAAGATGGAACTTAATTGAAGAATGTGTTTTATTTGGGATCATTCAGATAGGGATTAAATGTCTGACTTTGAAATTTAAATAAAATCTTACTAATTATTTCTACCTTTGCATATTTAAATCAGCATATGTTATTTTCATGAAGATTTCTGTCCTGTGTGCCTGAGCCTTAAAAGTTTTAAGTGCTTAGCAACACCCAGGGAGGCAGAATCACCAGGACTATCCAGAGATGCCTCATTTCTGAGGCAGATGAAATTTTGGGACGCTTGCCATTGACCTGTAAAAGGAACCATGGGGGGGTAGGCTTGTGAGCAATATGGCAGGGCTAAGACAGGGTCCAACTGTACACACAGCAGTTACATATAATAAAAATAAAAATAAGGGTAAGGAATGAGGCAGCAGAGGAGGACGCAAGGAGGGACTGGGAGAACCACCTTCTCCCTCTGGCTGCCCGTTCCTCCCCCTTTTAATTTTCTAATCTCTACCAGTGGAGCTCTGCAGATACATATAATAAAAATAAAAAGGGAAGGAAAGGAACAAGGCAGCCAGAGGGAGGAGAAGTGGTTCTCCCAGGCCCTTTCATGTCCTCCTCTGCTACCTCGTTCCTTTCCCCCCTTTTTATTTTTATTATATGTATCTGCGGCGCTCCGCAGATAGAGATTAGAAAATTAAAGGAAAAGGAGGGGAGGAATGGCCCCGTTCCTCTCCGCCCTTCCCCCCAGTTTGTGTGTTTGTTCAATCGCACTTGACTTCCTTCCCGTGCAGATGCAGGGAAGGCAGGCAAATGCGGGTGCAAGGCGCCTCACGGCGCCAAAACGCCTCTGTAAAGATGGGGGCTGGGTGACTTTGGCCAGTCACAGACTCTCACCCCAGCCTACATCATAGGGTTATTGTTGTGAGGATAAAATGGAGATTATGTTTGCCGCCTTGGATATCAATGCCATAATAAATAAAAAACTGAGATGTGCAGAGTCAAATTTCATGTGTTTTTAGTCATGTTTTTACGCAAGCATGCTTTACATGGATGCTTTTATTTTGGAGAAAAAGCATCCCTGAGGCCCCAATCCTGTTCCATATTGGGAGCCCTTGCCTGAAATCCATTCCTTCCTGGCTGCTTTTTCTCCATGAAAGTGTTGTTTATCGAAAACAGCACATGGGGTGGAGGTGTGTGAGGGCAAATAGGAGCCAGGTAGGAGGTGATTTTTCAGCAGAAAAACCAGAATGGATCAGGAGAATGTTCCATCCTGACATGATTACCCTAGGTTTGTCCCTTAATCATGTGAAATGGCCCTTGGGATGCCATTGGACTGAATCAGATTGCTTTAAATGACTAATGCATTACCAAGCTCTGCTTGTGGATCAAGAAACTCATGTAATCCATCTCACACAGTAGTTTTAAGAATTCCACTTCTTTGTATGCAGCTTGGAACATGACCTCCCACCCCCCACTACTGAAATCCCATGTACGCCAACAGAAATACAAATGTATCATATGTAAATAGATACATCTACAAAATTAAACAAAACTTAGCCTGAGAATAAATATTGCCTTTGGATGAGGTATGTTCAAAATATCCAAGGAATACTTTAAGAATTTATTGCTCACACAACATTTGTGGCTGGGGAAAAAAAGTACTTTAAACTATTTACATTTTAGATCCAAAACAGAAGCAAACAGCCTATGATAATAGAGACATGAAATCTACCCCACCTTCCCCCTCTAAAATTACTGGCTATGGTACCCAATGGGGTTGCAGTTTTGAAAATTTAGTTAACTACACCTTGGCTCATGTTAAATGGGTTATTCAGAAGGGATTAAACATCACAGTTTGATTGCCTACATTCTCCCTAGCTGCAAGGATATGCCTATTTACCTCTTTGAGATCCTGGAAAACACTCAATGCAGTTCTTTCGAAGGTTACCCTTCTTTCAATTCCTGCATAGTGTCTGCTGAATCCAGTGTGTTGTGTTGTCCAGACTAAGTTTTCAGCTTCCAGTACTAAGGGCATGATTCTGCCAAAGTTTTAAGTGCTTCCAAGACCCAATGGTTTAAATGGTAGAGATTTAAGCAATAGTTTTCACTCTTCAACTTTGCTATCAGGGTATTCATCTCCAGCGGTTTCCTGTCCTCATCAGTTGTGCTGGACAGATCAATGAAAATGTCAACCCAGTGTTTGGCTGCTGTGAAAAAGGTAACTTCCATGTTGTCATAATTAGGGAAGAAATGCTATTATACAACTCTATTGTACAATCACATTTGGAATCAAATGTACAGTTCTGGTCACCACACCTAAAAGAGGATATTGTCGAGTTTGGAAAGGTACAGGAAATGGCAACCAAAACGATCGAGGGGCTGGGCCAACTTCTCTATGAGGAGAGTTTACAACAGCTTAGGGGAAAGGTGAGTAACGGGGAGCCAGGATAGAGGTGTACAAAATTATGCAGGGTGTGGAGACATTTTTCTCCCCCTTTCATCATACTAGAACACGGAGTCATCCTGTGAAGTTGAATTGTGGGAGATTCAGGACAGAGAAAAGGAAGTACTTCTGCACACAGCGCAGTTAAACTATGGACTTTGCTTCCACAAGATGAAGCGATGGCCACCAAGTTGGAAGATTTTAAAAGGCGGCTAGAAGGCTATCAATGGATTTCAGCTAAAGTCTAAATATCATCTTCATTTCTTAGATAATAATTTCTTTACTAGCTCCAATTATGCTTACCTTGTGCTTCTTTTCTGAGATTCTGGCTACTATTCAACTTTATCTAACCCCATTTATTTAATCCCGTTCTTTGTGTTGAGGTCTTATTTACCAGGTCTGCAATTAAGTAACCTTTTAAGATCCTGCATTGGAGCATTCCAATACAGGCTCTTATTTGGAGATGTAACTATATGTAACAACAAATGCCCCATTGTTTTGGAATTTCCCCTCAATGTTATGCCTGAAGTATACAAATAATATCTTCTTCTTCTTCTTCTTCTTCTTCTTCTTCTTCTTCTTCTTCTTCTTCTTCTTCTTCTTCTTCTTCTTCTTCTTCTTCTTCTCCTCCTCCTCCTCCTCCTCCTCCTCCTCCTCCTCCTCCTCCTCCTCCTCCTCCTCCTCCTCCTCCTTCTCCTCCTCCTTTTGCTTCTTCTGCTTCTCCAATACCATTCGTTTATGGGAAATCTCTCATTAAATAGTTTATGAAACGTATCGGAGAGGGACATGAATAACAACTAATGAGTGTCTTGCCTTTCTTTGTACAATCATCTCTCCTCTCAAGACATTATGAGATAACTCCTCCCATGGGCCCTTTTCAGATCAGGAAGTATGGGGAGCCATGGAGGCTATAGAACAATGGAAAGCCATGTAATAAGAAGAACACACACACACACACACACACACACGCACACACACACACAGTATACTTGGCCAGCCCTCCATGATAAGAATTCAAAATAAATTCTTATATCCCTGATAATGACACAGAAAAAAGGAAGCCTCTTTCAAAAAGGAAGAATGCTTTCAAGAAACTGAAGGTAAGCAGCAGGCAATTTTGGCACAATGTCACTAGTAAGCCCTATAATGATAGTTGATCTCTTTGTGTGCTCCAAAACGTTGGCTCTGTGTCTTCCTTTTGGCAATAGGCAGGTTTTTCTGGAATTTTGGGTCGGGATGCCAAAATAGAAGCAGTGCCAGTGCTAAGCCGGCAACATATTGCCAGGCTAAACACTTGTAAGACAATATTCAACACAGGAAAAAGCCTCCTACACCTCTATCTCTCAATCAGTTGCCTACATCTAGTGCTTTTTCCCAGAAATGATATTTAGAGAAGCTTACCAGTTGAAGCAGAACCAGTATGTTCATTTCTTTAAAACAATTATGAAACTCATTGCACAAAAGTTTTAGAAAATCTTTTGAACTTTAGCCCCATTATTCCACCGCCCTAACATGCTGCCATTTTGTTTCATGGTTCAGAGATGTACTTAATATTTAATTGGAGACTTTGAGCTCCAACACACCTACTTTTTATTCTTGGTACGCATCCACGATTTCCACCTCTATTTCATTAGTGCATCAAGTGCTGGTCACTTTCACGTGCGTGCGTTGTTGCACTATTTCACCTTGTTTCCCTTTTCACCTGTGCTGGCTCGCGCTTCCTGGAATCGCCGCCCAACCCCACCCCTTCTCCTTCCCCCTCCAGTTCATTGGTTCCTGTGGTTGATGGGCATTCTGATGGATATGGCCACCTTTCCCCCCTCTCTCTGTTATTATTATTATTATTATTTATTTATTTATTTATATAGCACCATCAATGTACATGGTGCTGTACAGAGTAAAACAGTAAATAGCAAGACTCTGCCGCATAGGCTGGTTTTGTTGTCTAAAGTTTAGCGACGTAGCGTTTTTTGTGAACCACCCAGAGAGCTCCAGCTATTGGGTGTTATAGAAATGTAATAAACAAATAAATAAATCAGCTGGGCACCTTGTACAGCGGGCAAAAAAAGAGGGAAGTTGAAACAGGTGGATGATAGAGCAATGATAGTGGTGTTGGAGCAGCGGAAGTATGTTCGACCAACTTGACACACTGGAGAACCGCCCCCACCCTCCTCTTTCATCAGCAAGACCATCCTTCAACGCAGATGCCTCCAAGAAGGGATGTTTTGCGACATAGTGCGAGGATGGCAATACACGGGGATGGAAGGGTGGTTTTATTTTATTACTATTTATTAAAGCCAATATTATAAAAAGTGGTGTCTTAAACCAAAGTCAATCCAAAAAACAAAATGGTTTTAAGAAAATTGGTATGTTACAATATTTAAAGTTCAAATGGAGCGATACATACTAAAATCAAATAGCTAATCCATCAAAAGTGTTAAGAAACACTTGGTAATATAAACATTTAATGCTTTAAGAAATACATAAAATTGAAATACAAACTAAATAATCCACAAGCATAAAACATACAGCTATCCCAAATGCGTTTCGTCAGTGGGATAAATTTTTTACAGCATTCTTGCCTCAAATACCAAAGATTTTAATTAACTCAGTGATTCCATTTGGACCAAGCATTGGCTCCTGTGAATCTTATCTGTGTCTGTCCGCTTGAGGATGCATCAGAAAAAAATGAGGGACTTGACGTTCCCTCCTATCTCATAACTTCCAAAGTGTAACTGAAGCATCCATGGATCAAATCCTTAGTCAACGCAAGCTTTCAAAACCGCCCTGCCTCTTTAACAATGTTATCCCAAACAGACCTCTTGCTCTTGCCAATGACAGTAGTTTCTCTACACTGTAAGTGGGGATGGGTTGATTTGGTCACATTCATGGCAGGTATGTGCAATCACCTTTAGTGGGGGCAATATTGGTGGGCATTCTGAGGCATCTTTACAGTGATAGGTAATGCCTGAGGCTTCCAGCTCAGGGGCTATGAGTGGGGAGATAAGGATTGCTTTTGAGGCTAACTCTCCTCACCCACTCAGAGTTTTGCAGCTTAGGGAAGAGAGGGCATCCCAAATGGGGACACCTGGATTTGTTGATCTTCCTGACACCACTCAGCAGGGATAGGATGGCTCACATGGTACACTGCTTGGCTAGTTGCCGACATACAGTAGTTTAGAAGTCCTAAGAGGTCATCCGCTTTGCAGATCTTTAAATAAATGTGGCCCAAGTTTTACACAATATATCTGACTCACCTCTTTATTTTCCCCCTTCTTTAACTTGCAGATGTTCTGCCAGAGCTGGCCCAAGATATTTTGCTGCCTAAGGCAAAGGAAAAAAACCAGTACATAAGTCAATCAGAGTGTTAGGCCATAGCTAGACCTAAGGTTTATCCCAGGATCATCCCGGGTTCGTCCCTGCCTGAGCGCTGGATGCCCTGTGTGGCACTTAGATGAACAGGTTTGACCCCAGGACAATCCTGGGATACACCTTAGTTCTAGCTACGGCCTTAGTTGAACCTTGCTACAGCACTGGCAATGAGACCGCACACCTGAGAAAAGTAAAGTAGTTTATTTGTTTGTATGCATTTTTTTTTAAAAAAAATAAAGCAATGCATAATAGGAGTTTGGGCAGAAGGGCTTGGGCAAAGTGATCCATGGTATGAAAATTGGAGTTTTATGAACAGATCCCCCTTTTTGGTACAGGAGAGCATCCGACCACCCTGCCTTCTGAAGTGGGACAGCGCGAATCTAGGTTTGCCTCTTCAGTCAAAACTAGGTCCTCAGGAAGCCAAAGAAATTGAGTTGAACTGCCTATTCCTGCTTTAAACTGCCTTTTCCCACTTTAGTCCCATTGATTACAGCAAGTGAATAAACTTCAATAGGACTTAATTGGCTTCATTCCAGCTACTTCTGTAAATGGACAGTTAACATGTTACAGTTAGGCATGGATGATTCAGTTACATACACATCTGAAATTACTCTCACTCACATTACCACTCCAACAGCTTATAGACCCCTAGCAATTTTGGTGGGGAAGTGCCAAAAATAACATCCTTTCCATATCAAGGGGCACTGTAATGAAGTGTAATGTTTAAACAAGGAGGCCTGTGTAAGCAAACTCCACCTCAACTTATGAACAGTGTAAAAAAAGAAGAAGGAGGGATAGCGTTATTACAAAATGTAGCCACTAGGTGGCACTGGACATAGTTGTAGCATTGTGAAGTTTCCTGTTCCTGTTCTGTTCTTCCTGGAGAAAGACAATAACCTTCTTGTTTTACTTCTGGAGTGCAGCATCCTCTAAAACATCCATGACACTGTCAGCTGATCTGCTGAATGTCATTCTAATACAATAATAGGGGAGATACAAATGAAGAAAACCTTTTAACTGATCTAATATGTGTTGGTAAGAGTACATAAACATTTCGAAGACTTATAATCTTTGTCATAAGAAAAATAAACTAAAAAGCTTGCAAAGAGTAATTGGCAGGCATAGGGTGGCCATGTATCTTACTTTACTGAGAACAGTCCTCTATTTAAGGGGCTGCCAAAGGACAGTTTACTGTTTTGAAGGCATCCCCTATTTGAAGAGCTCACCAATTGAAGGCCAGTTTAAAGATAAAGAGGTGACCCATCAACAGTTAGTACTTGGGCAGCAGACCTCGGAACACGGATCACCAGGTTCCAGGTTCCAAAACTATGGCGAGTTGAATTGTGTTTCTGTGTATATGATAGTATTTCTACCTTTGCATATATTCATAGGCCTAATCTACACCAAGCAGGATATTGCTCTATGAAAGTGGTATATAAAAGGCAGGAGCCACACTGCTGCTTTATAGCGGTATTGAAGTGCACTGACCACAGTTGGGGCCCATTGACACATGCCATGTACTGCTTTGATACCACTTTAATGCCACTATATCCTGCTTGGTGTGGCTTCTGCCTTTTATATACCGCTTTCATAATGCAATATCCTGCTTGGTGTAGATGAGCCCATAGAAAGTAGTACAAGCACATTGCATGTCCTCTTTTTGGGTGATGGGTAAGTGCCTGCCCAAGCCAGACCTTGGTCCATGAAAAAGGTCCTGCTTTGTTTGACTTCCCACTTCCCTCTATGTGTGTGTACATTTCTCTTCTTTTTAAAGCCAATAGATGGCAGTGAAACACTGCCAGTTCCCTGACTTGTTTCTTGCTAATAATGATATTTTATAGGAAATATTGGAAAGTCGCTACTACTATTATCCTTCAGGGCAAAAGCAACTTCAAAAAGCTCCGTTGTTTGGATGTGCAGAACAAGTTAATCTGTGTTTTGTCCCCACTTGGATGCTACTTTAATATGATATGGCCAAATCTAGTTCGCGTAACTTTCCCAGCCACAAAAAAAACCTTCGCAAAAAAAACCAACGCAGAGGAAAAGCACTGCAAAACTCCATCGAAATCAGTGGTCTTAAATACACTCAATTTTGTGTTGGGATCTTCCTAAATCAGGAGTGGGCAAGTAAAATCAGATGGGGGATGGATGACCCCCTCCCTGTGCAACCAAACCATGTCAAGGGATGGGGCCACGCACCCTGACATCAGAAGCATGGCCACACTCCCTGGTGTCATTTGGTTGCCAGCCGGCACACTGGGTAGATGATCCACCTGTAGCATCCGTGTGCAGGGCTTCTTCGATTGGAAACAAAGCAGCTTCACCTCATGGGGAAGGCAAAGAACAAGCTAAGCAGACTTGCCTGGCACTTTCAGGAGGTCCTTCAAGCACTGGATGGGGGCACAGAAGCTGCTTCCCCAGCAGAATCCTCTTGTTATCTGTGATCAGAAATAACTTGGGGATTCCTTTCCCCACCTCCTCCCAAATCTCCTAGTAGCTTCCAGGCCAGGGGGCAGGGATTGGAGAGGGGAGCGGATGGGAACCACAAAGGGAGCCCAATACTCCATGGGCCAGTTGGGCAATGTGGTGTTACACCCCACAAGTCAATTCCAAATGTATGTCTGCAGTTTGTAAGTCTGTGGATTTTAGAATGTTGGCCTAAGTGGGCGGAGTTAGAATGTCTTGGGAGGGGGGAGGAGTGATATATAAGGGAATGACTGAGGGGATTGAGAGTTCTTGTTCTTGTTCTTGTTCTTTTCAGGAGTTCTTTTCAGGAAAGCTTTTCAGGGAGACTTGTTAGGTACTCTTAGAGTCTGTAGTGCTCTCTGTGTTTATGGTACTTAAATTCTGGGAAATTTGAGAGTCAGTGTAGTGCGTGGTGTCTTTAGGGTGTAGTGTGCACGTAGTGGAAGTATATTAATCAATACTGAGAATAAAGAAAGTTCAAGAGTGATTGTGTGAGAAAAAGGAAAGCGTGAATGTGATTGAGTGACAGGATTGTATGGAAGGTTTCAAAAAGGTTTTTAAATGTTGTTATTTGAAACAAAGCTTGTGAACTTTTAAAAATAAATTTTGATTGTTTGTTTTAAAACTACCACAAAAATCCCACGTGTCTGTTTGGCATTTATCATCTTAAGTTTACACATATAACACCCACTCTGACAATCATTCACCTAAGCAGATATAACTCACAGCGCATTATTATATATATTAAAATCCATTCTCCATTTTAAACCCCTTTCTCCACATAGTTTGGAGGAAGGTGGGCTTTATCCCTTGCCTCAGGCGTATCAAGTGGTGGTGCTTGGCTTGAGCAGGGAGTAGCCTCGGCCGGGTCTGGTGTTCAGAGCCTGTGTCTCCCCATAAGAAGTGGTGGCAGACGTGAGGTCTGGTGGTCAGAGCCTGTGTCGTGGCAGGGAACCTATGGGGTCTGATTAGGCCTGCAGGATCTAGGTTGTCCACCCATATCCTAAACTATTTATTCCTTAAAAGCAGTTTTAAAAAGAGGCAAAACCATGAAACTGCCAGATACTGACACTGAAAAGTTTCTTAGGGCTGCAATCCTGTGGACACTTCCTTAGGACACAACATCATTGAACCCAGAGGTCTTACTTGAGATGGTTTTGTATTGCAATTTGCAGAAAATGGCATCTAAAATTATCAAGGGCAACTCCCCAGTGATGGGAGCTGTTGGAGGATTAGAAAAAAGCTTTTTAGTTTTTACCCGGATAAGGTGCAGAAAGGCCAAAAATATCAGGAGGTTTTCCATGAGGAAAGGTTACAATGTTTGGAGTTGTTCAGCTTAGAAAAACACAGGTAACGGGTGACATGACAGAGGTGTATAAATTCACACATGTTGTGGAGAAAGTCGATAGGGAGACTACTCCCTTTCACATAATACTAGAACTCAGGGTCCTCCAATGAAGCTGAACAGTGGGAGATTCAGGATAGCTCAAAGGAAGTACTTGTTCAGGCAGTGCTTAGTTAATCTATGGAATTCACTGCTATGAGTTGTAGTGACGTCATCCCACTTGGATTGCTTTAAAAGGGGATCTGACAAATTCATGGAAAGTAAGGTTACCAAAGGCTACTGGCTATGATGCCTTCAGTAGATGCCTTCTGAGGCAGTGTGCTTCATAGCCATGTGGAGATACTATGCAATATATACCAGTTGCTAGGGAAGACGAGCGGGAGGGTGGTATCACACTCACATTTTCTTTGTGAGCTTTCCATATGCATCTGGTTGGCCACTTTGCAGGGTTCTGTTCCCACAGTGGCCAACCAGATGCCCATGGAAAGCCCACAAGCTGGACATGTGTACAACACTTCCACTATGTGAACAGTTTGCTGGATTAGGTAGGCCTTTGGATCTTCTTATGTTCTAATGGATGACATCCCATCCACTAATTACCTGAGCTGCTTTGTATTCTTTCCTCCACTTTTTTAAAAAAATAAAATTATTTTTTATTTGTATTCTGTTCGTCTTTCTTTGTGAAGAACAAGGCAACCATGCTTATAACTATATTGACCCTGTTTGGATGACACAGTAAGCCACAGTGGTTAAGCATTTTGATCTAAACATTATGGCCTGGTTCAGACAACACGCCAAACCATGCTGCTTAACCACAAAATGGTTAGGGAATGCAATGCATTCCCTTAACCATTTTGTGGTTAAGCAGCATGGTTTAGTGTGTTGTGTGAACCAGGCCTATGGCTTAGTAGGTTGTGTGAACAATTGCTATCTGTGGCGGCTACATAACCACGATCACTAACCATTTGCTGCTAAAAGGTTAGCGGCCCTAACCATGGCTTAGCTTGTTGTCTGAACAGGCCAAGTGTGTTACAGAATTATTGCTTTGCATTTTAGATTCAGGACTAAAAATAACAAATTTAAAATAATAATCAAAGCAAATGAGATGCAGTTCACCAAGCCTCAGTGCTGTTTTTCCACCCTTTCCTCCATAAAAGAGCTGCATGGATTGATTGCACTGCATAAACCGTATGCCAAATCCTGGTAGATAACAACTTGTATGTCAGGTGTGTTGAACCTCTGGCCTGGGAGCCAATTTCAGCCTGCCTGGGGTCCTAATCCAGACATTCAGGTGTATATAGGCATGCTGCTTCTGGAAGGAGCATAGAACGATAGCCTTCTCCTCCATGGATTTGTCTAATCCACTTTTAAAGCCATCCAAATTGGTGGCTATCACCCATCTTTGGGTGGAGAATTTCATATTTTATCCACCCACCACATGAAGAAGTACTTCCTTTTCAGTGTCCCGAATCTCTCACCAATCAACTTCATGGGATGACCCGGGATTCTAGTGTTATGGGAGGGAGAGAGAAATGTCTCCCTATCCACATTCTCCACACAGTGCATAATTTTGTACTCGTCATGTCTTCCAAGCTAAAAAGGCCCAGCTGTTGTAACCTTCCCTCATAAGGGAGTTGCTCCACCCCTCGATCATTTTATTTTCTGCACTTTTCTCAACTCTACAACATCATACTTTAAGTGTGGTGATCAGAACTGTACACAGTATTTCACATGTGATCCAAAATTGAATTTGTCTCTCAGGTTGAGGTTCGACACAGAGGCAGTAGGGCCATTACCTGCTGGGTAACGTGGGAGGGAGGATGCTGCTGCGCTGTGTCCTGCTTGTGGGTTGACAGCTGGTTGGCCACTGTGTGAACAGAGTGTTGGACTAGACGGACCTTTGGTCTAATCCAGCATGGCTCTTCTTATGTTCTTTTGACATGCCTATATATTACATTTATTATCAGAGGCAGTGTATTTCATAGCCTAGTGGAGATACTATGCAGTATACACCACTTGCTGGGGAACACAAGCGGGAAGTTCAAAACACAGATCAAAGACATTTTGGTCTTACAAACACAACACACATTGATCAAATTAGCATTTTGCAGCAGTAGAGAACCTCCAGATTTTGTTGGACTACAATATCCATCAGCCCTAGCTAGGTAGGGTCTTGGATTATGGGAGCTGTAGTACAGCAACATGTGGAAGGACAAAGGTTCCCCACTGCTGTGTTCTCCTTCTCTGATCTACAGATTGTGTATGAATATATGGTTTCCTTCCCCTACTGACTTTCAACATCCACATTTCTTCTGTGCCTCTTATTGGAATAGCTTTGTGGTTTTCTTTGAGATAATACATTATCTTGTAGTTTAAGAACATAAGTAGCAGTCTAAAGAGATTGTTGGGCTCAAAATTTATTCTGAAGCACATGTGTCTCCGTAATGGGCTGTGCTGAACAGTGTGATTATGGTTTATCATGTCAACTGCTATATATTTGAAGCATGCTTCTACTTTTTTTAATAGTAGCATTGTTAAAAGAACACAATTCAAGAAGCTGAAATTAAAAGCATTCACTTTCCACTGAACCACAGAAAATCTTTAGTCACATGGCATTAAGCATCTTATTTGTAACCACTAAAGCCAGTGAATCTAGAGTTAAGGCTAAAAATACAGCCTTAACTCATTCTGTTGTGTTTAGGTATTCAACAGATGAGTGTACCTAGCAGAATGGGGTGAGTTAAGGACCTACCATGCCATTTGAATATATCCACAGACGCAGCATTATATGTCGCCAGTCCCATTTGTGGATAGTGCTATATTAATGACACAATATTTGCTTTAGCGGCCACCCTGTCTCTCTGCCAGATGAAACATTTGTAATCTGGATCCAACCTTAATATATCCTTTCAAACGGGAAAGCCACAAACAGTCCTACACTACATCAACATCGCTCCTCTCCATCTATTAGCCTGTCAGAATTATAGCTGCATCAGAGCCAGTAATAGCAAGCACCTTCCATGAAGGCATTAATTAGAATGCAACAGTAATGAGACCTCTTACTATGTACAAATCTTTATCTAATACACTGTAGGTGGGTTGTTTTTTTCCTAAAACCAATAAACTTTGACCAAATGCTAGCTACCATGCAAATGTCATATAATATATGCACAGTTTTCCAACAGCCATTTTATGGTTTGTATGCTGTCCCCAGAAAAATCTATTCTTTCTTGCTTTTGCTTTAGACCTAGTGTGCAGGGAATTGGCCTACAATGGTCAAGATCCAAGTACGAACCCCAAACTTAAAGTCCCTCTTGAAGACTCGTATAGGGTTGCTCCATTGTTGTATTTGTCCCTGTAGAGGTGCCTTTATCGGTGCTTTGGTCTAAAGCCATATACAGGTCATAATAAAGCTTTATCTTCTGATTCAGTATACTGAGCAGAACTGACTCTGCTGCTCTAACTGTCTATTCTGGGGCTACTATTAAAAGACAGAAACTTGTCTTATTTTACTGCTAGGGGACACTATTGGGACTTTCTGCTTCAGGGGTATCAAAATGACTGGGACTGTTTCCTATCTCAAGATGCTTTTGGTAGTTTTGGTCCATTGGCAATTGCTGAGTCACATCTTTAGGAATACCAAGCCTATAGGAAAATCAACAAATTACAGCTGCCCTTTATTTCAGACCTTTGAAAATACATGTGTAATGATATAAGGTTGTTTTCCTCCATGTTCCTGCTCTCAGATTGGAAGCACAGCTTCATGACTGAGCAATCTGCTACTGGTAGCTTAATCATTAACCAACGTCAATTAGGAATTCATCACTGATAATAGAAATATATATTAATTCATAATAATGCTGTGGCGCTCTCTGGTGGTGAAAATAATTTCTTACATGTTGTTTTAATCAATTTATCTTCTTCAGATTTCAAACACAACAGGCCAGTTCACACAACCACTGCAGGCAGCAAGGTGGGCTGTAGTGCATGCCAGCTGCCCGTTTGAATATCAAGCTACAGTGGGTGGTCACTATGGGTTATTGTTTTGTGTGAACCCAGCAAGGGTGGCTCATTGCAAGAGTTGTTTAACCCTCACATAAGCCACCCTTTCCTGGTTTGCATGACTCTGGCCTTAGCTAGCCCTAAGGTTTATCCCGGGATCATCCCGAGGTTGTCCCTGCCTGCTCCCGGGATCCCCTGTGTGTCATTTACATGAACAGGGATGACCCCAGGATGACCCCAGGATAAACCTTAGGTCTAGCTAAGGCCATAATAAGCCATGTGACTGCTCACTGCAACTTGAATATTCAAAAGGGGCTGGCATGCCCCATAGCCCAGCATGCTTAAATAAGCCACAGTGGACTGCAATAATCTTGCAAACTGTCCCATTTGTGTTTGAAATCACAGCTTAAATAACCCACAGTGGGCTGCGGTGATCGTGCAAACCCGATCTTTTTGTGGGAGCATGTATATATTAGGGATGGACAAACCTGTCAGTTTTGGTTTCTCTCACATTTGATTTTTTTAGAACTCGCGTTTTCTCTGTACTGCATATGAGGAAATGTGCAAATTTGAGTAAGTCTTTATAAAAAAAAAACTGACTTGAACAAAATTCTGACTCATCTGCACTTGCCAAATTCAATAGGTACAGCTATTCCCAGTGTGGAGAGGACCTGCCTACCATATAGCTGTTAAACATGGGGAGCATGTCAGAAAAAAAGGAGGTGGCAATGCTATTTCAGCTGTGTATTTGAGGGGGGAAAAGCACCAAGTAGCCTGGGCGCAAAAGAGACAGGCTCTGGTGCTGAAAGAATTCGTACAGTTTTTTTAATTATTTGTATCCAAAGGTGCTCAACATTTCGGACTATAAGTCCTTCGTCAGGAACTACAACAATTCAAAATAAACAAATTAAAATAGAGAAGAGGAACCCTGTAGGATTGACAAGGTATAACGGCTGGAAATTTTCCATGCATTTTTCTGATAACAATAAATCTTGTATACAAGAAGTGTGATTCACAAAACTATTGTTTTAAAAATGTAACTTATTTTCTGGGTGTTGTTCCTCTTCTCTATTTTAATTTGTTTATTTTGAATTGTTATAGCTCCTGACAAAGGACTCATAGTCCTAAACATTGAGCACCTTTGGATACAAATAATAATAAAAAAATGTATGAATTCTTTCAGCACCAGAGCCTGTCTCTTTTGCGCCCACAATGCTATTTCAGCACCACAAACATGGTCGAGGACACAGAGAGCTAAGTACTCAAATTTATCTATCTAGATATATTCATCTGTCAGTTTTATCTGTCTAAATATACTCATCCCTCAAGTTCTTGCTGTCCTATTTATACAGATAACTGCAAATTTTGACAAGTTCTTACCAAATAAATGAACCAAACAAAATTCTTATCTATCCTTTGTAGGAACGTAGGAAGCTGCCCTTAACTGAGTCAGGTCATGGGTCCATCTGGCCCAGTTTTGTCAACACTGACTGGCAGCAATGGCTCTCCAGGGTTTCAGGCAGGAGTTTTTCCAGCCCTATTTTGGAGATGCCGGAGCTCAAACTTGAGACCCAGGGCTTAGCTAGACCTAAGGTTTATCCCGGGGTCGTCCCTGCCTGCTCCCGGGATCCCCTGTGTGTCACTTACATGAACAGGGATGACCCGGGACGATCCCGGGATAAACCTTAGGTCTAGCTAAGGGCCCAGTTGTTATAACACTGAGCTTTGGCCATTTCTCTGTCTCTCTGTGTTGGTTTGTATCCAAACCTGTTTGAATGGAAGCCTACTTGCCCACCTACCTCCACACAGGAAATTCCTCGGTTGCCTGAGAAAGCCACTTTTGATGATTGTAAAGTCCTCAAGAAAGGCCTGAGATGTGCTGCAGGGAGCTGCAGTGGATAGGTTCAATCATTGTGAATTCTGATACAAACTGACTAGATCTGTATCTCCAGATCAGAATGTCCCTTGCATTCCCTGCCTCTTCTGAATATTGCAGAATATTTAACTCCTGTTTTATGGCTTGGCTAGTTTTAGCACCTCATTTTTTTACTGTATTTTGTTGAGTAGGCTTTGCATTGTATTTTTTTAAAATCATGTTGGTTTTCGTATTGCCTTCTATTTTTTTTAATCAGGTTGGGTTTTGTATTGTTGTTTTTACATATTTGCATGTATTTTATGGTATTATTGTTCCTTTTTAAAATAATAGTATGCTGCAGGTAACTTGTTTTATAATCATCATATCAGCACAAATAACCAAGTTAAACCTGGGTGAAGCAAGGACCTGTGGGAATGAAACAAATTTGATCTTTCCTTGTTGAAAATAAAGAGCACGATCCAGCCAAAGTTCACCACTTTAACAGTGTATTGATTTAAGTGGGAGAGTTAAGCATGTGCCAATGACAACAGTATCCTGAAGAGCTGATACTCATCAGCAGGAATAATGAAAACTTTAAAGCAATGTATCAATGAGGAAGTTAGTTCAATTGTCCCTAAAGAAGAGTCACCTGAAACAAATGTTCCTGAGCCTTCATAAACTGTTTCAAATGGAACTTTTGAGCCCACGGAATAATGGGCTCAAGTTACAGGAAGCTGGATTCCAGCTGGACATCAGGAGAAACTTCCTGACTGTTAGAGCAGTACGTCAATGGAACCAGTTAGCTAGGGAGGTCGTGGGCTCTCCCACACTGGAGGCATTCAAGAGGCAGCTGGACAGCCCTCTGTCAGGTATGATGTAATGTGGATTCTTGCATTGAGCAGGGGGTTGGATTCGATAGCTTTATAGGCCCCTTCCAACTGTACTGTTCTATGATTCTATTATTGTTTCTGAGCTTGGCTCTACTCTTTCTTCAGCTCAGTCAGCCTGCCTTTCTCAGAGTTCTCTTCCAGTGTTCCCAAAGTTGCTCTTATCACCCTAGCACTGTGTACTGAACTGGCTTACCCCTTGCCACCGGAGTCACAATGTGATGACATTGCTACCTGGCCTTTTGCTCACTTCAGGTCTACCTGCTGGGCATCTCTCTCACAGGAGAAGTTCTGAAGACGAGCCAGGGTATAATAATTGCCCTTCTTGGGGTTGCTGAGGGTACCACTTCACCATAGGGCTATAAAAATGGTTGGCATTCTATGCCTTGTGCAACACATCCTTTTACCAGTGGACTGTTGCCATAACAGCACTTACAGACTGTAGTCACTAGACAAGTTGACTAAGACAGCATCGTTACATTAGTTGTTGTTATTATTATTATTAATTTATTTGTATCCCGCCTTTCCCCCAATCCTGACACTCAAGGCAGCTTTACAAAATTAAAACATAAATAGTTAAAAGTTAAAAATACAATTAAGCCATATATAGAATTAAAACATTTAAAAGATTAAAAAGCAAATGGCAAATAAAAGAAATCTAGTGCATTAACAAAGTTCCAGACTATTCCTAAAGGCCTGCTGAAACATGAAAGTTTTTGCCTGTCTCCGGAAGTATAGCAAGAGGGAGCCAGTCTAGCCTTCCTGGGAAGGGAGCTCCAGAGCCTTGGAGCAGCCACCAAGAAGGCCCTCACCAGTGTTCCCACAAGGCATACTGTACCTGTGATGTTGCTGGGACCAAGAGAATGGCTTCCCCTTTAGATCTCAGGGCACAGGCAGGCTGATAAGGGACAATAACCTGGACCCAAGCTGTCTAGGGCTTTATAGGTCATAACCAGCACTTTGAATTGTGCCCAGAAACAGACCGGAAGCCAATGGAGCTGTTGTAACAGGGGAGCAGTATGCTATCTGTATCCAGCCCCAGTCAACAGTCTGGTTGTATTTACTGTTAGTTTAGATTTACTACATTCATTCTGAACATATCTTCTGCAATGTACATGTTGTACTGTACATGTTGCACAGTAATCAACATGGTAGAAAATTGATTCCAGCTTGCTAAGTCACATTAAGGCTCTTCAAGTACATGGAGTACTTTCCTATTACAACTGTTTTTATGTAACTAATGGATGGATGCAACCATTTCTAGCTGCATTGTGAGATCCCAAAAGGGAGGAAAATGGTTTGCATGATCAAAAATCTGTCTCTTCTCAATTAGTTAAGACCTTATCACACTGGGGGCAGGATCATATACGTGATAATTATTGTTTTGGCTTCTTTCAAAAGAATGTAATCCATATGAAAACAAATCATAATAACCAACTAGAGTTCCAAGCTATGATTATATGTAGTCGAGTGACTGATAAAAATTCTAAAACAAGAGCCATTTCCCCCCCCAAGTTAGATTTATTCTTATGGGGGGAAAGGTTAAATTCCCAGCATGTCAGCACTCAGCTGGTTTTTGTCAGTGGTTCCTAATGCACTTGTAGTGTGGCTTGCTTGAGAAGCATGAAGGGAAGAACTGACGAAAGAAGCGTGGATAAATTCAGTCTCGTTAGTGTTAACAATGCTAGAGCTTGCTAGACATTGTCACTGGTGGGAAAGGTAATTACGAGTCAACAGGGTAGTTCTCCTCTTGGGCTCCAGTCAATACATGACTCAGATTGGAGTAGCCCTGCAGAATTTCCTGGAACTATTCTGCATCGGAACAAGTAATTTAGGAATTGTAACTTAGGTGATTAACACAGCAAAACAAAGACAAATTGTGCTCAGAAGGACGATGCATCTTTATTTTTCAAGAAGACTGATCAGGTCGATGCTCTACTTGTTTGTTTATTTACTGATGTATTTAATAGGCTTATTGGCATCTTTAGAGCACACTACAGCATTTATCAAATACATGGATGCTGGTTCCTGAATAGGGAGGTGGAAAAATGCAGCTACAATCACAGTTAAATAAGGCTGTGGATTCACTTTTTCAAGTTCATCTTCTACGTTTTTTCCCCTCAAAGAGATGTTTGAACAGAAGCTGCTTTTGCCAAATTATCAGTGTTTGATTGACTAACTGATCAGCCCCTTTTGTCTATTGATTGACTACCAAGTTTACAAAAAGCTGACACAGAAATATGCTTTCAAAAGAACACTGATTCATACTGACATATTCCAAACAAGGTGTGTGGGAAACCCAAAGATGGTGCATGCAGCAGCATGAATGCTCTAACACTATACTTACAATTGCTATCCCAAACATTTTGGCAAAATGGGCGGGTGGGCAGGGAGGGAGGAAGAACAACAACAAAATGTATAAAATACTGACCAATGTAGTTTTTATTTAAATGCATAGTAATATACAATCACTCATTCCGACCCACACTTCTATATTTCCACAAGATCAAGAGTAGAGAGTGTAATATTGATCACAATTCATAATATAACCATAATAATATGGGGGGAAATAACTTTATTCATTGCAACACCTGTGTCAAACAATGAACTGTATTCTCGATAAATCTTAAAACTAAGAAATTGTTCCAACAAAGGTAATTGAAATATAAAAGGGAAACAGGATGTTTTGTTTTATAAATACATATGAAATACGTTAAGTGTTTGTTCCAGATAACAAGAAGCATATAATCTGTTACAGGTTTAAAAGTCAACTTCTTGCAATCTTCAAAACATTGGTTGTGTTCAGACATAATACTAAACTATCATTTAGCACTGCATAAATTAGCCTTGGGCATTTCCACTCCCTTAGGCTTCATCTCTCTTCAAGAAGAAGCTTAGAAGCATTTGCTTCCATTTTCAACAAACTGTGATTTGTTCTCAGGTCCAAACTAGGATAAACTATGGTTAACTTTAACTATGGTTTGTCTGAACAAGCCAACTTCAAACCATGGTTTACAATTCTGGCTTGTTCAAATGAACCATAGTTAAAACTAAACTTGGTTCCTGGTTCAGAATGACAAACTAAGGTTAGTTTGCTTCCAGTCTCCTCCTTGTTGCCATGCTGGGGTTAGAGAGGGAAGGGAGTAGTAGTATCATAAACTAAACTATGACTTAGTGCTACATTTGTACAAAGTCATTGTTATACTGCAGAAAGCAACTGTATAAACTGAGACATGCTACTTTAAAAAAAAAAAAAAAACAGAACCAATGTATGTATAATCTGAGTGCTAATACTTTTATTCTATTAGTGAGATTTATCAGGGTTGTTTATGCACCAGCATCAGCAACCCAATGTTTTTCCTCAATTGTACACTTGACATGGAGCCACACCCAATCAGTCTTTCTTGAAGAGTGCACCTCTATGACACATATGGTTGCAAACAAGCATGTGTTGTATTCAAAATCTACAGTTTTTAGGTACACAATTAAAACATTTTTGGCATACATTAGAAAAAACGAAGAGGCTTTAAATTTCTTTGGGGAAATAGTTCAGGTGCATGCCAATGAATTCATTTGAAAGAATTATTTTCATGGGTTCCTGACTGCATCATTACATGATTTTCTATCAGTGGTGGGACATATGAGTTGTTTAGCCAGTTGGCAACATGCTTAATGAAACAGCTTGTTTGCCATTTAATCATTTTATCCTGGATTCACAGGAACAAAATGCATTTATTTTTTCAGGATTATTACTCTTTTAAATTATCATTGTTGGGGAGTATTTTAGGGTCATCATGACCAGGATTGCTACATTTAGTAAAAATGCTCCTGAATAATGTCTACAGCCATCATTTAATCATATGGTTATAAGACTGTAAGTCAACAAGATCTTCTAAGAAACCTTGACCTCAGAGTTGTCACTCCTTGAGGCATAAAAGTAATTCTTTTTCTTTTCTTATTTCTTTTTTTCACCTTTAGCATGTACGGCTATGCCTTGAAGTGAGTTTACAGGGTTAATTTAATCAAAGACCCTGGTCTAGAAATGTGAAGGTTGGTGATTATTGTGAGCTCTTCTGTGGAAGGAAATGCTTAGCCCATTGATATTTCCCATGTTATACAAGACTAAAAATAATATGAGGCAGCCATCTTTTCCCTCCAAGAGTGCCTCATGTCAAGAATATCATGATGTAGCATCACTCCCAGGGGCATTTTGAGAGCAGCCAAGTTGCTGCATGAAGCAACAGCAAGGCATTTGTTGTTATTGAAAAAGACAAAATACAGAAACTCCCACAGCCACCTAATATAAGGGAAATATTCTTATGTCCACCCCTTAAAATTATACAAGATCTCATCGCAGGGCACAAATGGTCTCATGAAAGTGGGGGGAAATGTCAGGCCAAGCTTTAACCTGGCTAGCTGGAGGATGCTGGAAACTGCAGTCCAACACATCTGGAGGTCACTAGGTTGGGGAAGGCTGAACTATTGCATTTATACTTAAGGGCACAATCCTATGCATATTTAGACAGAGAAAAGTCCTATAACTCCCAGCATCCCCCAGCCAGTTTATATGGGACATGCTGAGAGTTGTAGGATTGCATGTTAAACCACTTACATTTCACTAAAGTCAATTTGTCTGATCTGGACTAACTCCAAGGTTTGACATAATTGATTCATGAATTAATCCAGCACCTTAGATATACAGCATCTTGGTTGGTTTAAGAATTGGAATGTGTATGTCAAGAGAAATGATCTACTAGTTAGATGAAACTAAGGCCTTAGCTAGACCTACCTCATAGTCTGCGACGGAGGAGGGAAGATCTCGCATTGTGATTAACGCGAGATCCCTCCTCCGTTTACACGTGAGGCGCGACCACCTCAGGAGAAGAGGTGTCACACCCGCCATTTTTTTATTTTCTAAAGACACAGGAGTGCACGAACGCTCGTGCGCTAAAGGTAAGTGTTTTTTTTTTTTAAAAAAAAATTACTTTTCCCGCTCCCTCCACCCTACCCCTGATGGCCGCAGTGCTGTGAGCTGGGTCAAACCACGGCAACGGGCCACATGTTCCGTGGTCTTGGGTCAGCCGTGGAAAAAGCGAGCCCAAAGGGGAGGGCAAGATCCCGGGACAAGGGAGGGATCATCCCTCCCTGATCCCCTGTGCATCATGTGGATTTCGCCTGGTCTAGCTAAGGCGTAAGTTGTTATACAATGTCATAAAGGACTGAATGGAAAGAATTTAACTAACAACACCCTTACTTACCCCCAAAAGTAGAAAACTATTATGATATTAAAAGCTATGTTAGTCTGCTAACAACATTTTGGTCATGCTTGTAGATTTTTATTCTTATGTCTCCTTTAATTTAGCATGCATCAATTTCATGTTTACTCTTATTTTTAGTCTCTTTGGAAATATTTGTTTTATATTTGGAGGAGAAAGTTACATCCCAAGGTAGTGGGGTAGGTGGGGGTTATTTACTATGATGATGCTGTTCAGACGATGCGCTAAGCCATGGTGGTTAAGCATTTGGAGCTAAACATTATGGTTTAGCGTGTCATGTGAACTATTCTTAACCATGTGGGCTACATAACCACCATTTAAATATGCTCTCTAACCATTTTCTGCAAAAGCATTAGTGGCTTAACCATGGCTTAGTGTGTTGTCTGAACAGGCCCAAGGCGTGTTTATACTAGTCAGGAAGCCTGTGAAAATTGCTGACTGGTTTCCCCCTAAACCCAACCTACATGTATTCCTATAGTAATGAAAATATTGAGAGAAACAGCAATTCCATTGGAATCAGTGGAAGACCCAAGGAACTAACCATCAGAATTTCTCCTCTTCTTTGAAGCAATGATAATTTGTCTGTAAAAATGTGTACACGTTTATATGGCCACATTTGTGCTGTTCCAATTTTTTAGTCTGTGTATTTGCTAGCAATGGAGCAAAATAGCAACTGTGTGGCTATATTCCAGATTACTGCTACAGGATTGTTCTCTTTTTTGTTAGCAAACACACAGAGCCTCAGATTCAGCTACTCTATCAAAGCACCATTGATACTGGCCATGTAGGTAAATGAACATTTCTCACCATTACTTTTATATAAACCAGTGGTTTTCAGACTTTCTCGATTCAAGGAATACTTTCCACATCTATTTGTTTGCCAAGGAACCCATGTTTCTGCCAGGGAACAGAAGATGCATCTACCACTGGGTCATGAACATGGGTCATCGGTGAGACCTGCTGACTTATGTGTAGCCCAGAATATATCCAACCTTTTTTTACATAGTAGAGAAAGATCTGTAATAGTAGACACTAGTCAAGTTGCTCCCAGGGAAGCTTGTCTACTACTATTGGTCTTATCAGTGAAGATCTCTATGCTTTCAAGCAACATAAATTAAAAACCACCGACATAAACCAACAGGAAGCTGATAGTAAGTATTGGAGGAGTTCTGGTCAACAGAACAGAGACTTTTATAACATTGTAGTGCATCAATTTTCCACATCCTCCAGATGTGTTGGACTGCACCTTCCATCTTTCCCTTCCAGCATGGTCATGATGGGAATTGCAGTCCAACACATCTGGAGGGCACTAGGTTGTCTGTTCTATATGCTTACGGTGGAAATGTCGCTCTTGAATCATGTTAAGTCAAACATCTGATGCACTGAAACGCCTCTCCGCTATATGAAAAAATGTTCAACTGAACCCTCCACTACTTGCTGCCAGTTTTAAAAGAAGCTGCTCATATGAAATAGCTTATGACGTATTTGTTTCCTGCTGCTGTCAAATAACAGTACGTATGTAGTGGGTAGGAGGGTAAATCCTGGGTTCACTGAAAAGATTGCCAGTGACCCTGTTCAGATGATCGCTAAGCCACAGAGGTTAAGCATTTTGAGCAAAACATTATAGCTCAGTGTTTAGTGGTCAGTTAATTGGTCTTAGCGCGTAGTGTGAACTATATAACCACGGTTTAAACACAAACACTAACCACTTGCTGCAAAAGGGTTAGCAGCCCAACCATGGCTTAGTACATCATCTGAACAGGCCCACTGTTTTCAAGAGAGCCAGGGTTTTACCCATTATTAGCACCATTGTTGTCTATCTGTCTCCCCCAACTTGGTGCCCCCAGATCTTGAGGGCACCAGGTTGGGGAAGGCTGTTATATATTGTGAAAAGACCTGTGCACCTGTTTGATAATAGAAATGTAACATTGCCTGAATTGTTAAAAGACAGTATTCCACAGAATGAGCTTATTTGTACCAATGTAGAATAAGAACAGTTAACATTAACATATCTATGTGTCTGTATATATTCTTTGTAATAGCTTCAGCACATACATTCCAGAATTATATATTTACAATTACTATTTCTGTTTAGAAAGCATACTACACTGCTTCTGAAACCTATTACATTTTAAATTCCATGCTTATTTCTTTCAAATATTAAAAATATGTAGGATTTGCATTTTTCTCACCACTCTTCTGAGCAGACAGAAGAGACCATTCATACCAAAAGGCTTATTTTGTGAAGAAGAAAAAATCAGCACTGGACCAGCCTGAGAATTTTGTACTTTGGTGTGAAGGTGTGCCTTCTGCTGATTCACTGACAATTGTGAGAGCTGTACAGTCAGTAAAGTTTGCTCCTCATCCTACAGAGCTATATCTACCAACTTGCCATATAAGTGTGCAGCACCATAATGTACCCCCATGATAGTAGGTCCAGGAAAGTTCTGTATTTGGTTTAGTGTGCAATCCTACGCATGTTTAGACAGAAAAAGTCCAAAGCTCTCAGCTATAGCACAGGGTTTTTTCCTGTCTTAATATCCATGGGACTGCACTCTTAATGTTATTGCACATCCTAACATGACCTTGGAACTGCATTAGCAAGCAGCACCCATCAGCTCTTCTGTGCCAGCCGGTAGCACCAATGCAAGAAGGCAAGATGCCCACAATGTTGTACACGAAGAATAGCTGGGACTCATGCTATACCAACTAGAAAGAGAAGGTATAATGTGGCAAGAAGAGCATAGCTAGATAGCTCAGCTACAGCAACATATTCTATTGTTTGTGCCATCACAGCTCAAGTTAGTTCATACCATTGGGACAATTGCATATTTTTAAGCAAATAAGTAAACCTAGACCTATTTCTTACTACATAGATACTAGAACAAGAAACCTGTACAAATATACACCATCATGATTTCAGTATTTTTTTTCTCCTACGAAATTGTCTGAAGAGCTTCAACACTCTTTGTTTTGTTTCATAAAAGTTTATACTTGGTTCTAGAGGGTTTCTTTTAAAAATAAACAAAAAACCCACCCTAGAATTTAATTGCTTTGTTTATTCTAGAAAATAACAACCCACACAAAGAAATAACCCATTGGCTTATTCTACTGAGCCAATTTGTATTAGTTAAACCACTTGCTTTGTATGTAGGATTGGGTATCTTTTTCTTTTTTTCCATTTTTGTTGGAAGATATTGTGAAATGCAAAGTACTGCTGTACAGTTAGCTGATGTTCATTTAATGCCCAACTCTCTTAAGTTGGAAGGTTTGAAGATAAGGCAATTTATTCCCATTGGCTTCTAAGGCACTAAAATCTAATCAATTTAAATCAAAGTACCCCTGATTAGCTTGTTTGTGGATCAGCTTATTACTTGGTGTATTGGTACTTTGTTTTTCTTTTCTTTTTTTAAATACATGTTATTTATCTCTACGTATCATTGGTCTGGAAGGATAACTTTGTCAATTCAGCAGGGGTAATAGGATTTATGCTACATCTTTAAAGCTAGTTTTCAAACTACTATCCAAAGTACATACTAATTATTATTATTATTATTATTATTATTATTATTATTACAATATATATAGATATATACATACAATATGTGCAAAGTTCAATATACAAGATTTTGTTACACACTCATTTCTCTAGAACATTTATTAGTATGTTGCACCGTTTTACTTAAACCAATATAAGTAGTTTGATGTCACCCCTGGAAAACAAAGATTGTTAGTGCAAGATCCTCCATAACTTGGAGGACAAGCAGAACATGGTACTCCTACTTTATATGGTGCTTCTCCAATCCAGTTCCCCCTGAGAAGAAAAGGTAACAATGTCATTAGGACTTAGAAGAACTTCAGGAGTTTTTTTCCATTAGAATAATAAAGTTTACTTTAAACATTTGATATATGTAGGGCCTAGTCTATTCTGTCATTTGGCATAGAATAAGCACACAGTTTGGTGCTGAATGCAGAGTTCAGCTTCATAATCAGAAGATGAATTTGTTTATGTTTCTAGCCCCTATGGTAGTAAACATATGAGTAAAAGTTCATGGAGAAAGTCTTAGAATAATAATAATTTTTCCAGTGCTTCTGGAGTGGGGTTTTCACACCTTTCATAACCTTTGCCCCTTCCTATTACTGGCAGGTTCGACATAAATTAAATTCAGATGCAGAATGAATTAAATGGTCAAATTCTAAGGTATAAAAATAAGCACAACAAATGCACATAAAATACAGTTCATTGTGGTATCCATTTTCAAATAGATCCAAAAGCAGGCCTTTATGTCTTGCTGCTCCTTGTGACAATTCTTGCTCCCCTCCACTGAAATCTGAAACTTATACAGCTATGGAGTTGATATATGAACAGTATATTACTGTTGTTTTCCAGATAGAGCTACAATTGCCATGATTTACAGTTATGGAGGTGTATATGCAGACAGTGAAGAGAAAACAAACCTGTAAATGTATATGGTACTAGAAAGATTACCTGAATTGGGGCCACAGTTAGAAAACTAGATAAAAGGATGATCGGGTATCCCAACCAGGTGGCCATTGGGCTGACAAAATATATGAAGTAGCTGGAACAAAACCAGAGATACTTACTTTGGGGCATAGTTGCATACCAAATAAACAGCTCGTCGCCAAACTGCGCCCCAGACATTCATGTTGTGGCATGTGTGGATTGCGCAGCCTATTCGATTGGAAGTGGCCCAAACCATCTGAAGAAAGAGTAATATTTGCCTGTTAAAAGTCCAACTTAAAAAGCAATAGACCCTATCTTAGAGCTTGGAACTGAAGCCTGATATAGGACAACCTGAACTCACATACCTGGGTATAATGTGTGCACATGGGCCCATAGCATCTCAGTGGGCACCTTGGATTGCAGTCCTGAGGATAAGGAAAGGCGTAGTCTTTCACTTCATCATACCAGGGCTTCACCAGCTGGAGAATGGATCGGTACCTAGGCATAATTAAAGTTAGAAAGAGGGAGAGATTTTGGAACATTACTGATGTGCCAAGACTTATCATGCTGTGGTTTTCCTGCACAAGAACGAACTGGCCGCTTACAGAGTGAGATGCACTGCTATTTCCAAGGCGGCTTGAAAAACTGACCTACATTTTTGTGAACTGACCCTAGGAAGACCTGAAATGCTTTTTTTCTGCTTCAATACTAAAATGCTGTTCTTGGGACAGTATTTTAAGTGCTTGTTATGTTATAATAGATATAATCTAGTACTTACGCATTTTCTATTTTTTCCTGATGAACAGTGCAAGTTTATTATTTCATTTTTATTTTCTATTATTTTAAGAGTTATATCCTGCAAGTTTTAAGGTGGCTAACAATAAAACAATAAAAGATAATCTGGGACATATCTCTATTTCTCCATTTTTGTATTTCATGCTTCCTTGGACCAATGCAGTAAGAACCTTCTTCACCAAATAGCAACTGCCATTGTGCTGTGTCAGACCACGCTGCTGGTCTAGAGGTGATAATGTGCTCCATGTGCAAAGATAATTCCTGCACAAACAGACTTGTCTGGGGCATCATAGGAAGTGCCTATTGGTTTATTTGATTTTTATTTTGATATTTTTATGCCGTGTTTTAGGGCAGGAAACCCCTCTAAAGGAAGCCCACAGAAATAATATAATAATTTGAAATAAAATAATTCGAATCCAGAGCAGTGCCATGGGCATGCCCATTCCCTTTGGCATTCACATGTGCTGGCAAACTGACACGAGACACTCACATCAGTGAGCCTTCTTTTTATTGAGGAAATCTCACAATATCAGGCTTAATGGTTGCACACTCTCTAAAACACACTTAAAGCTGAATGTTGGTCAGAACGCTTTAAGCCCCAAGCTTCAGGCAGTCGCAAAGGGAATTCTTGAAAGGCTTAACAAACCATCCCAAGGGAGCTTCTCCAGACACCGCATATGCTGGTAAATCAGGGAACATGGTAGGAGCCTAAACAAGATCACTGGTAGGGCAAGTCTGGCAGAGAGAGAGAGAGATCACACACCAGTCAATCCCAGCCTGCCGTACACTGAGGACCTGGTAGACGTGATCACAGGGAAGGGAAATATCTCAGGCACAGGAACTCCCCTGCATATAACTTTAGCTCCGAGGAAGTTCCCTGCCATCTAAGTCTGGCAGGGAAGAAATCTAACAGTCCCACCAGCCTGCATACACTGAGCTGACCAGGGAAACACAATCTCAGTCACAGGAACTCCCCTGCAAGTAATGTTAGCTGTGGGGAGTTGGGGGGCTCCCTCCCACCTGAGTCAAGCCACACACATGCAATCCACAGCAAATGCAAGTCCAAGTCTATGAAACGCCTCACAGTACTTTTCATAGCACAGTTCTTAGATGTTCAGAGTCCAAATAGCAAAGCGTCCATGT